>NC_133661.1:383713-686713 GCF_037893015.1 Macrotis lagotis | reverse complement strand
CCCCTTTCCTCAAAGTAAATGTGTGTGGGGGAAGGGCTTGGACCTTGGTTGTATCATTAGGAGGCTGACCCAGAGACTGTGTAGGTTCCCTCAGTTTGCACTTAACTCTTCCCGCTCACACCCCTGGGCCACCCTAAGCTTTAAATGCCAGGAGATTATTTTCTGGGGTCTAAACTTATTCTTTTTTTTTTTTGCAAGGCAAACGGGGTTAAGTGGCTTGCCCAAGGCCACACAGCTAGGTTATTATTAAGTGTCTGAGGCCGGATTTGAACCCAGGTACTCCTGACTCCAGGGCTGGAGCTCTATCCACTGTGCCACCTGGCCACCCCAAAACTTATTCTTATTACTTGTTCATCCATGTCTGTAACTTATGTTATACCCATCCCCATCCCCAACCCCCACCCCAGTTCTCGTAAAATCAAGTAAATGAAAGAAAAGACACACAATTGCTAGGAAGGAGAAGGATTTTATTAATATTTCAAATATGAAGAAGGGATGGGGACCCAGAGAAACCCCCCTGGCAGGCAGGCACATGGAGAACCCAAGACCTTCTGAGATCCTGGCTGGGCTGGGCTGGGCTGGGCTGGGCTGGGCTGGGCTGGGTGGGGATTAACTTCAGGTCCTGGGATCTAGGTCTCTTATCCAGGATCTGGAGTAGTACCATTGCTCCTGGTCATCTCTGGGACTGAATGCTCAGTAGTCACAGGCAGGGAGGTTACTCTAGCACGTCCACCCTCCGGGGACAAGACCCCCAAGACTCTAAAGCCTCAGTTTTTGGTATTGATTGGATCCCATGTGCCTTTACAGGACCAGAGTTCTGTCTCATTGACATTTGGGCTTCCTACCAAGGCTCCATCTTCTCACCCCCCCCTCCCCCAAAGAAATTAAAAGCTCTTAGTGCCTTAGCCAGTGGGCCGGGGCTTCCAGAAGGGGAGGGAGAAGGATGAAGACAAAATGGCCAGGATTAAGGGGGGAGGGTTCCAGAAGCATCTATCTGTGGGAGAAACAAAAGGGAAAACTTTGATGAACCTGAGGAAAGAAACTGAAGAGGGGCTGGGTCCTTGGGTGTTTCAGAACTGAGGGATGGGAGGAAGAGAGGCAGCTGGAGAGTCTGGGCCCCAAGGTTCCCCACCTTACCCTGATGCTTGTGAAGGGGTGAGGTTGGATGTCCACAGCTACTCCAGGGAGCAGGTGAGGAAGAGGAGAAATCAGGAGAGGTAGGAAAGGGGGAAAGGGGGGAAGGAGGAGGAAGGAAGAAGAGAGAGGAGGGAGGAGTTCCAGAGGCACCAGACTGGGGAAGGTGCTGAAGATGAAGTCCAGGAGGAAGATGATGATGATGAAGAGGAGCTCCGTGGCCCCATTTTCCCATGCCCTACACCTCTTTAATTTTATTCTCAAAGAAGTATATGCATAGGAAAAAGGAACCACGAGCAGTCTGGGCTTCAGTGTCACCATCTTGATAGGGATGAAGGGAGAGCAGAAGACACCTGGGAACTAAAAGAAAGAAAGGATTAGATACTGGAGCCTCAAGAAAGTGCCCGGCTATTGGAGGCTCCTTTGTGACCTCCTCACCAGACTAGGATGGCTTTCTGGGCTCCTGAGCCCAGAGTCACCCCAACATTTCCTGGATCCCCCAGCACTATGAACCACACTCACCTGCAGGTGCCCAAAGCCCAAGGGCAGATGGTAGAGGCAGGGACCACTGCCATCCTTTAAGCAGTCATCTTCCAATACCCCTGTCTCCCTTCTTGACTTGATTGGGCAAGAGGAACGGAATAGTGATAAAGTATGAGTCTTACCTGAATGCAGTCTGGACCAGCTTGGCACCTTACCTTATCAGAGGGCCTGGGCAGCAGTCAGCTGGGGCCAGGGACCACCAGGGAGTGTGAGGCAAGTGCCCAGCAAGCAAAGCCTTCTAGGAAGGAAGAGAGAGAGAGAGAGAGAGAGAGAGAGAGAGAGAGAGAGAGAGAGAGAGAGAGAGCTGGTCAGCTAGGGATACCTTACCTGCTCTTCTCGGGAGTCAGGAGCTGACTGGCTGAAGAAGCACGCTGGCCCCTCTCAATTTATGTTAGCCCAAGACCTTGGGCAAAGCCTGACCACATACATTGTAGCTTGTTCCTCCGGCAGTTGTAATCAGTGCCTGCCGCTTGCCAAGGTCCCCCGCCCCACGAGTACCCATGAGCGATGAAGGGAGGGGTAGGGAGGCCACAGAGGTGGGGGGCCTGGGCCTCTGGGACCACAGGAAGACCGGGAGCTGATTGGCTGGCAGCTGACAGCGGAGGAAGAGTTATCTTGAGCTTGCGTCAAGAGCCTAGGGAAAAGTAACGGAGGAAGAACTCTGAGTTCTGGAAGACTGGAGACATTTATCTCTTCTCAGGGCTGGCCTTCCTTTGGAGCTTGGTTCCCAGGGAGAGATAGCAAGACCTTGGTACAAGGCTTGCTCTGCTTATCGGCAGGCGCCCAGGCCACCCAGTTCTCAAGGTTAACAAGTTCTTTCTGCACAGTCCATCCTCAGAATAAGTGAACATTAACCATTTAGTTTCTTCAAGTGGTTAGTGACTGGGTCAGCTCAGTTCCAAGACCCTGCCAAGGCTTGAGCTCACCCCCTCTGGAGCCTGGGGGCTTCACAGACCAAGTCAGACAACCCCAACTTGGCCAAACCAGACTCGAACCTGTCAGAGTTACCCCCATACTCCCAAGCCTGAATCCCTCATGAGCTCAGATTGAATGCAACTCCCTCAGGAGGCTCCAGGAGGGGAAACAGAGGCTCACAGGAGCAGACTCCATGTTTCCACAGCTGCTGCCCTTGGCCATGGAAGCCCAACAGGGCAGGGGGCTCTGGGTCTCTGAGAATGAGTCTTTGAGCAAATTCATGTGCCCATTCCACCAAGGCAGCCACCATTTCTTAAGTCCTCCTTGGTGCTCACCCTTCTGGTAATTCTTCCTTCTGGGTTTCTGTGGCATGCTTCTTCCTATTTGACCATTGCTTCTTGGTCTCCTTTGCAGAGCCAGTATCACTCTTACCCCAGATGTCCCCAGGGCTCAGTCATGGACCCCCTTCTCTCTCTCTGTCTTACTGATCTCCACACCCCTGGGGCACCCCTACCAGTAACTCCCCAGGCCCTCTATCCAGCCCTCAGCTCTGAGCTGAACCCAGGCCCAAATGGTCAGTTACTGCTGCTGTTGTCATCTCATTCATGTCCAACTCTTGGTGAACCATCAGAGGTTTTTTTGGCAAAGACACTGAAGGTGTTTGCCATTTCCTTCTCCAGCTCATTTGACAGATGAGGAAGCTCAGACAAGCTGGGTGAAATGACTTGCCTAGGGTCACGTAACTAGAAGTAGCTGAGGCAGGATTTGAACACAAGAAGGTAACTCCTTGGGCCTCTGGGTCCCAGGCTCAGCCTTCTCTCCACTGTGCCCCCCCAGGCTCCTCTCTTTATCCCCCTGCCTCCAGGCCCCAGCACTCTGTGAATTGTGGCACCCTTAGCTGCCCCTAATACAGAAATATTAGCTTCGAGCTATGATTATTATCATTTATTATGGCTAATTGATCAATCCAGAGAGAGTCTGCTTTTTTCCTTCAACTCTTTCTTATGTTTTCTACTTCCTACTTTCTATTTTTTTTTGACTTGAATCTTGTTCCCCAACTCGACTAGGAGCCCCCTGAAGGCAGGGGCAAAGACTTGGTCATTTTACCTTCCCAATACTTTATTTTATGGATGAAGAACCTGAGATCTAGGGAAGTGTTGCCCAAGTACTAACAGCCACAAGGCAGAGCTTAGATGAAGGTCCCACAAGCTACACTGTCAGTGTCTCTTCCTTAAGAGATGGATGGGACAACAGATGCTGAAAAAGTCTCTGACAAACTCCAACATCTATTCCTATTAAAAACACTAAAGAATAGAGGAATAAATGGAGTATTCCTTAAAATAATAAGCAGTATCTATCTAAAACCATCAACAGATATGTTATGTAATGGGGATAAATTAGGAACATTTCCAATATTATCAGGGATGAAACAAGGATACTCATTATCACCAATACTATTCCATATAGTATTAGAAATGTTAGCTTTAGCTATAAGAGAAGAAAAAGAAACTGAAGGAATTAGAATTGGCAATAAGCAAGAAAAACTTTCACTCTTTGCAGATGATAGGATGGTATACCTAGAAGACTCTAGAAAAGAATCTAAAAAATTACTTGAAATGATTAATATCTTCAGAAAAGTAGCAGGTTATAAAATAAACCCATATAAATCAATAGTAACAAAGCCCAGGAGCAAGAGAGAGAAAGAGAAATTCCATTTAAAGTAACTTCAGACAATATAAAATATTTGTGAATCTACCTCCCAAGACAAACCCAGAAACAGAATGGACACAATTATAAAGCACTCCTCACCTAAATAAAGTCAGATCTAAACAACTGGAAAAATGTTCATTACTCATGGCTTGGTAGAACTAATATAATAAAAATGACAATTGTACCCCAATTAAATCACTTATTCAGGGCCATCCCAATGAAAATTCCAAATAACTATTTTACCAAGCTAGAAAAGATAATAACAAAATTCATCTGGAGCAACAAAATGTCAAGAATAGCAAGGGAACTGATGAGAAAAAATGTAAAGGAAGTTGGCCTAGCTCTACCAGATCTAAAGCTACACTATAAAGTGGCAGGCATCCAAACTGCCTGGTCCTGGTTGAGAAATAGAGAAAGAGACCAGGGGATCAGGATAGGTACAAAAGAAACTGCATTCAATGACTAATAATCTAATGTTTGACAAACCCAAAGACATAGCTTCTGGGATAAGAACTCACTATTCTACAAAAACTGCTGGGAAAACTGGAAAATGGTATGGCAGAGACCAAATCTTACACCTTATACCAAAGTTAGGTCAAAATGGGTACAGGATTTAGGCATAAAGGGTGATACTACTGACCAAAGAACCAATCAAAAAATACTCTATCTGCCAAATCTATGGAAAGGGGAGAAATGTATGACCAAACAAGAAATAGTGCATTCTAAAATGAAAAATGGATGATTTTGACTATATTAAATTTAAAAAGGTTTGCACTAATAAAACCAATGCTGTCAAGATTAGAAGGAAAACAGAAAGCTAGGAAACAATTTTCACAGACAGGAGTTCTGATTTAGGTCTCATTTCTAAAATATATAGACAATTTGATTAATGCTCAAAGAATGTGAACAGAAAGTTTTCAAATGAAGAAATTAAAGCTGTATATAGTCATATGGAAAAATACTTTAAATCATAGTTGATTAGAGAAATGCAAATTAAAACAACTATGAGGTACCACTTCATACCTATCAGATCGGCTAAAATGACAGAAAGGGAAAACGATCAGTGTTAGAGAGGTTGTGGGAGTATTGGGATATTAATGCATTGTTGGTGGAGTTGGGCACTGATCCAACCATTCTGGAGAGCCCTATGGAACCATGCCCAAAGAGCAAGAAAATTGATCATACTCTTTGACTCAGCAATACCAATAGTAAGTCTATATCCAGAAAAAATCATAAAAATTAGGAAAAGTTCCACATATTCCAAAATATTTGTAGCAGTTCTTTGTGTAGTGAAAAAGAATTGGAAATTGAGGGGATATCCATCACTTGGGGAATGGCAGAATATATTATGATATACAAATGTTAGGGGTATACCATTGTTCTATAAGAAACCATGAATGGTCAGATTCTAGAGAAGTGTGGAAAGAGCTGATGCTGAGCAAAGGGAGCAGAACCAAGAGAACATTGTTCACATTAACAACAACTCTGTGAGTTGGTCAACTCTGATGGATGTAGCTCCTCTCAGCAGTTCAGGACAACCCTGGGAGACCTGGTGTGAACAATGCCATCCACATCCAGACAAAAAAACAAAAACAAAATTAAAACCCAAAAAGCCATAGAGTCTGAATGAACACTATATTCACTTTTTAAAAAATTTCCTCTTGTTTTTTCTTCCTATCCCATGGTTTTCTTGCCCCCCCGTCCTAATTTCTCATACACAAAATGACTAATGTGTAAACATGTTAAACACAAACATATATGTCCAGTAGTCCTAGACTGTTTGCCACTGGGGGAGGAGGGGAAGGAAAGAGGGAAGAAAATTGTGTAAGTGGATGATTGTGGAAAAACTTTCAAAGCATGTCATTGGAAAAATAAAATGAAATATATATTTAAAATATGGATAGGGCTGCCTTTCCCTGTTCTCCCAGAGAGTCAGAGGTCATGGCAGCCCACCTCAAGCAATCCCTGGATAATCCCTTGGCCACCTATTGGTGTGTATCCTGTGTAGAAGTTCACTTAGACTGCACATTTCTCAAGTGTCCACTGTGTGGGAGGGATGGCATTCATTCTGGGGAGCCCCAGACTCAGGTCCTATAAGAGTCCAAGTGGAGTCACTTTGTAATCTGTCCAGCTGACACATGAAGACTGGTGTGCTTCCTTATGTCACTATGAACAAGACAAAGTCTTCTCTGGGGATTCAGAGATGCCTTTGTTTGCTCAGGGGCCAAAGTCCTCTGGGCCTGCCAGGTCCTGCGGCACCCTCCCTGATGCTGAGATCAGTTCCTAATCCAGAGGCCCAAACAATGGCACTTAAGGTCATCCAATCTGCTTCTCAAGAGTGGGCAGCTCTTCTGTAAGGGGGAGGCCTTGGCTCCCCTGGTTAATGGGCAGCTTGCTCTATTAACAGAATTATAAAGGTTGGATAAAGGCTTGCTACCTAGATAATCTTTGAGAATTCCCAAGTCATTTACAAAGAAGATGATAAATTGACTGATAATTGGGTCCACAACCAAGTGAAGAGATTAACATGCTAAGAATCGATAAGTGAGGTAAGGAACTGGAAATCTTTGTTTAAACAATTTAGAATGGGATCGCTAATTCATCTCCAACAGCATAGGCCTCTTGGCCATGGGACTGCCTGTGGGTGGAGGTCATCCCCACCCCAAAGAAAAACCAGCCAAGATTCCAACAGCCTCACATCTTGGGTCTAGAAGGGCCCCAAAGGCAGGGGCTAGAGGGCCTGTGAAGAGAGGAGTCTGTGGGACATGTTTTCCAATGTGACTTAGCAAGAGGTATGGAAGTCAGAGTGGAGAGGATTCTAGGGGTCACGTGATCCAATTGCCTCATTTTACAGATATGGGAAAACTGAAGCCTAGAGTCCCTTGCTCAGGGTCATCTAGTTGGCTGACTATTGGACTGACAAGGCAGATACTCTATCTCTATTTGGCCAATACTAGTAGTTTTTGATGGCATTCAAAGATGGTAAGGTTGCAGAGGTCTCTGTCATTGAGGAACCTGGGGTCCAGTGAAACGAATACCAGTATTATAATGGTCCCCAATTGCCCATCCCCTAGGATTTACTCCTCTTCTTGGCTGGAAGCCAGGTGGAAGAAGGGGCAGTTTCTGCTCTGCAACCAATGTGAGGGATGGAGGAGTCAGCAGTATATCTCTGAGTGGATTTGTGGGAATATGTCTGGAGTTGTGTGGCTATGGAGACCTACCAAGTCTCCAGTGCATCTTATAGATGAGGAAACTGAGGCACAGAGAAATTAGGTTGTTTTCCCAGGATCAGTGAATAATCCACATTAGACCTGAGAACCAAACAATGGTCCTTGCTCCTTCTGACACCCTGGCCTTCCCGGCTTATAGAAGGTGCTTAATGACCCTTGATACTCACCTCCTCAAAACCTAGAGGATAAATGTAAATGTTTGGGTGGGTCCACCTGCCAGCCCTCAGCTCATAGGAAAAGCTTCCTGGTCTTTGTGGCTATCAGCATGCTATAAATCTCTAGATACCACAGCTGGCACTACCTGCATATGGGCACCTTAGATGCCTTGATGGCATTGTTGGGCCTGGGTTTGCTGGTGGCTTTCCATTGGATCTGAGAACTCTCTTTCCCTAAGCAGGTAGAAGGCTCCTGCTCACATCTCAAAGTGACCTGCCCAATTAGTATGTAACAACCCTGATTCCAAAGTCTCTCCATCATGATGCATAAAACATTGTCTCCTCCTGGCTTTGTTCTTTGTGTGGATGTTGGGGTAGTATCTGCAAATTTCTCTATCTCCTCTGTCTTAATCTCTCTGTCTTTTTTCTTTTGTCTGTCTCTGATTCACTTCTCTGAGACTCTGTGCAAATAAAACGTGGCTTTTTTTTTTTTTTTTTAGTTTTCACATTGCCTATATTTCTCCATGTAATCCTTTCTCCTCCTTCCCAGACAGTCATCACTTATAAAAAAGACTAAAAAGAGAAAGGAAGAAAGTGAAGCAAAACGAACCCAACCCATCAAAAAAGTGAACAGAGTGAGCAGTGTTTTTCATCCTTTGCAAAGCCTGCTCCTTCCTCCCCTGGAGAGTCAATCTTGGTCATGATCATTTCCAAGCACTGTTCTTTTCAATGATGTTGTTGTGGCTGCCTTGACTTTGCAATAGTTCTTAGGAGCCTTTTCAGGTTTCTCTGAATTCTTTGTATTTATCACTTTGAAGGTACAGTGATATTCCACTATATTCATGAGCCACAATTGGTTCAGTCCTTTCCTAATTAATGTGTATAATTGGATGAATGGTTATATCTCGATGTCATTCTTTGGTTCAGACTCCTAGAAAAAGCCATATCCAGTCACTACCTTTCCTAGGTTCCCCTCCTCCACCTACTCTTCCCACTGAGATGATCAGTCCTCCTAAGTGTCTGCTGTCTCCTTGTAATACTGTTATCCATTTCCTGACATGGATATTCCTCGAGTCTCAGATCTTATCCCCGCCCCCCCACCTTAGTCACTTCCTGGGCTTTCATGGGCTCAGTTACTGTCTCTATACAGATGTCTCCTTTTTTCCAGTCTTGGTCTCTCTGCTAAGGGTGAGAGGTTCCACAGGTGTCTCAGACTTAATGGTTCCAAAGCTGAACCTATTACCCCCCACTCACCGCCCTCCCCCATGTCCCTTGAGTGAATCTTCATCCTTGCAGACCCTTAGGCTCATGCCTCCATCTCACCAGTTCCACCATAAAATCTGTTCAGTCCTGTCACCCCAATGTCATTGACCTCGGTCTTCCTGTGGATCCTCACTTTTCTCATTCTAGCACAGCCCCACATTTGCCCTGTCACCTGTCCCTGGACCCCAGCCTATTGGTCATGGAAGCACCTAAAGGGAGGTTTCTAAAACACTGCTCAGACCCTCCAGGGGCTCCTTATTGGATGGAGGATCCAATGCAAATAAATGCCTCAGTTTGGGCATTGAATGGTCTCTCCAGGCTTATTGCCTGCAATCTCTGGTCAAATGAAGCCAGCCATTCTTTGTCACTCCCTTCTCCAGGCCTACCTGCCATATTCTCTCTCTTCAGTTCACTTCTTTGGAGATCAGCTCAAGAACCACTTCTCACATGAATGAATGAATGCAGACAATTTTGATCTAGGACTTGAGGGCCTAGCATTGTTCTGGGTGCTGGGAATCCCAAAGCCAGTTAGCCCTCATTCTCAGGGAGGTCTTGTACTAATGGGAGACAACATAGATAGTGAAGGGATCAGTTGTAAGTTGGGCAGAAAGGTCCCAGGGACCTGAGGGGGCAGCCACAAATAGGTCAGGCCTCCCAGTGATATAATCTTTCTGATGATGAACCATTAGACCATGACCAGAATTTTGGTGGTGAGAACCAAGGAAGAGTTGCAATCTCTGGGCACTGATCTGTGGCCTCCTCAATGGGTATGGCAGAAAGTTAGCACACCCTCACTCATTTTCTCCTGGTGTCCCTCACAGCCAGACCCCTAGAAATGAGACCTTCCCTCAGGCCCAATGACTTGGGCCTCTCTCTACCCTGACATGAGCTTGGATTAGCTTTGCTTGTAACTTCCATGCCCTTGCATGTGTGAGGATATGTTATCCCCTCTGATAGGCTAGGAGCCCTCAAAAGCAAGAATGAAGTCCTCAAAAGGACCCCAAAACAGCAGCACAGGCCAAGGCACAAAGATGGCACTAGCTCCCCCAATGCTAGGTGAACTCTAGCCAAAATTCTTCACCAAGGATCCTGGATCCCCTGGTGCGAAGCTGTGCAGCCCAAGGAGTTGGCCTATTCTCCCCGGTCCCCATGGTACTCATTCTTCTCTCTTTGATGATACCATTTACCCCCTTCTCTCAAACAACTCTTTATAGTTCCTCAAGGGTGGTCTGCACATGCTAGCCTCTCGTTCTCTCATCACCCAGGATGTCATCCATGATCTTGGTTGCTCTGAACTTCATGGGGGGGGATGGGTAGGAGTAGGCCATTCCCCTGGTCAGATCACCCAAGGGGGGAGTGTGGGATAGTCTCCCCAAGAGGGCAGCCATGCATCTAAGCAGTAAGCTTCTTTGGCAGGCATCAGGAAAGTGTTTAGGAAAGTCCCTTTGTCTACTGCACGAGGATCAACAGGAAAGGAACTGGAGGCAGGGAGGCCAAGTAGGAGTCTATTGCAGTAGACCAGGCCGGAGGTGATGAGGGAGTAGCCACCTGAGTGGGGAGAGGAGACACATTGGAGAAATGTCACAGAGGTATCTGAAAAATTGACAACTGATTGGATACAGGGAGCAAGAGTGAAGAGTCAAGGAAGACTCTACCATGGAAGACAATGATGGAGAATAGGAGGGCAGAGAGGAACAGGGACATGATGGGATCTATTTTGGACAACTGAGTTTGGGATGTCCAAGAGGCAGGTGATGATGCAGGCCTGGGCCTCAGGGGAGGAAGCAGGCCTCATGTCTAGTTCTGGGAGTCACTCAGAGATAGGGGCTCACTAGCTACTTTGGAGAAGCTCCTTAGGTCCCCTCCCCATTGCCCCTCACCCAGGGTTCTGGTATCAAAGGCAATACCTGCAGGGAGCCATCATCCTCAGCTCCCTTTCCTTTGTTCCTGATCTCACATTAGCCATGTGACTGTCTGCTGTGGGCCTGGTTTGATGGGACAATCAGCAGGGCTTGGGACAAGGTCACTTCTGTTTTTTTGGCCTCCAGGATATCTTGTATGATTTTGACAGATGTCTGGGAGATTGGGGGCAAGGATACCTTTGATATGTGAGAAGGCAATGCTCAGGAAGAGTTTTTTGGGAAGGGGGGAAGTAATGATAAAATTTGGAATTGATTTTCAAGCCCTTGATGCCCTCAGCAACTGGGGGAATGCGGTTCACCATTACCTGTGTCAGACCACCCAAGGGAGAAGAAGCAAGACTCTCCTTTGAGGGGGTAACTGAGATTGGCAGCCCACAGGGATGCCAAAGGGACTTCCTCCCTCCCCCCCCCCGACTCACAGGCCACTGCCCCTGAGCTGCCTGTCTGTCTGAGAAGCAACAGGAACCCGGCTAATGTGGGTCTTGTCTGCTTGGAAGCGGTCAGATAAGGGGGGCTGACCTTCAAACTGAACGACTTTATCCTGAGCACACAAAGGCCTCACTATAGCTTTGTGGGGTAAAACAATGAGCATTTAACTGTTTCTTCACCTGCCTCTTTCATCAAAGGAGGAGAAAGAAGAAAAGGGCTGCAGCCCTCCAAGAAGCCTGCCCAGGTGGCCTGCCTGAGAGCAGCTCCAGGAAAAGCAGCCCCCCCACTCCCACTACCCTGGGCAGGCAGAGCAGAGGGGGCCCTGCCCTGGCAAAGCTCCAGGACCTTAGAGGAGGGTCCCCTGGAAACTCCTTGAGAGCAGATGGGTCTCTGTGCTACCTGTCTGTAACCTGTAGGGCCTCAGTCTTTATTAGATTCAGGGAAATGCCCCGGTCAGCCATGTCCTCTAGCTGGGTCATATGGGAAGCTGAGTAGAAGATGGACCTGGTTGATTGGGGCACATGTGGGGGGAAAGCAGAGCTCAAGGGTCTTGGGATGGGTGTTGGGAGGCTGCAGAGAGAGACAGATAGTCCAATGCCAGGACAGACTTCCCTAAAAGGTGAGCTGGGACCTTAGAGACTGGACGGGGGGCAGCCCACCAAGGAGCAGAGTCTGAATGTACCTTGATTGGGCATGTGACAGAAAGGAGGCTCCCTGCTCAGGGACAGAACTTCAACCCTGTCAACTACCAGACATGTGCCTTCATGCCCTAGTTGTTCATGTTCCTTAGCTTGGTTTACTAAGTCTATACATTGCCCCAAAGATTGGCAGCTCCCTGAGGATTGGACCTCTCCTGGGTTCATCTCTGTATCCTCAGTACCAGCAAAGTACCCGGCACCTGGCAGACACTTAATAAATGTGTGGGGAATTGAATTCGAGGTCACTTTTTGTCCTCAACCCAACTCTGTCTCCCCTCTTCTACAGGACTTTCAGTCCAGTGGTGAGCACCCTGGCCTCCCCCTTGCCCTCTTTCTAGATCAGTGAGCATTGTACAGAGACTTACCACACTCTTCATTCTGGCCTGAGTTTCTGCTAGTTCCCTGTATCATTTTCCCAAGCCTAACCACTGTGCCCACTCATCCATCCAATATCCATTTCCTTAGGCACATCTCACCATGTCACTCCCCTAATCCAAAACTTACTGTGGCTGTCCAGGGCCTCCAGGGGCCCATGAAGAATGGCTCCACACTCAAGGAAGCCCTCCCCCCACCTTGCTCCATCACGGGATCTCAGATTTAGAACTTTTTGATGGACCTCAGCTACCATCTCATTGATCCACTAAGTGTAGGCAGGGGACTGAGACCAGAGAAGTTGGCTTGTCCATGGGGTCACTGCATGGGGAATTGTGGGTAGTGGAGTCCAGCTTAGAAGCCTACTCTTTTCCGCTGCCAGGTCTATACTGCCCACCATCCACTCCCCATAAACAAGCCAATACATTAATAAAAGCTACTTGAGTGGAATTAAAATGAAGACCTAGGAAAAAGAAAACAGGGCCCTGATGTGCATCATAGACCCTGGTATAGACATGATAGAGTCCAATCCCCACCCCCTTGCTTTTACAGATGAGGAAACTGAGGGTTAAAGAGGTGTCTCCTTCCCGGAGGTGCCTCAGATTTGAACTTGAAGGAGGAAACAGGATCTAAGCTGAAGTCCTTTTCAAACAAGAAATGATTTCTTGTAACCCCCAAAGGATTAGAATGGGGTCACCATTCCCCACCTCCCTCACCTAGGCAAAGGGAAGAAAGGGAGGCTTGACAGTCCCTACCTACTATGCGCTAGTGACTGGACCAAGGGCTGTTTATTTAATTAGCCAACTTTTGAAAAACCCAACATTCTCTCCTTTGAAGCCCACACCAGCTCCAGGACCTTGTTCATCTTTCTCTCCCCTCACTGCCATGACTCCTTGCATCCAGTCCCTGGGCTCTCATCTAGATTTCTCAGAGAATATTGCTGTGGGAATCAAGCAAATGGGAGAGAAATCTGGACCTGGAGTCAGGAGGATCTGGGTTTGAATCCTGCCTCAGACACTTCCTGGCAGTGTAACCCTGAGACTTCACCTCTGCTTGCCTCAGTTTCTTCTGGAAAATGAGGTGGTCCCTGGAGGCCCTAAAGTGCTGTGTTGTTTAACTGGATGGGTTGTTTAACCTCTTCTGAGACTCAGTTTCTCTTTCTATCAAATGGAAACAATAGTTCTAGGGCTTAATCCTAAAATTTAAAAGTGTGCTTTTCCCCCAAACCAGCTCTGGAAGGGCCAGAACAAGATAGGACAGATGCAGATAGGACAAGTGAGGTTCCCAGAGGCCAGGGATGGACTCAGCATTGGAGCCAGAAGGGATCTTCAGGGTCATCTCCCCCAGCACCCCAACTTCATAAAATGGAGAACCCAAGGTATCTGGAGGGGCTGGGACTTGCTCAAGGTTACAGAATGCTGTAAAAGCTATAGAGTCTGGGGGTCTGGAATGTGAGTATCCTGCTCTGCCCCAAGGAGGGGCTGTCATGGGGGCACCCCAGTAGTGCCCACTGACCCTTCCCTTTGTTTCCCCTTGGCCCTCCCCCCAGCAGATGTTCCTCTTGGTTCCTTTCTCCCCTGCCTCCCCTTTTCTCCCAGCTGGTCCCAAGGTCACCCAAGGCCTGGGAACCAAGTGGGCTGGGACCCGTTTGGGTGATTGTGGAATCCTGGTGATACAAAGTCACCCTTCGAGAGATTCAGTGTTGCAGATTCTGTGTCCACTTCCAGGACTGGGAGGGGACCCGGCCTGATACCCTGTGTGGCCTTGGCCTTGTTTCCCTTCTGTGGGCCTCTGGGCCTCATCTGCCAAGTGAGAGGTGACCCTAGCAGGCTCAGATTCTGGACAGGACTCCCCTTGACCCCCACCTTGTGTTCTAGGGGTTTTCAGCCAGGGACACTGTGGGGATCCCCCAGGCTCTTCCCTGGGCCCTCTTTTCACTGGGTGACCTCATCTCTGCTGATGATTCCCCCAAATGGATAGGGCTGGTCCTAACTTCTCTCATCCTTTACTGCCAGTTGCCTGAATGTCCTAGAGACATCTCAACCTCAATATCCCCACACCCAAAGGGTATCACCATCCTGCCAATCACCCAGGTGGACAAGCTTAAAGTCCTACTAGGCTCTTCACTTTCCCCATTTCCTACCGCCAAATCCTGATAATGGTCATTATACCCATTTGATAGATTTGGTCAATCACTTCCAGTCATGGCTGACTTTTCATGGCTCCATTTGGAGTTTTCTTGGGGAGTTATTTACCATTTTTCTTCAACTCATTTTACAGATGAGGTACCTGAGGCAAACAGGATTAAGTGACTTATTCCCAGTTACAAAGTGAGTAATCTGTCTGAGAGCAGATTTGAATTTAGGAAAATTAGTCTTCTTGCCTCCAGGCCTGGGTCATTATTGTTTTTAGCTGCCTTCTTGACAGATTAGGCCCTTAAAATTCAGTGACTTGTCCAAGGCTGCACAGCTAGGGACTGGGACAGACTGGAACTAGAATCCACAGGCCTTCCACTCACACACTGACCTCACACATTGAGAGTCCTCACTCATGTCTCATGTTTCCCTATTTTTCTTGTATGGGCATCTCCCCTGTGAGGTTGGGAAGGACAGGACACTTGTTCCAAAGGTCCCCTTTTGTGGCTCAGTTGGCTAAGTCCTCCCATGGGCAAACAAGGCTCCCTTAGTCCCAGTAGCCAGTTGTTCAGCTAAGGGACTTGGTCTCCCCTGACCCTCTCCTCCTCTGGACAGGACCGTGTTCAAGTCAGGCTAGTGAAAGGCAGTGGGTACCATCTGGTACCATGATCCAACCCTGCCTCTGACACTTGTCAGCTGGATGACTTTGCCTCCCTCAGTCTCAATTGCCTTGTCTACACAATGGGCACACGCCTCACAGGGCAGATGGGGGGACCCCATCAGGGTCTTTCTGTAAACATGAGCCACAATTTCAAGTCACAGAACCTTTGAGGTGCCGTCCCAACTGGAAAAGAGCTGCCCTTTCTCATTTTGTCCCCCCTCAAAGGAGGTCATATGAAGCCACCCCACCACCCAGGGCTAGAACAAATCCAAGAGGGTTCATTCTCAGATCAGGTCCAGGTCCAGGCCCAGGCCCAGACTCATCAATCATATCTGAGGACCATGATTATTGTTTCTGCTATTCTTACTCTTAAATAACTTGACCAAGATTCTCTCACTCAGTGAGCCTCCAAGGGAAGCTCTGTCCCCCAGACTCAGGAGTCAGTTGGCTTTCCTCTGTACCAGGGATGAGTCTCCATAGCTGCCCTTCCCCTGAGAATCCCTCCATATGTGGAGACAGCCCTCCTGGAATTCTGCAAGGGAAATTCAACTAGATTCCAAGTCTGGGGACCTTAGGGGTTATCTGGGCCTGGGCCTTTGCCCCTCAAGCCTCAATTTCTCCATCCATAAAATAGATAGGATGAGGGGTTTCACATTCTCAGGGTTAGGCCCCTGTAGCCCTGGATGGCAGTAGCATGGCCCAATGCCAGTTTCTGCTTATGTGCTAATGGTTACAAGTAGACCTGGCTGCTGGTCTTCCAGCCTCCTCTGGTGTGGGGGCTCTGCCTGTTCTGACCTCCCTATCTAAACATTGCCTCAAGGTTAATTTTCTCATTCCTCCTTCCTGGGGAGGAGACATAACATTGTCTTCTCTCATTTCTCATCCCCTCCCTATCAGTAACAGAAGGCCAATTCATGGGAACTTTTCATCTTTCCCCAACTAAGGCTCAGCTGCTTCCTCAATCCCCCACCCCCACCCATCCCCAAACCATGTGGGGACCCTTTGTGAGAGCCAGGTAACAGGAGCCCTCCCCTCCCTACTTCCCGAAGAATTATGGGGAGCTGGTCCCATACAAGGCACAAGCCATGTGCTCTCAGGGGAGTAGGCTTGGGGATTTTTTTATTAGCAGCTTATCCCCCCAAGATCTGGGGAAATGACTAAGGTAAACAACTGCCCCTTTGGAGCTATGTATAATCTAAGCAGAGAAAAAGGAAGGTGTGAGAGTCCAGGGGCCTCTGCCCCCAACTGCCTGGGTGACATTGGTCAAGTCATTGCCCCTGTCTAAACTGAAGAGGCTGAGGGCCCCCAGGTTAGGAGAATGCCATACAATGCAGCAATGAAAGCCAGAGGGAATGTCAGTCACCCATACCACCCCATTTAGTGATCAGGCAACAAGCCCAGGGCACCCACTGAGGGACCTTCTCTACTGGGCCGGGGCCAATCAAAGCACCAGGTGGTCTTCAAGGCCTCCTCCAGCTCTGGCATCTGTGATTCCAAGTTTAGAAGGCAGAGGCCTGGAGTGGCAGGAGCTGTACTAGTTCCTGTCTTCAAAGCCTAGTCTCTTCAGAGCCAAGAGGGATCCCAGGACAGAGTTCTCAAGGTAGGAGAGACCTCAGAAGAGAGACCAGAGAATTCCAGTCTAGAGGGATCTCAGGGCAGAGAATTCTAGAGGTAGAAGGGACCTCAGCATAGAAAATTCCAGAGCCAAGAAGTCCTCAGAACATGGAACACAGGAGAAACCTCAGAACAAAGAATTCTAGAGCCAGGATGGAAAGGAAACAGAAGAGATCTGAGCATAGAAGAATTTAGGCCATACAATCCCTATAAGATCAGAGCTGGAAGGAGCCTTAGAGCCTAGAAAAGAGAATGAGAGATGTAAGGAGAACCTCAAGATGGGAAATGGCCCTGAAGTGTCATCTGGCTTTTCCCTCTTATTTTGCAGGACAAGAAGTAAGACCCAGAGATCCAGGGACTTGCTGGAGGCCACCAATGCCATGGGGAGGGGTTGGTATCTATGTCCCATTGTCTTGAGTCCTCCTTCCCTATTGATGGGGGAAGTTGCAGGCTTACCCCATTTTATCTGAGTGCCTGCCTGTCCTTCAGTAATGGGCCCAATCAAAGATTTCCAAGCTCCTGATTACTAGATGATGTCAGAAGCACCCCAAGAGCAGCTGGAAGGGAGATGCAGTGACCAGAGTCTGGGAACAAGATTTAGGTGGGCCCTGTGGGCTGGGGTAAAGCAGGTGAGAGCTCCTTCCTACCATGGTTTCCATGGTAGGTCAAGTCAAGTAATCTGCAACCCTGCCCATCCACAATTTCCAGCATGTCAGGCAGTGGCAAAGAGTCAAAGTCTTAGAAGCTAGTGACCAGGGTTAAGATGCTGGCTCTCCCTCTCATAGCTGGGCAGCCTAAGGCTAGACACTGTCCTTTGAGGTTGGGTCTACATCTGTGTATTGCCCCTCTTCACTCTCTGAAATACCACAGGATAACAGAGAATCTAAGTGGCCTCCCCTGCTCTGGGGTTGCTCCAGTTAATACAGAAGGATTGACAGATTGTATTGGTATTGGTCTGGAATGTATGCTTTATTTCATCTGATGTATTCTGCAGGGTGATTTTCTTTTTAGAAAGTGAAGTACGGGGCGGCTAGGTGGCGTAGTGGATAAAGCACCAGCCTTGGAGTCAGGAGTACCTGGGTTCAAATCAGGTCTCAGACACTTAATAATTACCTAGCTGTGTGGCCTTGGGCAAGCCACTTAACCCCATTTGCCTTGCAAAAAAAAAAAGTGAAGTACCAGGGTTCTGATCCCATTGGGAACCTCACACACAAGGATGCCTTTAGAACAGATGCCAAGGAGTATCCTTGTTTCAGACTTCTTTTTGGGGTGCACTCAAAAATGAACACCAGATTCTATCAGTCTTTGGCAGACCTTTATTTTATTTTATTTCATTTTATTGTTTTTGTAAGGCAATGGGTGACTCGCCCAAGGTGACACAGCTAGGTAATTATTGAGAGGCCGAATTTGGATTCAAGTCCTCTTGACTCCAAGGCCACTGCTCTATCCACTGCACCACCCAAGTGTCCCTTGGCAGACCTTTAAAAACTCCATTTCTATTTCTTTTTCAAAAGCCCCTATGTAGGCACAATGCATCTTGGGTGACTCTTCTTTCACATGTGATAAAACCACTCTCTTTCTCTGTCACTCTAGGTGATCAGTACTATTCTAATCTAAAGTAAGTACCACGAACCTCTGGTTGCTAATCACCATGGTCGATTTGAAGGGCCAAAGAGGCTAGCAGCAAGGAAGTCTCCTCCTCCAAGATGTTTTTACACAGATGGAGATAATATTGGTGACAGGTCAAAGTAGCTTGTGTAGGTGGATATTAGCTGGGAAAAATCGAATTTGCAGGAACAAAGTAAAATCAACCATTGTTTTGTTCTTTTTCTCTGGTTCTTCTTTCCATCCCTCTGGGGCCAGGTTGGTAGTTGCAGATCTGGATCAACACAGAAATATTGTCTTGAAGGCTAGCTAAGGCAAACAAGTGATGTTCCACCAAGCCCCTATGGGCCACAACCATGTCAAATACATCGTTCCAGAGGGTTTGTTAGAAGCATGATATTTATTTTTCTCCAGGCATCCTCATTCTTCCCTAGCAGGAGGAGCTACCAGACTCTGAGGTTCTCTCTCAGCTAAAGTGCCTGGCATTCCAACATTACCACAGAGAGGGCAACTATGATGGATTGGGCCAGACGTATACATGCCCAAAAGACTCTCTTAGGGAGAACTCACCCAGGGCAAGCACTCACAAGGGGGTTAGAAGAAGTGAGATGTACAGCATGGGAGACATTGGCACAGGACACTGGCCTCAGTTGAGGGGGCTGCACACTATGAGGGAGGCAGAATGGAAGCAGCTCAAAGAAAATGTGACATCCATAAGCAGCTCAAAGAAAATGTGACATCCATAAGCTAGGTGGTGCAGTGGATGGCAGGAGGCCCTGAAGTCAGGAGGATCTGATCTCATACTAATAATTCTAGCTGTGTGACCTTCAGCAAGTTACTTTTTTTTTTTTTTTTTTTTTAGGTTTTTGCAAGGCAAACGGGGTTAAATGGCTTGCCCAAGGCTGCACAGCTAGGTAATTATTAAGTGTCTGAGACCTGATTTGAACCCAGGTATTCCTGACTCCAGGGCTGGTGCTTTATCCACTATACCACGTAGCCACCCCTTCAGCAAGTTACTTAACCCCACTGCCTTGCAAAAACAAAAAAACCCCCAAAGAAATAACGTACCCACCTCAGGTGTTCACATGGACTATGTGTGCCCAGCATTCCAAGCTCATATTGGTCTGATCAGCCACAGTTGGACACACTGCAAGCTGTCTCAAACATAGTGATGTCATTTTGGTCTTTTTCAATAACAAAGGACAAGAACTAACCAAGAAGGATAGGTCCTGGCAGATCCAAAGCTATAAATGGTTCAAAGTGTCATCTTTACAAATTTAGGTCCAAAGAAGTTTCTCAGTTTTTGTTGGGTCATAGCTATTTCTAATGCCCTGTGTCTCAGGCAACCCAGATAAGATAGAGGACAGAAGAAAGATGAAGCTTTGGGTTGGCCTTAAAGGGGATGTATTCTTAGGGTGTGGCCATCTCAGTAGTCCTCAGCCTTCTTGATGTCCTTCCCCTTGAGGTGGGAGCCAGAACTGAACATAGTCTGTGATCAGACCAGAATGGGCTTGCAAGGGACCATCATCAACTTAGCCTACAAATGCACCTTGTTTAGACCCAATTGACACAGTTTGCCCTCCACTAGGCCCCCTAGATCTTTTTCAGATGATCTGCCCTCTTGACATGTGTCTTTCATAGTGTTTGATACCAACCCAAATATTTGGAAATCCTTCCCTCTTTGTTTCAGCCACATATTGGATGAGCAGCAAAGCTATGATACCTCATTGAGGCAGGGGTGATGAGAAATGATGACTAACATGACATGGTGTTCAAAGGATCACATAGAAACTACAAATGTCTCTACCCTCTGAGGTAGGTGTTGGTATCATCTCTCTCAAACAGATGAGAAACTGAGTCAATAGCTCATTCCCTATGCCCAGGAAACCCATTTGGTCCTGGGCTCCTCAGGTCTAGTTCTATAGGTCCCTTATGGACCACCCTTGACTCCAGCCAATCAGGCAATCTCCCAGTTTAGTTAATTAAGCCAGCATAGAGTTGAAATCTTTGCATCATTTCTATACAAATAACCTCAGAAAGATTTGATCAAATGCTTTGCTTTGCTTTTAAATCTGATCACTTGCATTGCTCTGACCCGGACCTGTCCTGAATGAAGCCCAGTTAATGGACATCACTGCTGCCATTATCCAAGTATCACCAGATACCAAGTTTTAGACTCCTTTAGACTCCACTCACCAACCCTTTATTCACATGTAGGGTTTAGAATGTCACCAGAAATGAGGTCACACTTGCCTACTGCTTTCACACAAGATTATTTTTTCTTGGCAGCCCTGAGGGACTACCTCCACTTCTCTCTAATTCACTGGCCCCTGCAAGGTTTTTTGTCTCCAAGCACCTGGAAAGTCCTTGTCCTTCCTCCCTTCTGTGTCTTAGAATCTGGGGCTGCAGGGTCACCTCTCACAGGAAGCCCTGTCTGATGAACCTGCTATGGACTCCACCTCAAAATAAGTGTTTGGTGGTTGTTCCCAGGGGCCAGAGGTCCTTCTTTTTGAAGACCATGACATCAGAGAGGTGATGCCATAAGATGCACATGGATTGGATTTAAATGGGGGAAGGGGGGGCACTGTGCTAAGTCACTAGGTTCACTTTCTCCCATGGAGCCTCTGGTACAATGGTCATATAAGAGTCAGAACACCAGTATGCAAGGCAATCAAAGTTAACTAACTTTCCCAAGATCACATAGCTAGGAAGCGCCTGAGATCAAATATGAACTCAGGTTCTCCTGACTTTAGGACTATCTAGCTGCTGAGGCCACAGTTTAGTGAGGACATGAATCCTAAGTGTCTAGAGAAGGAAGATCAGGATGGAGAAGGTCTTGTCCCAGGAATAATTTGAGATATTTAGCTTAGAGAGGAACACCAGCCAGGGGTGGGGGGTGGGGGGGAGAGGGAAACACCTAATAGCTATGATCAGAATTCAGAGGAGCAGGGAGGTCTCCAGGGCAGAACCAGGAAAGACAGAGGTTGCATGGAGACTCCATCCCAAATATAAGGGTGAGTCTAGGAGGTAGTGGCTCCCCATCATTGGGTGTGACCAAGTAGAATCTTCACATTAAGATATGAGCTCCCTTATTTGGCACTAATGGGGTCTTGAGGGAGGGTGAGTAAATGAACCTTTTTCTAGCCTCCAGCTGATCACTGTCCTTGTCACTGGTCATGTTGGCCCCAAAGCCAACTAAATATGTCTTCTTGAGTTTTCAAATTGTCCAGAAATACTGGACCCAGGAAGAAGCCTTTCCTCCCTCAGTGGGATACTCTCTCTTCCAATCAGAAAATGAGAACTCTGAGAACAGGGAGCCTATCCTGCTTCTCCATTTGTATTCCTAGATTTTTGCATTCTGGCTTTGTGCCTACTCTAGCCCCCTCTCCCTTCCAAGACTCTTAGCTCCTTCATGATTCCTGTGTCCCCAGTCCCCCAGACTTGAGGTCTCTCACCAGCAGGAACTGCTGAGCCAGCAACATCTCTCCTACCTTATAACAACTTGGGATGGTTTGGGTCCTAGACCTACAACCTAATAGCAGTCCTTGTGTAGGGTCTAACAGACTGGGTGACCCCAAGTGACTTTGGGGTTCACATCCTATCTCTACCTGGGTCTTGGACTCTCCCAAGTCTTAGACTCCTTTAGGCCCCAGGTTCTTTACATCTCAAACTGGGATAATACTAGGCATAGTAACCACTGCCCAAGGCCACTGGGGGCATTAAAGGAGAAAATGTGTATAACTTTGTTACTTGAAAACTTGAAACACTAGAGAAATGTTATTTTCTGTGCCCCTGGCCCAGATCCTTCCTGCTGATTGTGGCCCCTGTGGGCATCACAAGATGGGAGTGAGCAGCAGACCTTCCAACCACTACTTTGTAACCATCTCTATTTCTCTGAGATACATGTGGGAACAAGCTGGCAAGAAAGCCAAGGCCAAGGTTGGAGTCAACCTCCGCCAGAACACAGCTGCCCCCAGAGAGGCCCTTACTAGCCAGGGTGAAGTGTCCTGATCCTGAGAGGGCAAGGGCTAGCAAATGTGAATTTCTCACTCATTTACTCTTTTGGGGAAATAACTTTCCATTAGAGAGATTTGGGGGTTCATACTCCTGGGGATCAGAAATCTTAGACTTATAAAGGACTCTTTAGTTCTACTGCTGAAGAAATTGAGGCCTAGAGAAGAGAAAGGACCCTGCGTTCAGGGTTAGTCTAACCACCAGACCATGCTGTTTCTGGTTCTGAGATATAGTCTCAGTTCTTCCCCTCTGAGGAATTCAGCTCCTCCTTTATAAAAGTAGTATTGGCCTATGGCCCCCAATGTTCTATTATGGTACATAGAAACTACCTCAAGAATCTCACCAGTGTCCATAAAATCAATTGCCATCTGATGAATCGGCCCCAAACTCTCTGCTCACCTTCAATCTTGTATCTCCAGCTGCCTCTCAAAAATTAACCTTAACATATCCAAAACAGAACTCATTTCCTTTCCCTTAAACCCTTCCTGTCCAACTTTTCTATGAAAGCTGAGGTCAATATCATCTTCCCAGGCTCTCATAAGACATTCTGGGTTTCTTATTACAACCCCCCAGATTCAATACTCCAAGGCCTGTGGACTTTGCCACTGAAGCCCCTCTCCCTGGTAGACTTACTGGACCTCCAATGCCCTTCTGTCTGGCAGACTTACTCCACCTCTGAAGCCTCTCTCTCTCTGGTAGACTTATTCCAACTTTGAAGGCCCTCTCTCTGGTAGACTTACTGGACCTCCAATGCCCCTCTGTCTGGTAGACTTATGCCACCTCTGAAGCCATTTCTCTGGCAGACTTACTCCACCTTTGAAGGCCCTCGCTCTGGTAGACTTACTCCACCTCTGAAGGCCCTCTCTCTGGCAGACTTACTCCACCTCCAATGCCCCTCTGTCTGGCAGACTTATGCCACCTCTGAAGTCCCTCTCTCTGGCAGACTTATTCCACCTTTGAAGTCCCTCTCTCTGGCAGACTTACTCTACCTCCAATGCCCCTCTGTCTGGTAGACTTATGCCACCTCTGAAGCCATTTCTCTGGCAGACTTATGCCACCTCTGAAGCCCCTCTCACTGGCAGACTTATGCCACCTCTGAAGTCCCTCTCTCTGGCAGACTTACTCCACCTCCAATGCCCCTCTGTCTGGTAGACATATGCCACCTCTGAAGCCATTTCTCTGGCAGACTTATGCCACCTCTGAAGCCCCTCTCACTGGCAGACTTATGCCACCTCTGAAGCCCCTCTCACTGGCAGACTTATGCCACCTCTGAAGTCCCTCTCTCTGGCAGAATTACTCCACCTCCAATACCCCTCTGGCAGACTTATGCCACCTCTGAAGGCTCTCTCTCTGGCAGACTTACTCCACCTCCAATGCCCCTCTGCCTGGTAGAATTATGCCACCTCTGAAGCCATTTCTCTGGCAGACTTACTCCACCTTTGAAGTCCCTCTCTCTGGCAGACTTACTCTACCTCCAATGCCCCTCTGTCTGGTAGACTTATGCCACCTCTGAAGCCATTTCTCTGGCAGACTTATGCCACCACTGAAGCCCCTCTCACTGGCAGACTTATGCCACCTCTGAAGTCCCTCTCTCTGGCAGACTTACTCCACCTCCAATGCCCCTCTGTCTGGTAGACTTATGCCACCTCTGAAGCCATTTCTCTGGCAGACTTATGCCACCACTGAAGCCCCTCTCACTGGCAGACTTATGCCACCTCTGAAGTCCCTCTCTCTGGCAGACTTACTCCACCTCCAATGCCCCTCTGTCTGGTAGACTTATGCCACCTCTGAAGCCATTTCTCTGGCAGACTTATGCCACCTCTGAAGCCCCTCTCACTGGCAGACTTATGCCACCTCTGAAGTCCCTCTCTCTGGCAGAATTACTCCATCTCTGAAGCCCCTCTCACTGGCAGACTTATGCCACCTCTGAAGTCCCTCTCTCTGGCAGACTTACTCCACCTCCAATGCCCCTCTGTCTGGCAGACTTATGCCACCTCTGAAGGCTCTCTCTCTGGCAGACTTACTCCACCTCCAATGCCCCTCTTCCTGGTAGAATTATGCCACCTCTGAAGCCATTTCTCTGGCAGACTTACTCCACCTCTGAAGTCCCTCTCTCTGGCAGACTTACTCTACCTCCAATGCCCCTCTGTCTGGTAGACTTATGCCACCTCTGAAGCCATTTCTCTGGCAGACTTATGCCACCTCTGAAGCCCCTCTCACTGGTAGACTTATGCCACCTCTGAAGTCCCTCTCTCTGGCAGACTTACTCCACTTCCAATGCCCCTCTGTCTGGCAGACTTATGCCACCTCTGAAGGCTCTCTCTCTGGCAGACTTACTCCACCTCCAATGCCTCTCTGCCTGGTAGAATTATGCCACCTCTGAAGCCATTTCTCTAGCAGACTTACTCCACCTTTGAAGTCCCTCTCTCTGGCAGAATTACTCTACCTCCAATGCCCCTCTGGTAGACTTATGCCACCTCTGAAGCCCCTCTCACTGGCAGACTTATGCCACCTCTGAAGTCCCTCTCTCTGGCAGACTTACTCCACCTCCAATGCCCCTCTGTCTGGCAGACTTATGCCACCTCTGAAGGCTCTCTCTCTGGCAGACTTACTCCACCTCCAATGCCCCTCTGCCTGGTAGAATTATGCCACCTCTGAAGCCATTTCTCTGGCAGACTTACTCCACCTTTGAAGTCCCTCTCTCTGGCAGACTTACTCTACCTCCAATGCCCCTCTGTCTGGTAGAATTACTTATGCCACCTCTGAAGCCATTTCTCTGGCAGACTTATGCCACCTCTGAAGCCCCTCTCACTGGCAGACTTATGCCACCTCTGGCAGACTTACTTCCACCTTTGAAGTCCCCTCTCTCTGGCAGACTTACTCTACCTCCAATGCCCCTCTGTCTGGTAGACTTATGCCACCTCTGAAGCCATTTCTCTGGCAGACTTATGCCACCTCTGAAGCCCCTCTCACTGGCAGACTTATGCCACCTCTGAAGTCCCTCTCTCTGGCAGAATTACTCCATCTCTGAAGCCTCTCTCACTGGCAGACTTATGCCACCTCTGAAGCCCCTCTGTCTGGCAGACTTATGCCACCTCTGAAGTCCCTCTCTCTGGCAGACTTACTCCACCTCCAATGCCCCTCTGTCTGGCAGACTTATGCCACCTCTGAAGGCTCTCTCTCTGGCAGACTTACTCCACCTCCAATGCCTCTCTGCCTGGTAGAATTATGCCACCTCTGAAGCCATTTCTCTGGCAGACTTACTCCACCTTTGAAGTCCCTCTCTCTGGCAGAATTACTCTACCTCCAATGCCCCTCTGGTAGACTTATGCCACCTCTGAAGCCCCTCTCACTGGCAGACTTATGCCACCTCTGAAGTCCCTCTCTCTGGCAGACTTACTCCACCTCCAATGCCCTTCTGTCTGGAAGACTTATGCCACCTCTGAAGGCTCTCTCTCTGGCAGACTTACTCTACCTCCAATGCCCCTCTGGTAGACTTATGCCACCTCTGAAGCCATTTCTCTGGCAGACTTACTCCACCTTTGAAGTCCCTCTCTCTGGCAGACTTACTCTACCTCCAATGCCCCTCTGGTAGACTTATGCCACCTCTGAAGCCCCTCTCTCTGGCAGAATTACTCCATCTCTGAAGCCCCTCTCACTGGCGACTTATGCCACCTCTGAAGTCCCTCTCTCTGGCAGACTTACTCCACCTCCAATGCCCCTCTGTCTGGCAGACTTATGCCACCTCTGAAGGCTCTCTCTCTGGCAGACTTACTCCACCTCCAATGCCCCTCTGCCTGGTAGAATTATGCCACCTCTGAAGCCATTTCTCTGGCAGACTTACTCCACCTCTGAAGTCCCTCTCTCTGGCAGACTTACTCTACCTCCAATGCCCCTCTGTCTGGTAGACTTATGCCACCTCTGAAGCCATTTCTCTGGCAGACTTATGCCACCTCTGAAGCCCCTCTCACTGGCAGACTTATGCCACCTCTGAAGTCCCTCTCTCTGGCAGACTTACTCCACCTCCAATGCCCCTCTGTCTGGTAGACTTATGCCACCTCTACCTCCAATGCCCCTCTGTCTGGTAGACTTATGCCACCTCTGAAGCCATTTCTCTGGCAGACTTATGCCACCTCTGAAGCCCCTCTCACTGGCAGACTTATGCCACCTCTGAAGTCCCTCTCTCTGGCAGAATTACTCCATCTCTGAAGCCTCTCTCACTGGCAGACTTATGCCACCTCTGAAGCCCCTCTGTCTGGCAGACTTATGCCACCTCTGAAGTCCCTCTCTCTGGCAGACTTACTCCACCTCCAATGCCCTTCTGTCTGGCAGGCTTATGCCACCTCTGAAGGCTCTCTCTCTGGCAGACTTACTCCACCTCCAATGCCTCTCTGCCTGGTAGAATTATGCCACCTCTGAAGCCATTTCTCTGGCAGACTTACTCCACCTTTGAAGTCCCTCTCTCTGGCAGAATTACTCTACCTCCAATGCCCCTCTGGTAGACTTATGCCACCTCTGAAGCCCCTCTCACTGGCAGACTTATGCCACCTCCAATGCCCTTCTGTCTGGAAGACTTATGCCACCTCTGAAGGCTCTCTCTCTGGCAGACTTACTCTACCTCCAATGCCCCTCTGGTAGACTTATGCCACCTCTGAAGCCCCTCTCTCTGGCAGAATTACTCCATCTCTGAAGCCCCTCTCACTGGCAGACTTATGCCACCTCTGAAGCCCCTCTCTCTGGCAGAATTACTCCATCTCTGAAGCCCCTCTCACTGGCAGACTTATGCCACCTCTGAAGCCCCTCTCACTGGCAGACTTATGCCACCTCTGAAGTCCCTCTCTCTGGCAGACTTACTCCACCTCTGAAGCCTCTCTCTCTGGTAGACTTACTGGACCTCCAATGCCCCTCTGTCTGGTAGACTTATGCCACCTCTGAAGCCATTTCTCTGGCAGACTTACTCCACCTTTGAAGGCCCTCTCTCTGGCAGACTTACTCTACCTCCAATGCCCCTATGTCTGGTAGAATTATGCCACCTCTGAAGGCCCTCTCTCTGGTAGACTTACTCCACTTCTGAAGACTCTCTCTCTGGTAGACTTACTGGACCTCCAATACCCCTCTGCCTGGTAGAATTATGCCACCTCTGAAGCCATTTCTCTGGCAGGCTTACTCCACCTTTGAAGTCCCTCTCTCTGGCAGACTTACTCCACCTTTGAAGTCCCTCTCTCTGGCAGACTTACTCTACCTCCAATGTCCCTCTGTCTGGTAGATTTATGCCACCTCTGAAGCCCCTCTCTCTGGCAGAATTACTCCATCTCTGAAGCCCCTCTCACTGGCAGACTTATGCCACCTCTGAAGCCCCTCTCACTGGCAGACTTACTCTACCTCCAATGCCCCTCTGTCTGGTAGACTTATGCCACCTCTGAAGCCCCTCTCTCTGGCAGAATTACTCCATCTCTGAAGCCTCTCTCACTGGCAGACTTATGCCACCTCTGAAGCCCCTCTCACTGGCAGACTTATGCCACCTCTGAAGCCCCTCTCTCTGGCAGACTTACTCCACCTCTGAAGCCTCTCTCTCTGGTAGACTTACTGGACCTCCAATGCCCCTCTATTAGACTTATGCCACCTCTGATGCCCCTCTGCCTGGTAGAATTATGCCACCTCTGAAGCCCCTCTCTCTGGCAGACTTACTCCACCTTTGAAGTCCCTCTCTCTGGCAGACTTACTCTACCTCCAATGCCCCTCTGTCTGGTAGATTTATGCCACCTCTGAAGTCCCTCTCTCTGGCAGAATTACTCTATCTCTGAAGCCTCTCTCACTGGCAGACTTATGCCACCTCTGAAGCCCCTCTCACTGGCAGACTTACTCTACCTCTGAAGGCCCTCTCTCTGGTAGACTTCACCTCTGAAGCATCTCCAGTATTTGTCCTTTTTTCCTCTGACTCCATCCTGGAGTAATCTCCTCATCATCTCCAGTTTGGACTACTGTAGTAATTGCTGGTAAGAAGGGGAAGGCATGGGGGGTGGGGGTCTATCTTCCTCAAACTCCTGCCCTCCAGGTCATCCTCCATTCGGTTACCAAAGTGATCTCCCTAAAATAATGGCCCAAGCATGTCACCTGCTCAATGACTCCTACAGGACCAAGTACAAAATGTTGTGGACCATGCTTTGCAATTTTGCCTCTTCCTGCCTTTTTTATACTTTTCTGACTTTTATACTCCAGGGTCTGTCCCACTTCTGGACTTCTTTTTATTTCTCTTCTGGGATCTCTATCCCCAGCTGTTCCCTATGTCTACTGTACTCTCCTTCTTCATCTTTGCCTTCTGACTTCCCTGGCACCCATCTAGACACAGCTTAAATCCCATCTTTAGCAAAATGATTTTCCTGGTTCCTCCACCCATACTCTCAATGCCCTTCTAGTGCTTTCTATCTGAAATTGCCTCCTATGTTTTGCTTATATAGCCTGTGTGTACAAAGTTGTTGACAAATTGTTTTCCCTGTCGACAATCTATTCCTTCTGGATAAGACTGCCTTTGCTTTTCTTTGTAGGCCTAGTGCTGGGTTCATTGATCCAGGCACACAATAAATGCTTGTTGGCTGTTTGAGCTGGGACTCAACCTAGGCTTGGGCCTGCACTTGATGCTAGGAGGAGTCTGGGCCTAGGTCTGGTACTTAACTGAGTTGTTGCTAGGTCTGGACCTGGTCCTAAACTAAGCTTGGGCTTGGCCTTAAGCTGAACCTGGACTGGAGTTGAGCTGATCTAGGTTCAGGGGAAGGGCAGTAACTGTTTTTCAGGGGTCCCAGGCTCTGAGGAGACTATAGCTGGGTTGTTCTAGACCCTTGGCCAGATTCAGAAGGGGGGGGTTCCCATTTGGTCCTGAATCACTCCTTTCCTTGTGGCACAGAATACATCTGTCATGGGGCCCTGTGTTGAAAGCCTGTCTACCCTGGGGGAGGTTGATCAGCTTCTAGGAAGGGTACCTTACACATTTTTAAAAACCAAAATATTTTCCCCCACTTTTGTTAAAATAATTGTGTTAAATTGTGTTAAAATGATTTTTACCTTTTACCTTTTTTTTAAAAAAAGTGTTAGGCTTCATTGTGAGAACTGATCCAACCATTTTGGAGAGTAATATGGAACTATGCCCAAAGAACAATAAAAATGTTCATTCCCTTTGACACAGCAATTCTAATTCTAGACCTATATCCAGAAGAAATCATAAAAATGGGATAAGTCCTACATGTTCCTGAAATATTCATAGCATCTCTTTTTATAGTGACAAAGAATTAGAAACTGAGGGAATGCCCATCCATTGGGAAATGGCTAAACAAGTTATGGTTTATAAATACTATGGAATACTATTGTTCTATAAGAAACTATAAATGGTTGAATACTAGAGAAGAATGGAATTAGTTACAGAATCTGATGCTGAATGAAGGGAGTAGAGAAAAGAAAACAATGTACACATTAACAACAACATTGTGAGCTGAATAACCTTGATGGAAACAGCTCCTCTCAGCAGTTCAGAGATCCTATGACAACTGTATTAGGCTAGCTATGGACAATGTTATCTTCATTCAAAGAAAGAAAAACAAAAAAACTATTCAGAATTTGATAAACACTTTATAAAAGTTATCTCTTCTGTGTCTCTTTCCCTTAATCCTAATTCCGCATACTAAAAATGATTAATCTGTAAACATGTTTATCCAAAATATGTATGTACATACCTCACTGTTTGCAGCTGAGGGGAGTAGGATATTTTGTAGCAAAAATATACATCTGCATATAGATGAGTATTGAAAAACTTTTATAAAATGTATTTGGAAAAATAAAATATCAATAAAAATTTTTTTTAAAGTTTTAGGTTCCACCTTCTCTCCCTCCTGCACACCCTCCCACCCCTTCAATGAACAATCTGACATACTGTGCTTCCCCATGTATAAGACTAACCCTTTTTTGAAAAATTTGGGGTCTAAAAACTGGTAGGGTCTTCCACAGTGGGTGTAGATTTTTTCCTTGGATTTCCCACCTTTTCACATTTATTATCTTTGCACTCATTGTTTCCCATTTGTTACCAATATATTTGGTTCCATTTTGCCACATTCTGCCCAGAAATGGCTCAGAAAAAATTTTTATTCAGTGCTGAATTCAAGTTCAAAGTGATGCAGTTTGCCAAAGTGAATGGAAATCATGCTGCTGAATATCATCTAGTCCTCCTTCAACTGAGAAAATGATTGGAGACTGACTATGGGGAGAAGAAACCTGAATGAAAACACCCTGGCAGAAGGTCATGAGAGGCAAGGCAGTCAAATGGCTGAAGTGCTAGAGGGAATGGAAGAGATGTATGGAAGAACGGAGGACCACTGGGATTCCTGGGTCCACCAAGATAGTTCAGCAGGAGGCAAGAATTGCTGATGAAAAAGAAGTGATTGATTTCCAAGGAGGACACAATGGGTGGTTCTGGTTCATGAAACAGAATGGACTAAGCATGCATCCATGCATCAGACTTGCCTAAAAGATGCCTGAGAGCTAGGAGCAGAAAGTCTTGGAATTTCATGATGAATAAAACTTGAGTTCAATAACTTTGTGTAATACATTTTTTTTTCAAAATTCAGGCCCCCAAATTAAGGTGCATTTTATACATGGGAGGGTCTTATACATGGGGAAATATGGTAGGCTATACATGTTAGGGATTTTTTGTTTGTTTTTAGGGGTTTTTTGCAAGGCAATGTGGTTAAGTGGCTTGCCCAAGGCCACACAGGTAATTATTGTCTGAGGCTGGATTTGAGCTCAGGTACTCCTGACTCCAGGGCTGGTGTTCTATCCATTACATCACCTAGCCACACCCGATAGGGATTTTTTAAATGCCAGCCCTACTTATGTGACAGCTTGGACAGTCTCTAGCAATATCCAGGGGCTTGGCCTGGCCAGAGATGGTGACATAAGGCTCTAAAGATGGAGAAAGAGACACAAAAAAGATTAGCAAATTCACAGAATACAGAATTGTTGGGAGGGAACTTGGCCACTTATCTCTTCCCTTTGTTTTAGAAACATGTCCACTGAGGCATGGGTAGGATAAGACCAAAGCTCTTGGAGGTCATGGAGGGCAATAGAGCGAATTCTGGGTCTGGTTCCAAAGGACCTGTCTGGGTACCTTTGTGAGCCTCAGTTTCCTCATCTGTAATTTAAAAGCTTGTACCTTCCTGCTCTGAACTGAAGGCACTTGTACTCTGGCCTCCACTTGACCAATTCCCCAAAGCATGGCCAGTTTGGGAGCAAACTCAGGGACCCTTTGATTCCTAGTCCAGGGTAATTCCCATAACACTATGGCTTGTTCCCAACAAAAAGATGAAGGAGACATTCTTGGGCCTTGCCTGGCCTCTCAGCCCTTGACACAGTGCTACAGCTCCTTAATAAGTCTTGTGGCAACACACTTTCTAATCACCTGCCCACTTAGGGGCTACCTGAAGGTTCTAGAGACACAACAATGAGGATGTGCCTGAAAATAGTAATAAATGCATATTTTTAATCCTCTTCCTACTAGAATTTCCAGTAAAGTCCCAGAGACAAGTTAGGACCCACAAGATCTATGTGCAGGGGTTGGGGGGCTGGGGAAAACCTGGAGCTTTGGTTCTCTCTTGCTCAGATCCCTTTCATGGCAGTCATTAACTCCTATCAGAGTTATGCCATCTCTCTGAGCAAGAGGGAAGGCATTATGGCAGGGGAAACATTGCAGTGGGTCCTTAAAAGAAAAGTGGGGGGGCAGCTAGGTGGCGCAGTGTGTAGAGCACTGGCCCTGGAGTCAGGAGGACTTGAATTCAAATCTAGCCTCAGACACTTAATAATTACCTAGCTGTGTGGCCTTGGGCAAGCCACTTAATCCCATTTGCCTTGCAAAAAGAAAAAAGAAAAAGAAAAAAAAGAAAAGCAGGGACTTTGAGATAAACAAAGCCCATATTTGGGGAAAGAAGAGGTGCTGAAAGGCAAATAATGTCAGGCTCCCTGTTGAGCCATGGGAGGAGGCATGACCATGGGGAGAGGGATTCACCAAGATCCTACAGTCTCTGACTCCAAGACTGGAAGGAGGGAGAAGGCCAGTTGAACCATTGCAAGAGTCCAGGCAAGGAAGGCCTAGATAGCCAGAGCTGGGAGGGGGACAGGCAGAAAGAGAAGCTGCCTCACCTACTTGAGGCACAGTGATTCCAGGCTGAGGTGAGCAGTGAGAATCAGGCATGGGAAGGTGGAAGGCCTTTCTTGGGGAGATGACAGTGGACAGGGCAAGCAAGAAGGGAGAGAGGCTGAGGCCGCAGCAGCACTAGCACAAGAACACAGAGGATGGCAATGACCTCCAGGAAGAAGTGGGGGCAGCCTCAAAGAGGAAGGCAGGGCTAGAGAGGCCTGACCAGAGGATGAGGGACAGGGAAGGCTAACATACCCTCAAAAGGTGGCAATGAAAGAGAGGAGGCAGAGAAGAGGAGCAGAGGAACCTAGACAGTTAGACCTGACCTTCTCTTTGGAGGCAGGAGGTGGACATTGGAGCCAAGGCCAAACCCTGAGGACCAACTACCCAGTATACCTTGATTTAGGGCTTACAAAGTGCCAGTTAGGGACAAAATGAAGAGCATGGGTGGGTGGAGGTGGGCAGAGAGATAACATTATCCTCTAAGAACACTGAGGCAGCAAAGTTTCCTTTGGCCTTGATGTCAGTAGGCTGGAGAGGGGGTGGGGGTCAAGATCACGAGAGTAGGGTCCTGAGATTCTAGAGGGTAGAGGAACCTCCCAAGAGGGAGCAGATACAGCCCCCTCCCCCCCATCTGTGGTGCTCAGGGTTTGAGATGTCCCACACACCTGGCTCTCTCCATTCCAAATCATTTGGGTGTCACATATCTCTCGACTGGAAGGATCACCTGGTCAGGATGGCAGCTGGGCTTTTAGCAGTCTCCAGGCAGGGAGGGGGCCCCCTTCAAGGCTCAGCTCTTGGCTCACCTCCTCCCTGAAGCCTGCCCTGATCTCCTCTCTGATGCTGCTCCCCTGAAAGGTGGGTTCTTTCCTTTGGGGGTTTGGGCTTTTACCTCTCATAGAGCTCCTCATGCCCCCTGCTCCCTAGAATGGCTCTTCATGGCTGTCCCCAGGAGCAGCACATTTATAATAGTCACTGAACTAAACTGAATTCACCTGCATTGGAGGCTCAACTTCACTTTCTTGGAGCACTTTAATGTTCACAAGGTCCTTCTGGAAAGATCCTTAGCCCCACTTTACAGTTAAGGAAACTGAGGAGGAGAGATGAGGTGATGGGTCCAAGGTTACACTGCCAGGGGATATCTGAACTGGAGTTCAGACTAAGGCTTTTGGCTCCAGGTTTAGCCCACTCTACTAGAGAGAGAATTATAGAATTTCCCATCTCATGCTGGGAGGGTCCTCAGAGGAATCCAGTTTCTCCCACTGCATGTTGATAGTTCCAACACCACCTCCTGGTATTGGGGATTTCCTTTGGGAGGAAGGTTCTCACCCCTTCATGAATCAGATCTCACCCCCCCCACCCCCCCACTCCTGGTTCTGGCCTCTGGCATCAATCAGGCCTAGGCTGATATCTCTCCCAACAACAGGCCTTCAAACACCTGAAGTCACTTCTCCTAGGAGCCCTGAGTCTTCTCTTCTCCATATGGAGCTTTCTCTAATTTCCCTCCATCTTCCCCTCCAACCTCTCAGGGCTGTTCCCCCCAAACATGTGGCTCTGACCCAAAGACAGAGCCCAAGTCTGACCAGCTAGACAAGGAAGGCCTTGCCCCCAGTGGCCTCTCCTCCTGGATCCCCTCTTCTGGTTGGATTTGTAGGACACTGTTGCTCTCTCCCAGGTCTATTTGCCTCCAGCTGGCCTTTGTCACATTCCTCAGTCACATAGCTGCTAACCAAACTGACCTACTTTAAAAAATATGTCTGTTATTTCTTCAGGGCCCCTAGATGTTGCAGTGGATAGAGCACTGGCTTTGGAAGCAGGAGGACAGGAGTTTGAATCCAGCCTCAGACGTGAAATGACTTGTTCAAGGAACAGAGCTAGTAAATGTCACTGGACCCAGATACTCTGAAGGAAAAAGAGAGGCAAATTGTTCTTTTGGTTTTGCTCTGCTCACTGCGTATCTGTTCATACTAGTTCTTTCTTTCCTTTCTTTCCTTTCTTTCTCTCCCTTCCTTCCTTCCTTCCTTCCTTCCTTCCTTCCTTCCTTCCTTCCTTCCTTCCTGTCTCTGTCTCTCTCTTTTTTTTAGGTTTTTGCAAGGCAAATGGGGTTAAGTGGCTTGCCCAAAGCCACACAGCTAGGTAATTATTAAGTGTCGGAGACAGGATTTGAACCCAGGTACTCCTGACTCCAGGGCCTGTGCTTTATCCACTGCACCTAGCCGCCTGTCTCTTTTTGTTTTTGCAAGACAATGGGGTTAAGTGACTTGCCCAAGGTCAGACACTCTCCCATAGTCACATTCACTCTCACACACTTACACATACACTCACACTTACATTAAGTGTCTGAGGCCATGTTTGAACTCAGGTCCTCCTGACCCCAGGACCAGTCTCTGAGATGATCATTGGTCTCTGGTACCCAGTCTGCCATGGTCCACCCTTGGCCTTTATACCTCTTGGAATCCCTGACTCCCTTCAAGGCTCATCTTTGCCACTGCCACCCCCCAGGTATCCCTCTCTGATTTCTTCCACACCACATGCTCTGAGTTGGTGTGCTCAACTTTCGCTGGCTTTTATTTATCTATTCAGTTGCCAGATCCCCCGATAGACCCTAAGGCTCTCGAGGGAAGGGGCTGTTTTCTCCCTGTAGCAAGGCTGTCCTGGGGATGGGACATGGCTGCAAAGACTCCAGTGACACCCACCATCCCTGCTCTGGGACTTTCTGCATGCTAGGGAGACAGACTGCTGATCCAGGCAGAGGAAGGCCTGTTTCCAGGGGCTCAAGATCCAGATGGAGGACAGGGAACCAGGGTGGGCTCCATGGAGGGAGCACCACCAGAACTGGGCCTTCAGAGAACAAAATGGTGTTTAGGAATAGGGTCTAGGGAGAGAGGGGCTGGCTCTGAGGGCAGGGAGGTGGCTTGGGGAGCTCTTCTTAGGGGCAGCTAAGAGATATGGGATCTGCTCAAATCCCAGATCCCCCAGTTGTGGGACCTCAAACACAGGACTGACTTCCATTTTCTGAGTCTCAGCTTTCTCATCTATGAAACAGGGCTCATATTCCTTCAGGGCTTCTCTCAATGTGGTTTGGAAGAAAGCACTTTATGAACTTTTTTTTAAGGTCTTGGCAGCCATGGGGAAGGGGTGGGGGGGTGGGAACAAGGACAAGGGAGGAGGGGGAACGGCTCCCCCCCAAGCTCCCTTTCTGTGCCAGGCTCAGGCCCTGGCACTACGCTTCTATTTACACACACACAGCCAGGCATCTTTGCTTGCTCAGCCCTACTCATGGGCCAGTTTTCCAAGACCTTGAAGGAGTGAAGGAGTGACTAGGCGGAGAGAGGGGTGGGAGCGCCCTCTAGCCCTGGGGACCCTTTCCTGCCAGTGCATGGTCAAGGACCCTCCTCCACACACACTTGAACTCATTCACACACATTCACATGCATGGACTCCCTTCACTCAAACTCTACCCACACACAGCTGCATACATCTACTCATTCCCCTCACTCACACCCATTCATTTATACACTTTTGAGGACACTCACACACACACTCCTATACACCTTCACATATAAACCAATACACACAATGTGCTCATTCACATTGCCACACACACATCTACACGTAGAGTGTACTCACATTCACTCACACTTTCACTCTCACTCACACTCACCCATGCACTCACACTCACATTCATAGTCACACACACACACACACACACACACACACACACACACACTCTTTACAAGTTATTTCCCAGTTGATAAATGGTCAAAGGATATGAACAGGTTTCAAATGAAGCTTTCAAGGGAAGAAATTAAAGCTATATATATAATCATATGAAAAAATGCTCCAAATCATTACTGATTATAGAAATGCAAATTAAAACAATATGAGATTCCACCTGACACCTGATGATTGGCTAAGATGAAAGAGGAAATGATCAGTGTTGGAGAGGTTGTGGGAGATTGGGACATTGATGCTGATGGAGCTGTGAATGGATCCAACCTTTCTGGAGAGCAGTATGGAACTAGGCTCAAAGAGCAATAAAACTGCTTGTTACCTTTGATCCAGCAATTCCAATTCTAGGTCCATATCCAGAAGACATTATAAAAAATGGGAAAAGTCCTACATGTTCCAAAATAGTCATAGCAGCCTTTTTTTTGCTATGTGGCAGAGAATTGGAAATTGAGGGGATGCCCATTCATTGGGGAATGGCTAAACAAGTTGTGGTACATGAATACTATGGAATACTATTGTTCTGTAAAAATATCATGAATGGTCAGACTCTAGAGAAGCTTGGAATGACTTATGAGATCTGAAGCTGAGGAAAGGGAGCAGAACCAAGAGAACAATGCACATATCAACAACATTGTGAGATGATCAACACTGATGATACAGCTCCTCTCCACAATCCAGAGAGCCAGGACAGCCCTGGAGACTTGCTCTGGACAATGCCATACACATCCAGAAGAAGAAAAACAGAACTAAAGAAAACAAAAACCTACCAAATCTGAATGAACACTATGTCTACTTTTGAAAAATGCCTCTTCTGTATTTCTTTCCTATCTGCTGGTTTTCTTTCTTTTTCCTCAATCCTAATTTCTAATACAGAAAATGTCTAATCTGTAAACACAGATGTCTATGTACAATATTCACCTGACTGTCCGCCACTGAGGGGAGGGGGTTGGGAAGGGAGGGGAGAAGGAAATTATGTGACTTAAAAATATGCATATGCATATGGACAAATGTTAAAAAACTTTCCAAACATGTATCTGGAAAAGTAAAATAAAATATCAATTTGGCAGATGGTCATCCTTTGGGCCCAGAGGCCAAAATGGAGTCACTGTGCATGACAGATGTCTCAAAGTTGTCTTCCAGAGTCATTCAAGTCCAGTGGCAGGACACAGGCAAGACCAAGCCATGCCTAGGCATGTGGTGGACATAAAGAATGACTTCATTCACATGTTGGCAAACTCTAAAGCCTCCAACATCTTCATGGCTATTTGGAACAAACTGCTCTTAGCTGACCCTTCCACTAGAGGAAGCCTTCATATTTTCTGAGTCAACACCCCTACACATATTCCACAATGACACACAGATAGACTCACATAACCATATCTACACCAAGGGCAGGCCACCCCCCCCTTCTGTTTCCCATGGCAGAGGATTGTCAGGATCCCATGTTAAGCTGGACCAAAGGCCTCTGGGGTCCCTCCCAGCACTGAGGCTCTGGAGGCTTCCCTTTCTCTTGGGACTCTACTCAGCTTTCCTCCATCTGTTGGACCAGCTTCCTGTCTCTCCCCAGAGGGGATATGACGAGAGTCAGGAGCCTGGGACCAGACTTCCCAGACAACTTCATTGCTCTCAGAAGAACCAGGACTTCTCCACCAGAATCATGATTGGCCTCTACAGGGCCCAGAATGGGGTAAAAGGCCCCAGAGCCTGGCCACAGACCTGAACACAGGCCAGGTATTCTACACAAGAGTTAACCAAGGCTGAGATGAAGTAGGGATTTGTGTGTTTGGGCTAGAATTTGAGTGCAGGTATTCCAGCCCCCTAAACCCAAGGAATCCCAAGGCCTAGTCCTCTGGGTGATTCCTGCTAGTGTCTCACACAGTAATGGAAAGCACTGGTCTAGTTGTGAGGCAGGGGGAGAGGGGGTATCTCTGCACAAGTCATGAGGGGGTGCACCCTTGACCCAAAGTCTCCAGAACAGAGAGGGCAATGCACCCTGGAAGGCTTCTGCCAGGTCCAGCAGCCCTTTCTAGACAACCCAGGGGAACCAAAGAGCAGGCTCTCAGGACCAGGAGTGGGTGGGCAGAACTCAAACACTTGTCCCTTAAGCCTTGACCTTCCATCTGTCCATTCTCTGGGCAGTGGTGTCCCACACAACTACTCCATGGCAGCTTCCCTCTTTTTCTAGTCTGCTGCAGGATGTTTTTTACATCCTCCCCTTCTTGCAGTCCACGCAAGGTATCTGTGCTACTTTTAGGTCATCCCCAGCTTGTAGTAGGATACCACTACCGGGTAGATGACTGCCTTCCTCTTCCTTCTTTTCTTCTTCTTCTACTACCTCCTCCTCCTTCCCCCACCCCACCCTGTTCTTCTTTCCTTTCTCTAGCCCTGGATCAGTCCTTGCCCCTCTGCTCTGATGGACAAGTTCTATGGAGAGAAGGGGAGATCTACCATCTGGGGGACTTTGAGAAACCCTTGGGGGGGTGGGCAGCATCTTCTGGCTCTGTCTTGTCCCTGAATGGGGCAGTTTAGAGCCTGTAAGATTGAGGAAGCAGGCTCTAAAGAGGATGAGGCTGTGGGTCTCCTGGACCTCCTGTTCTCAACCTCAGGGCCCACTGTCCAGGAGTCCTGTTTTCTCCCCTAAAATGAGGTTGAAGTAACCAATTGTCTCTAAGGCCCCGCTGAGGCTAAAGGCTTATCACTCTTGACCCTGACAGGTTCATCCACTTCTCAGTGGTCTGAGCTGGCTTTTTTGGAGGTGAGGCTGACCAGGTCTGGGTCCAGAAGAGCTTCTAGGCTCTTGGGAAGGAGTCAACTGCTTGTGGGAATTCACACACAGGCCCCTGCCAAGATGCTGGGGATACAAAGACAAGTCAAAGTCCATCCTGTGTGCTAGGCCCTAAGATGGGGGCGGGGAACAAAACAGAAAGAAAAAAGTAGAGAAAAAAATCAGTGAATGCACTGAAAACCTCTGCAAATTCACCCATGGACTTCTGAATCTTCTCCAGAGAGATCAGAGTCAGAGAAACCAGGCGACATTCAGGGATAGGTCAGAGAACAGAGACCCCCTCCCTCCCTGGCTGGGGCTTCCTTGTCCTCTAGATGTCCTTGTCCTCTTAGATGAAGACTAGTTGAAGAGGGACAGAGCTGCAGAGGGAGACAGAGAGCTGTAGAGGGCAGCAGAGAGCTGCAGAGGGCAGCAGAGAGCTGTAGAGGGCAGCAGAGAGCTGCAGAGGGCAGCAGAGAGCTGTAGAGGGCAGCAGAGAGCTGCAGAGGGCAGCAGAGAGCTGCAGAGGGAGACAGAGAGCTGCAGAGGGCAGCAGAGGCAGAGAGCTGCAAAGGGTGGCAGAGAACTGTAAATGGCAGCAGAGAACAGCAGAGGGCAGTTCAGAGAGGTTGGTTGATTGGTTCTTGTCCTTCATTATCAAAGAAGACCAAAATGACATCACTATGTTTGCGACAAATGAGTGAGTGTCCAACTGTGACTAATCAGACCAGTAAGAGCCTGGTTACCCCAGGATGGGCATGTGAACCCATGGGGTGGGTACTCTAAACTTATGGATGTCCTGTTTCCTTTGAGCTGCTTCCATTCTGCTTTCCTCACTGATGAGGGCATGCCATGCTGGGCATCCTGGGCCAGGGTTTCCCAAGCTGTACAGTCAATTCTAAAATTCTTCAATGAGACCTTCAGGGTGTCCTGGTGTAACTTCTTCTGGCTTTCCCTGGTTGAGTTCTCCATAATAGTCTTTTGGGCAAGCATCCGTCTGGCACTCAAACAACAAGTCCAGCCCATCGTAGTTGTGCTCTCTTTAGTAACATTGTGGTTTAGCTCAGTGGTTTAGCTAAGGAAGGCCCTCAGTGTCTGGTATCTTCACCTGCCAGGGGATCTTCAGAATCTTCCTGAGACGATTTAAATGGAAGTGATTCTGCTTCCTGACATGGCGCTGGTAGACTGTCCAGGTTTCACAGGCATACAGCAATGAAGTCAGCATCAGCTCTGTAGATGTTCAGTTTGGTAGAGAGTCTAACACCTCTTCTCTCCCACATTTTCTTTCAGAGCCTCCCAAATACAGAGCTAGCCCTGGCAATGGGAGTGTCAACTTCATTGTCAATGTGAACCTCCCTGAAAAGGACACTGCCAAAGTAAGTGAACTTGTCCACAGGACTCAAAACTTCTCCATTTTCTGTCATTGATGGTTCCACATCTGGATGCTGTGGGGTTGGCTGATGCAGCACCTGGGTTTTCTTGCTATTTATTGTTAGGCTAAAATGAGCACAAGCAGCAGAGAATGGATCCATCCTTTGCTACATTTCAACTTCAGAAGCTGCACGGAGTGCACAATCATCTGCAAACAGAAGATCATGCACCAACCCTCCTTCCACTCTGGCCTTGGTTTATGGCCTTTCAAGTTGAAGAATTTACCATCAGTGAGGTAGTTGACCTTGCTGGGGTATGGGATGTGTTCAAGGGTGGAAGGCTGCTGAGCTCTCTTCAGGGTTACTTTACACCTTTGATGTCCACCTAACTCTTACCTCTGGCTCCAAGAAGCTGTAGCAGGCACAGCAGCCACACTCCAACAAACCATTTCAGCAGATGGGCTAAACCAGATTGAGGGTAACTGAGGGAGTCTCAATACCTTCAGTGAGTTATGGGGGTTGTCTACCCCAAATATTGAGTCTTTCACTGGTGGAATAGGCAGATGAGAACACTTTATTCCAATGAACATGAAGCCAGCTAAAGTAATGCTTAGAGCTTGGTTAGAAATCAAAGACACCAAGGTCATCCACTGCATCTAGAGCCATCTCCAGTTGTCTTGAATTTGTCTTGCCATTGGATCATGATGAAAGAGTGAGGCAACTCTACCTTCAATTTATGCATGCATCAAAAGACACCACCCACACTTTACCATTCCTATCTCAAAGTCCTTTAGCAACAGACAAGTAATGAAGCAGGAGGTGCGGATACACTGGGAGCAGAAGTCACAACCCTGCACATAGGTGGCCCAGGCCATGGGGTCATTTCCCATTGAAAGTAGCAGTGGCTCTCATCACATTCAACTGAGATCCATGTATAACATGGAAACAATGTAAAGACTAACAGAATGCCTTCTGTGGGGGGTGGGGGAAGGGATGCAAGAATGGGGGAAGAATTGTAAAACTCAAAATAAAATCTTTCTTAAAAAAATAAAAGAAAAAGGGAAAAAAAGAAAAAAAGAAAGTAGCAATGGGATTTGGCAGCCCCTGGGTGACTGAGCAGCCCTTTTAAGGATCACATTGCTAATTTCATGGTATGAGGAAGGGACTAGAAAAGGAGCCCTAAAAATTGTCTGCTTACCTAACCCTGGCCTGATAACCACAGCAGGTAGAGACTCCACAGCATGGTACAGATACCATAAAATCTAAAAAATCTTCAAAGAAGATTCCACTCAGTGCATGGAATGTGTGCAGGCTCATAGAAAACACAAGATCCAATAGACCTATCTATATTTGTTACCTCTATAAAGGTAAAGGGAATAGATTGCTCTGTGACATTCACAGGGGTGTTTCTCTTATAGCAATTGCTAGTTATATTCTTTTTTTTTTTTGGCAGGACAAATGGGGTTAAGTGGCTTGCCCAAGGCCACACAGCTAGGTAATTATTAAGTGTCTGAGGCCGCATTTGAACTCAGTCCTGACTCCAGGGCCAGTGCTCTATCCACTATGCCACCTAGCTGCCCCAAGCTAGTTATATTCTTGCCAGACTCCTCCTCAAAAGATTAGTCTCCACCTGGAAGATGCTTACCTACCTGAGAACCAGTGTGGCTTCAGAAAGAGTCAAAGAACAGTTGATAGGGTGCTTGCTGCCTGACAACTCCAGAGGTCTGTATACAACATTTGTAGATCTGACCAAGACCTTTGAAACCATCAGACATGAGGGTTTATGGAAAATTATGTCAAAATTTGGTTGCCCGGAGAAGTTCATCAGTACTGTCCATCACTTTCATGATGCATACATGCTCAGGTTCTGGAGAGTGGACGATGCTTTTGAGATTTCCCAGTCACCAATGGAATAAAACAAGGATGCGTCCTTGCTCCCATACTTTTTAGTATGATGTTTTCAGCCATGTTATCAAATGCTTTCAGTGAGGATGAACATGGCCTCAAGGTCTGCTACTGCACTGATGGCCAATTCTTCAACTTGAAAAGGGTCCAAGCCAAGACCAAAGTGGAGGAAGGTTGATGCATGATCTTCTGTTTGCAATGATTGCATTTAGTGAAGCCTCTGAAACTGAGATGCAACAAAGTAGGGATCTATTCTCTGCTGCTTGTGCTCATTTTGGTCTAACAATAAACACCAAAAAACCCCAGGTGCTACATCAGCCAGCCCCACAGCATCCAGATGTGGAACCATCAGTAAAAGAAAATGGAGAAGTTTTGAGTATTGTGGACAAGTTCACTTACCTTGGCAGTGTCCTTTCCAGGGAGGTTCACATTGACAGTGAGGATGACCTGCACTACCAGAGCTAATTCGGTGTTTGTGGGAGTTAAGTGTGGGAGAAAAGAGTTTTAGACTGACTCCCAAACTGAAGGTCTACAGAGCCATTGTGTTGACCTCATTGCTGTATGTCTGTGAAACCTGGACATCTACCAGTGCCAAGCCAAGAAACTGAATCACTTCTATTCAAATTGTCTTCTGAAGAGTCTGAAGATCACCTGGAAGGTGAAGATACCAGACTCTGAGGTCCTTTCTCAAGCTAAACTTCAAAGAATTCCAACATTACTACAGAGAATGCAACTACAATGGACTGGGTGTAGTGTTAGAATGCCAGAAGTATCCTTGCCAAAAAGACTATTTTATGGAGAATTCTCACAGGACCAACACTCACAAGGGGAATCAGAAGAAGAGATATTAGGATATCTTGAAGGTTCTCTTAAAAGCTTTAGATTTGGGGCGGCTAGGTGGCGTAGTGTATAAAGCACCAGCCTTGGAGTCAGGAGTACCTGGGTTCAAATCTGGTCTCAGACACTTAATAATTACAAACTAGCTGTGTGGCCTTGGACAAGCCAGCCACTTAACCCCATTTGCCTTGCAAAAATCCTAAAAAAAAAAAAAAATAAAAGCTTTAGATTTGGGGGCAGCTATATGGTGCAGTGGATTGAGTACCCAACCTGGAGTCAGGAGGACCTGAGTTCAAATCTGACCTCAGACATACAATAATTACCTAGGTGTGGACCTTGGGCAAGTCACTTAACCCCATTGCCTTACAAAAACTAAAATAAAAAAATAATGAGAGTTTTACAATTGATTATACAGCATGGGAGCCACTAGCACAGGACTGCCCAGCATGGCTGAAGAAGGCAGTATTGAAGCAGCTCAAAGGAAGTGCAACATCTGTAAGTTTAGATTACCCACCCCAGATGTTCACCTGGATTGTTTGTGCCCAATCTGTATACAGCATTTCAAGCTCATGTTGGGCTGATCAGCCACACTCAGACACACTGTCTTGTGTCTCAAACATAATGATGTCAATTTGGTCTTCTTAGATAATGAAGAACAAGAACCAACAAACCAGGTGACCTGCCATGTTTATTTTCACTGAAGGTGTTTGATAACATGTCTAAAAACATCATGCTAAAAAGTCTGAGAGAAGGACACATCATTGCTTCACTTCATTGGTGACTGGGAAATCTAGATTTGTTTTTTGGGGTTTTTTTTGGTAAGGCAATAGGGTTAAGTGACTTGCCCAAGGTCACACAGCTAGGTACTTAGTGTCTGAGGCTGGATTTGAACTCAAATACTCCTGACTCCAGGGCCAGTGCTCTATCCACTGCACCACCTAGCCACCCCTGTATATGGTTAATGTATGAGATATAAGATTTTCCATGGAAAGGCCTTATAGTTTAGCTACAGAGAATTACTGACCCTTAATTTACTTCTGGTGTACAGAGAATTCTCATCCCCGATTCGCCCCTGATGTACAGGGAAGGAAGGAGCAGAATTGAACTTATGCATATATTTAAAACTATTTAAAAGAACCACTGAATGTTCTTGACTGGTCTTGGTCAGACTTTCAAGGCCATACTTGATTAATTTTGCTTATCTCTTCAGGAACTAGCCATTCCTGAATGCAAACACTATCATTCTTGGGGTATGGGGAGGGGTGGCTCCCTCTTCAGACAACCTGGAAAATTCGGTTTTATTCCACAAAAAATTGGCAAGAAGCTTTCTTTGTTCTCAAGCTATATAAGATCCAATTAGACCTTAGCCTAATTGGAGTCTCACCCATGGAGAGGATGCTCTGCCTGGGACCTTCCTAATCGGGACTCTGGAGGCTGTACCCTGAGACTCCACAGCCATTGCTGATTCAGATGTTGAAGCTCCCCCAAATCTGTGATGTTTAGGCTTTGCTCTTCTTTTTATTATATTAGGACTTATTGGTTACTTTTGCTGTAAAACTGATTTATTTCTACCTGTTTTATAATCACTTTATTAAATATACTTTTTAGTTTTGCTGTTGTGAATGTGTCATCTTGTAGGAGCAAATCGAAACCAAAACTCATTAATCAAACACCCTGTGACTGGGAAATCTTGAGAGTATTGTCCACTATCTAGAGACCAGGCAAGTACGCTGTCATGAAATTGATGTACAATACTGGTGAACTTTTCTGGAAACTCAAATTTTGACATAATTTTCCATAAACCCTCACAACTGACAGTATCAAAAAACTTGGTCAGATATACAAATGTGGTATATAGATCTCTGTTCTGTTCCTGGCATTTTTCCTGGAGATGTCAGGCAGCAAATACCATATCAACTGCTCCATAACCCTTTCTAAAGCCACACTGGCTCTCAGGGAGGTGACCATCTTGTAGGTGAAGGATCAGCCTACTGAGGAGGACTCTGGCAAGAATCTTACCAGCAATGACTAAAAGAGAAACAACCCCGTGATTGTCACAGGACAATATATTCCCTTTATGTTTAAAGAGATGGATGATGGAGGGAGGCATCCTTGAATTTTTGAGGGAAAAACCTCCTCACACCATATAACTTGGAAAATTTCAGTCAATTTTTGGATGAGCGGTAGACTCCCCACCTTGTAGATCTTGGCTGGAATAGAATCAGCACCAGGTGTTTTGCCACTTGAAAGGAACCTAATGACATTCAAGACCTCTTCTTCAGTTGAAACTTCAGCTAGGGACTGATTGATTTCTACTTGAGGTAAATGATCAATGGCTTCTGCATTGATTGATGGTGATCTGTTAGGAACACTATGGAAATGTTTAGCCCATCTCTCTAGGATCATGTCCCTATTGCTAATCAATGTGGCTCCATCATCCCTGAGTAGTTGATATGCACCGTTAGCCTTTGGTCCATAATTAGCCTTCAGAGTTATCATAAAAATACATTGGATTGTTACTGTCTGAATAAAACTGAATTTCATCTGCCTTCTTACTGAACCAAGAGTCCTGCATCTCTCCAAGCTTCACTGATACTTGCCTTCTTAGAAATGGATGAACTATCCTGCCAGTAAACCCTGTGGAGTTCTTGTTTTTCATTTAGCAAATTCCATATTTCCCCATCATTTTCATCAAACCAGTCTTTATGTTTTCAAGTATTCTGTCCCAGATGAACAAATGCAGTGCTGTACACCAGACCTCTGAAAGCAGCCATTCTTTTTCTGCTCCACTATTACCAACTGTGTCTTGGCTCAGTTTTCCCTCCAAGGTGGCAAAAAACTGTTCCCATTCAGAGACACTCCAATCTCTTGACATTACTTCTTCTAGTATTCAACTTTGGTTGAATGTGAATATTTAGCTTCGAGAGGATGAGTCTGTGACCAGCCTGAACTCTGCACCACACATTGCCTTTGTCACTCTCACATCCTGTCTCTTCTCCTTACAATCACATAGTCTAATAGATGTCAATGTTTGCTATGAGGGTGCAACCAATAAATTTGATTGTGTTTAGGTAAATGGAAGAAAGTGTTTGTGATGAGGTCATGAAATGCACATATCTTCAGTAAAAGGTGATCAGTTGCTGTTGCTGTTTCCAACTCCATTCCTCCCTAGGACATCCTGTCATGTCTGGTAATCTGAGTCTGTTCTAGCATTCAAGTCACCCAGAATTAAAAACTTGTCCTCTATTGGTACATTGATGATAAGGGTCTCCAGGTCTTCATCAGTGTTCATCATGGTGGGAGCATAGGCACTGATGATGGTGGCTTAGTGCTTTCCTGGAAGCAGCAATCTCATTGTCATGAGGCATTCAAGAATGTTGACTAGATTAGTTTTGATTGCAAGACCTACCCTAGCTTCACAGCATTCCCCTTTATTGCAACCACTCCAGAAAAATGTGTATCCAGCTCCACCTTCAGTCAGCTGGCCTTCATTTGCCAGCCTTGTTTCACTCAGGGCTGCTATTTGGATACCATACCTGCTAAGTTCTCCTGCAACAAGAGCTCTTTGTTTTTCAGGTCTTTGGGATCTTGTGTTGTCTATGTGTGTGCATGTTCCATACACCAATGGTGAGTGAAATCTTCTTTGAAGACACATTTTTTTGTGTGTGTCTCAACCACACTGTGAGTTCCCATCTGCCATGGTAATTAGGACAGGGTTGGGTAAACAGATAATTATCAGGGCACCTTTTCAAGCCCCTTCCTTACCTCAGGAGGTAAACAGTTCGATCCTTTAAAGGGCTGCTCAGTCACCCAAGGGGCTGCTGAATGTCACAGCTGTTATCAGTGGGGAAACAACCCTATGACCTGGGCCACCTGTGTGCTCCCAGTGTATCCACACTTGCTGCTTCATCACTTGCCTGTCACCTCAGGACTTTGAGGAAAGGTCATGAATCACGTCTTTTGTTGTGTGCATAAGTTGAATTTAAGGGAGGTAGCACTGCATGAAGTCATCTGCCTCAATCTCTCCTCCAAAGTCATCATGATCCAGGGTGGCAAGGCAGTCAAGACAACTGGTGATAGCTCTAGATGCAGCCAAGGACCTTGGCATCTTCCATGTCTAAGCTACCTCTATAACCATTCCATGGCACCTGCTTCAGCTGGCTTCACAGCTGTTGGAACAAAGTCTTCTCTTCTGCCCATTGCACCAATGGGAGACTTCACATGCTTGGGGTAGACACCCTGCACAACTTATTAATGAATTTGAGACTTGCTCGGTTACCTTTAACCTGGTTTTGCCCCCCTGCCAAAATGGTTTACTGGAGTGTGGCCACTGTGCCTGCTACACTTCTTGGAGCCAGCAGTGAGAACTAGACAATATTACACCAGAGGTACTTGTCTTCCTTGAGCACACCTTACAACCCTCAGGGGGGCAGAACAGCAGAGGATGGCAGAGAGCTGCTCAGTGGGGACTCCCCGTGTCCCCAGAGGACCACCCAGCTGTGTTCCTTGGTCAAGGGGGTTCCCTCCCCATGTGCTACTCTATACATGTTCTTGGGTCATATGCTTCTTATTAATATGCCAATTCATTATTGTCTGCTGTTCCTTGACAATCCTTCCCTGGCTCCTTGGACACCTGGCTGATGAGGCTCCAGAGTGTCCACCATGCTGTCATGTCTATACCCCCCTACACCCCCCCCCACATTCTTTCTCTGGAAGCCATTATACAATCACTACTACAATTTTTCAACTTGGAAAGGACAAGTCAATCAATTGTTTTATATCAACAATCCCCAGCCCTGGGGCTTCTCTGCCCCCAAACATGACTCATGGCAGTAATCTCTCTATGTTATAGAGTATCATAAATTGGATTCCCTCATTTTACAGATCAGAAGCGCAAAGATATTCTGTGACTTGCCCAGGATCACACGGCTAGTGAGTTCAAATTTGAACTCAGGTCTTCCTGAGTTCTAAGTCCAACACACTAGTCTATGAGACATGTAACTGCCTCATGTGTTTTCTTCTATTAAAATATAAGCTGCCAGAGGGAGGTTGAAAAATGTAGAATTCAAAAGTAATTGAATGTAATTTTGCATATAACTGAAAAAATAAATAAAATAACATTAAACAAAGCAATACAAAAAAGAATATAAGATCCATTAGGGCAGACATTTTTAAAAATTTCTATCTCCCTGGAGCTTAGCTCAGCACCTGTATTTAAGAAAGGTGTTTTCCATCATTGCCTTCTCCCTATGTTCCCCACGGTGCATCTTCCCCACTGGTATTGGGGGGAAGGCCCAATCTTTACCTGTCTCTCATCATACTTTGCTTGGAACAGGAGTCCTTTGGTTGGCCTAGGAAAGAGAACCTCTTTGAAGTGGATGTTAAATCAAAGGATCTTGAACTGAGGGTCTACATGGGAAGGCCTAGGTCCTCACGTCTTGGGATCTCCCCCAGCACTGGTCACAGCCACCTTCTCAACTTGTCCTTCAGTCTTTTGAGGTTCTTGTGACTTCCCAGTGTGACTCATCATCACTTTTATCAATACAGATTGCCATACTCAGACCACTTGGTCTATGGTCTTTGAGAGAATAAAAATGAAAAACATACAATCTTATTCATGAGCCAACTCTGCTCACCCAGGCTGGTCTTTGGATCACAGATTCCTAGACTGTTACACCTCCTGATCCAAAGCCTTTCCAACTTGGGGGTGCATTTGCAGACTTAGGATCTGCTGAGCCCACTTTTGAAAGCTTCAGGCACCTGTGCCTCCCTAGGCTGCCAGAGTAGGACAGTAGGACCTCAGTGGAGATCCTGTTTACAGTTGTCTGCATCAAAGTCACTTCAAAAATTATATATTTTGTTTTCCAATTATATACAATAATAGCTCTTACCTATCATTTTTGCAAGGATTTGAATTTCACAATTTTCTCCCTCCTTTTCCTTGCCCCTCCCCCCAACAGAAGGCAATCTGATAAGAGTCTTTACATTTGTTTCCATGATATGCTTAGATCAAAAGTGAATGTGCTGACAGAAAAAATGTCTTTAAGGAAGAAAGAAAATATTAGAGATAGCAGCATTATGTAACACATAAGACTTTTTAAAAATTGAAGGTAATAGTCTTTGGTCTTTGTTCAAACTCCACAGTTCTTTCTCTGGGTACAGATGGTATTCTCCATCGCAGATATCCCAAGATTGTCCCTGATTGTTGCACTGATGGAATGAACAAGTTCATCAAGGTTGATCATCGCCTCCATGTTGCTGTTAGGGTGTACAGTGTTCTTTTCGCTCAGCATCAGTTCAGGCAGATCCCTCCAGCCTTCCCTGAATTCCCATCCCTTCTGGTTTCTAATAGAAGAATAGTGTTCTGAGCTGATGCTGAGTGAGATGAGCAGAACCAGAAAAACACTATATAACCTAACAGCAACATGGGGGGGGGGGAGATGTTCAACCTTGAAGGACTCACTCATTCCATCAGTGCAACACACAGAACAATTTTGAGCTCTCTGCAAAGGAGAATGCCATCTGTATCCAGATAAAGAGCCGTGGAGTTTGAACAAAGTTCAAGGACTATTCCCTTTAATTTAGGAATAAAAAAACAGATATTTTATTGTCTGATCTTGTTATCTCTTAGACTTTTTTGTCTCTTAAGGATATGATTTTTCTCTCATCACACTCAATCTGTATCAATGCACAACATGGAAACAAAGTAAAGACTGACAGATTGCTTTCTGTGGGAGGGTGGGGGGAGGGAAGTAAGATTGGGGGGAAAACTGTAGAATAAATAAGAAAAAAAACCAGTGGTGTCCCATAACATACTTATACCACAATTTGTTTGGCCATTCCTCAACTGATGGACATTCCCCTTGATTTCCAATTATTTGCCACCACAAACAGGGCTGCTATGAATATTTTTGTACAAGTGATATTTTCACCCTTTTTCATAATCTCTTCAGGGTATAGACCCAGTAGTGGTATTGCCGGATAAAAGGGGATGTGCATTTTTGTTGCCCTTTGAACGTAATTCCAAATTGCTCTCCAGAAAGGTTGAATGAGTTCACAGCTCCACCAATGATGCATTAGTGTCCCAGATTTCTCACATCCCTTCCAACATTTTTCATGGTCCTTTCTGGTCATGTTGGCCAGTCTGAGAGGAGGGAGGTGGTAAAATCGTCCCTTTTTAAAATGAAAGGTCATCCCTGATTATCCCAATGATAGGATCCTAGTCCAAGTGTGGTTGTCCAAAAAGCAATCTGTCCCCAATCCCCAATTTCTAGGTCAGGAAAACTGATGTCATGAATATCCACACTACTTAAGCAACTTTGACCAGTGCCCTGAGCTGAGAACTCTTGGAGACAGCACTCTCTAGGGACCTCCTGCTGGCTACTGGATCTAGATGAGAGTGTATTGTGTGCCCATTTGGAGACTAATGTGTTGACCTCACAGCCCTACAGTGGAATAATTGGGGCAATTCTTTCCCAGAATGGTTTTGTGACCCCCCCCCCCGACCTTAGGCCACCTCAAAAGCACCCAAATTAATAAAAGCAGTAAACAAAGAAAAGCTTTTCTATTTTTTTAGGCCTATTTTTCACAAGAATAGAAAAGTAGGAAGGAATCAAACTTGACCCATGGACAGTTAAGAATAGCCCCAACTCCTCAAGGATTTGTGGAATTCTTTTACCTTCAAGTCCTACCCTGTAGGAGTCAGAATTGCCCAAGAGTTGACTTTCCCACTGTCCCTACAACTCAAGGTACCTGGGATGGGCAAGGCTCTCCTGGGATGGGCAGTTCTCCATGTCATGACTCTGGGCCTTCCTTCATGGTCTTCAGGGCTGGTCCTTCCTCTGATGCTCAGTTTGATGATCCAACCTGTGTGGCCAGTGGGAGGATTCTGGTCGCTTCCCTTCTGGTCACTCTGCCAGTTCCAGTGGCACTGTGGCCTCCCTGAGTCTGGCCCCTGGACACCTGGAGGTGTCCAATCAGCTCCTCTGCCACCCCACCCCACCCCCACATATTGTTCAGAGTTTTATCAGATTACCCAGAGAAGGGAGAGGTAATGAACATTAATTAAGCATCACTGTGTGCTAGAGGCCAGGGTAAGTAATAATGATCTCTTTTGAACCTCAACAACTCTGGAGGCAGGTGCTATTATCATCATCTCCACTTTACAATTGAAGAAACTGAGGCAGAGGATAAGTGATTTGCCCAGATCATACAATTAATATCTGATCCAAAACCTGAATTCTTCACTCCTGCAAAGGCAGCACAAAGGGTACAGTGCTGGGCCTAGAGTTAGGAAGACCTGAGTTCAAATTCAGCCTCACATACTTAAGTTTTGCCTGCTTCAGTGTCCTTATTGGACTTGCTGGAAGCATCAATGAGATCCATCTGTCCAAAGCCCTTTGAGCTCTCTTAGGACTGTTCCTTGCATAGGCTCCAGGTGTTGCCTGGGCTGTCTCCCATGCCCAGAGTGCTATCTCCACCTCGTTTCCTGCCACCTGCAACCCTGATTAGGATCCCCTCCTTCCCCTCCTCCTTGCTCGTGGGAACCCCAAAGAGCTTCTGAGGAGCATGAGCTCCTGGAGGGCAGGGGTCCCCAGTGTCCAGGGCAGGGGCAGGCTCACAGAAGGGACTGCCTAGGTTTCATTGACACTCTTGCCTCTGAACAGTGCCAGCTGGCTGCTTGTCTCTGAGAGCCCCTGGGGCCTCACACACCCTCCCCAGGCACCTGCCCAGGCTCATGTCTCCTCATTCTCCCCCTCCTACTCACTGCCAATTCACTGAGAAACTTGCCTCTGGACACGAAACTTGTCTGGGGCACTCCTGGCATTTCCCAAAGCACGGTCCCTGCCCTGCTCTGGCTTCTCACACCCTGTGGGGCAGGTTGGGGGGTGTCCCAATGGAATTCCATCTTCCCATTCCCACCTTCCCCTCCCCCCCCAAGGATAGCTCATTAAGGGGGAGGGTGCCCTGTAGCAGTCATTGAGGTACAGACTGCTGATGCCGGGAAAAGGAAGGGCTGAGCCAGTATGCACCAGGAGCAGCCTCTCTGATAACTGCCACCTACCCCCCACCCCACTCTTCACTTTTTGTTCCCACCAGAGAGGTGGGGGAACCCAAGGCCAGCCTCTGGTGGAGGCAGAAGTCCCCGAGGAGTGATATTAGCCTTGCAACCCTAGGATTGATGAGCAACGAGGTAAGATCCATTTTGGCAGATGGAGCAAGGAGAGCTCCCCAAAGTGAGGAAACCATAGTTGGGACCCCTGTCCCCAAAAGCCTTTTCTAGGGCCCTGAAGCTCCCAGCTGCCTCCATACCACATAGGAACCACCGAGAGATCCCCAGGACATTACTTGAGGCTTTGGGTGCCATGTCTAGGATCTCTCCAGAAGGACCTCAAGTAGGGCAGATGCAGGGTCCACTTGTTGAACACTGAACTGGCATTTGGCCTTCTCCTCGGCACTCCCTCCCATGCTGGTCAGATGATTCCCTCTGGGCCCACAGTTTTTGTGTACCCATGGCTGTCTTCTCTGGGGGAAGCTTCTCTGTTCATGGACCACCCCTGTTTCCATATTCAGAAAGGAACAGAGAAGGCCCAGGCCCAGGCTTCGCTTCCTATCCAAGAGAGCCACTTCTGTGCGAATGGGGGGAAAGTTGTCTCCCTCCCTCGCCCTATGAAGAGGAGGTGGAGTTTGTGGGCTCCATGGAACTGGCCCCCTCCTGGCCCAGGGGCCCATCCCTGCTGTCAGGACACAACCAAGGGACTGCCAAGGGTCTGTGTATTGTATTGTCCCAAGGCACCTGAATCAATGCTGGAATAGGAAACACTGGGGTTGCCTGGGGCAGGTTTTAGGGTTCCAGTGCAGTGTGGGTCTAGATGGGGTGGACACTGATTATACACCTACTGTGTGCATGGGGCTAGGTGGGGGTAGGGAGATGGGTGCACAGAGACAAGACCCAGAATCATTAGATCCTAGTGGAGATCCAAGAGGGGCCTGTGGGCTTTCTGTGGAGCCTAGAGCAGGGGGTGCCCCTGGGGGCTTCACAAAAAGCCTGGTGGGTCAGTATCTGACCAGGCTGCCCTTGGGCCCAGCCCCCCGCCCCAGGTTGGGAGGACCAGGAAGCCCCACAGAATGACTAAGATCAATTTACTGGCATTTCACCTCTATTCAGGGGGTCTTAGCACAGGGAGGAGATGGAAACTCTCCAGTGATTCCAGAATCTAGAGCTGCCAGAATCCCTGAGAACATCCTGTCCAAGTCTCCCATCACACCAAAGAGGAAAGTTTCAAAACCCAGCATTGTCCAAGTGGTCAGCAGAGAGGGGCTGTAGAAGAGGCAGCTCACACACCAAGGGAATTGGACACCAAGCTCCTAACTGCTTTTTCTTTAATTGTAAAAGTAATTTCAGGCCTAATTCTCACCATCTGTCCACTTTTCTGGTCTAGCACAAGTGACTGGGTCACAGCCGGAACTTGGGAGGGCATTCCCTTTAAACCAGCCTTGCCCAGCTAGAGGGGGAGGGGTATGCCACTGACCCTACCTAGAAGTGGGGGGGCAGGGTGAGCACCAATATGCAGATGGAGACATTTGGGCATGCAAAGGAAGGATGGACAGACAGAAGGAAGGAGGAAAGGAACCTGGAGGACGATGACCAACCAGACCCCCTTGGTTCTTCTCAGGCCTCAAGGGACCAGCTGTGGGTCAAGGGTCTGTCAGGAAGCCAGTCGAGTTGTGCTGGGTATGTCTCCCTTACTTGGACGTGTTCAGGTGTCTTGTCAGATCTTCGATTCTCATGTCCTTCAGCTGGACCAGGTGCTCAAGCCGGTGCACCTTCATCTGTAGAATCTGCAGCCAACAGAGGGTCACTCATTGGACTGGGCCCTGCCTATCTTTGCCCCCTGGGAGCCCCAGTGCTCACCCTATTGCTGGCTGATCATCAGTCACACACCCCCACCCAGCTCCCAATTACCTAGGATAACTCACATGACCATCTTGGAGAATCAGGGGGGTCTTGGACCCACTTTGCAGAATGGTCATTGAGGTTCTGCCATCCCAGAGCTCCTAAGGGCCAAGACCTATCCCTTCTCCTGCTCTGCTACCTCAGGCCTTTGGGTTCAGAGTCCAACCTCCTGCTCTGGAGTCCCAGATCCCTCTGAAAATGCCCCCTGCACACCCTCCAGATGGGTGGCCACAGCTGGTCCTACCCCCTCACCTCAGCAGGGGCTGCCAACCATGGCCTGGTGGTCTAGTCCCTCATGAGCCACCTGAGAAATTGAGGCCTGGCTGGCAACCCAACAAGTGAGGAAGAAGATGGGAAATAGAGGCTGAGCATGGTGCTTTGCCCAGGCTCACCCAGCTGGCTCCAAGCCTTACCTTCCTTCTGTCAAGGCCCCTGCACAGGCAGGTGGGTAGGGGTAGGATATCCTAGCCTGATCAAGGCCCTGTACATCACTGGGCCAGTCCTGGCCTCCTGTCCTGCAGCCAGAGTGAAGGGCAGGCTGCAGGGGCAGGTCCATGGGACATGTTTGAGGGATGGGCCCTCAGAGTCACTGGACTTCTGGATGGACTGACCCCCATCAGGGCAAGTTAGAGAACCTTCAGCCATGAGTCTGGCCTCCCCTCTTCCCCCAGGCCAAAAGCAAAATTCAAAATAGATTTGGACCCTGGGGGCTAATGCCCTCCCCCCAGGACCCCACCATATTATTCTCTCCTATCTCCATTCCTGTGGATCCCACCATCCCTCCCCTTGTCTATAGCATGCTCTCCTGCCCTCTTTCTCCCTCCATACATCCCAGTACACCAAAAGCTCTTCAGTCATTTCCATCAGTCTCTCCAGATCCCAGCTCTCAGCCCCCAGCCACCCTCCCACTGCTTTCAGAATCTAGCATCTGGCTTGTATCACCACTTCCACCCTGACCCATGGCCACCTGGAGGACGATGACCAACCAGACCCCCTTAGCCATGGAGACCCTCAGGGATGAACACAGGGCCCACAAGGAGCACCCCCTGGGACCCAGGACTGGCAGCTAGGGCAAGCTTACTATTGAAATCTTGATGCAAAAGCTGATGCATTCCACCTTACACCAAAGTCCCTCCTTACCCTGTGCCCAGGGGCTGCCCAGATCATACAGCTGGGGTCCCCTCACTCTTCACTGGCATCATTGCCATCCTCAGCAGTGGTCTCCTCCAGGACCCTTCCATTCATGCACCCCCCCCCATACACACACTCTAGTCTTTCTTCAGTCACCAGGTCTCCACCTTAAACAGCTACCCCTTCAAACTACTATTCGATGACATTTCCCTTTCCTAGTCAGCATCCTAGGAAAAGCTGCCCATGCAATCCTGGAGGCTCTGCTGCTGCCTCTGCTGACTACCAGCCTAGTTCCTTTCTCCTCAGGACTTCCAAGGCACTTTCTTCTGCAGGGGTCCTCCACCTTGACTGGCTAGCTTCCTTCTCTTTGCTCACCTCTCTAGGACAGTGGACCCCCAGGAGGAGGCTCAGCCCCTCTCTGGCCTCCCTGCAGAAGATGCCCAGAACTCTACTTCCAGCCCACCTCTCTTGTGAAGGACAGCTCAAACTCAAAGGTTCCAGACCCAACTGACTCTCTTTCCCTCCTCCTAACAGATACTGGTCAAGTTGAACTGTCCCTTGGGGAATGGCTCCTTCAGTCAAGAGTTCATCCACTACACCCCTGAGCCAGCAGCTTCTTCCCAGGCCTTATGCCTGTTTAGACCCAGCTGTCCCTGCTGGCCAGAGAAATGACCCCCCCCAAATTTCCCTTCTCTGAAATGGCCCAGGCATCAAGGTCCCTGAAATCCCTCAAGGAGGAACTGTCTGGGAAAAGATGCAGACTGACCTGGGCCTTAGGAAGTCTCCCCAAATTTTGGGTTTGGGGCCCTCATCTTGCTCATCAATGTCCCCTTCCCCACCCCTAGGTGCAATAGAGGAGTAGTAGAGTCTCCAGGAGACAAAAAGGCTCCTCTTCTCTGGAGGGGCAGGGGAAGGACCAAGGGAAGGACCAAGGGAAGGACCGAGGGCAGGCCAGAAGGCAAAAGAGGATCTCAGTTTCGCAAAGATGGAGCCAGACTGGTCTGAGCTGGCAGGGGCTATCCATGGAGAGCCTCCAAACCCACTTGATTTCAGTTACTTGAGCCAGGTTCCTGGATGGAAAAGGGATGCACCTTGCCCTGCTTAGCCTGGGGGGAGAAGTCAGGAGGGATTTCTGGAAGGGGCCCCAGTGGTGGTGGGAAGGGCGGGACTGTTCTCTGCCCTCCTCCTTTTCCACACTAGGCTCCCTCTCTCCTCTACAGGTTCCCAGGCACTTCTGCTCTGGCCTGCCACAGAGGGGGGCCCCCATCTGCTCAAGTGAAGAGCCTCGTCCTCTCCCTCTCTTGCACCTTCTTCTGCCTTGGGCTCCTCTCCCAAGACTCTGCCTATGGCCGACCTTCCGGAGGCCTCCTGAGGGCTCCTCACTCCTCTCCAACCTGGCCTCCACTGCTGGGCCTCTGTCCAGGTCTCTGGCCTCTGGCCTCGGGACCACACTGCCATGCCCACAGCGCTTCAGACTTTGGACCCAGGGCACTTTACTTTCCATGTCCAATGCCACCTCCTAGTGTTGGCACCTTCCTCCTTTGGGCCAAAAAGTCACCCATCGCCATCCTTCAGGGTCTTAGCTGTGGAGGATTAAACTCTATTCCTCGACAGATCTGCACTTTGCTAATAAAGTGGACCTGCCACCTCCTGACCTGCCCTCGCACCAGCAGCCCCTGATTGGACTCTCAAAACCCCAGGGGTGCTGGGCTGTCTGACCCAGAGGAGGATCTGCTCCCACTCTCCTTCTTCTTCTTCCCTCTGTCTCTCTCTGTCCGCCCCCCGCCCCAACTGGACCTACCTGCACCGTCTCCTGGAGTACGCTGAGAGCCTGTTCCTTCTCCTCTAGTAAATGATGAAAGTCGGGCACATCGTGTGGGCATTGGCTGAAGCTCGAGTCCTGCCTGTAAGGAGGGTCCAGGAGTCAGCAGCCTCCTTGGGACTGCAGAGAGCATCCCCTGCCCCCCACCTAGCCCACCCCTCCACATACTCCACCTTCCAGAGTGCTCGCTGGCCCGCTCATCCGCTTTCAGACCGAGACACAGCCTCCTGCCGGAGACCACCCTGTTGGCCGGGCATTCTGCAAGCAAAGATGCCCCGTTAATACTGAACAAAAAGGGGAGCCTGGGGGGCATGAGGGGTGCACCCTGAAGACACCAGCCAAGGATCGAAATAGTTGCTGTTTCACCCTTGTGGGAAGCTGGGTCCAAAGGGGCTCTGGGAGGCGAGGAGCCTGGAGGCTGGACTCTCCTCCACAATGAGCATTTCGGTGTGTGAGCTGGGCTGCTAACATTTGCAGAATGTTTATTGAGCACTTACTGTACATACTGAGCACTGTGCTATGGGGCGGTCAGTGTTTATTAAGTGCTTCCTGTATGCCAAGCACTGTTCTATGGTGACCTGGTCTGTAAAGCACTTATTGAGCGCTAACTGTATGCTTGGCTCTGTGTCATGGCCATCGACATTCATAGAGTGTTTTACGCTTTGCAAGCGCTTGCCAGGCATGTTCTCATCGGTCTTGGGCACAGGTGCTGTTATTCTCTTTATTTTTAAGATTAAGACAGGTCAGATGACTTGCTCAGGCAGGAGCCTGGCCCTCGGGCCCTCTGGCGCCACCAAGCCTGCTAATGAGCCTCCAGAAGAGGGAAAAGCCAACATGGCCAAGCTCGAGTTTTTGGGCAGCCCAGAGTAGGAAGGGCATTTTCTGAAGACATGCCTGGGCCCCAATCACCCCTGGACGTGACTAGACAGGATTCATTCTCTCTGGTGACAATGTAAGCTTACCAGCTGCTTTGCAATTTTCCAGCTGGGCCAGGTGTCTGTTGATGTTGATGCTGTCAAATCCAATGGGGTCCTGCTAAGATTTCAGAGAAGAGTCATCTTCTGGGGAGGGAGATGACACATCAAGACTGACCCCTTTCTCCTTTTGCTGCTTTGGCCAGTGCTAGGGGATTCTAGGAGTGCAGAGGGTAGGAGCTAAGTCTGGGGGATCAACTTTACCCCCCCAGCAGCCAATCCAGGCTTCTCAGTTTCCCTCCCTTCAGGACTTAGCCCACATCATGTGGCCTGGACAGGATGTATTTCCTCCCTGCTCCTCTTCCATGGTTCCTGGAGTCTATCTCCTTCCTAAACTTTGGACCACTTTTTCCCTTTCAAGCTCTGCCCTGGCCCTGGGCTCCTGGCTCAGTCTCCCACACAAGGCTTCCCAGGTCCAGCCTATCTGGGGCTGACCTGAAGGGGCTTCCCTGGGAGGGTGAGCCTTGGGAGGGACTTCTAGAAAGAAGCATCTATCTCTGAGCTGGGGTCACTTGATCCAGTTTCAGGACAAGCCATAGAGTGGACCCAGATGCAGAGCTGGCAAACTTTGCAGACAGGACCTCTGGGGCCCAATTTCCTCCTACTCTCTGAACTCCTTCCTCCCTTTCATCCTCCTCGCCCCGCCCCCCCACCCCACCCCCATGTATAGTTAGGTGCCTGATAATCCAAGGCTATGGTTTTGGACCACGAAACGCCCTGAAGCTCAACTAGCATCAGACCATGGACTCTCTAGGCTTCTGGCTGGGGCTGAAGGGTGGGCTTTCTCTGGTCCTAGCCCAGACCTTATGGATGCCTTTGTTCTTTCCCAGGTGAAACATTTCAGAATCTGTCCTTGTTTCCTTAAGAGAAGGTCCATGGCAACCAACAGATGCCCAGAGCAAGTAGGCTCAGGCAGTGTCCAGAAGAGAGCAGATTCTGGGGGGTTGGCATAGTGCTCCTGTCTGACATGAATGTCTTTACTTTAGGGTTATTGTGTTTTTATGCATCCTATTCCCTGGAAATTCATTCTTGGGGAAAAAGAAAAGCATAAGAGAATCCCACTGTCATTAATCCAAGGTGCTCTGGGTTTAGGGAAAGGAGACACAAAACCAATCTCCTACTCACAAAGAGCCCCTCACTCCAACGACCTAGGAGACCCTCCCATGGAGGCAGAATGCAATCCTGCTATGAGCTAAGGGGTCCCATAGAGTCAGACATCCAGCTTATCCTGAATCTGGTTACTGGGCAGCTCTTAGCTCTACCCTTTGAGTCTCCTAGGACAAGCCCCTGGTCACCCCCACCTCAGTCTTCTCATAGTCTCCAGGGCCAGATCCTACAACCGACCCTCCAACTACATAGACTGAAGGGCCGTGGAATCCTGGCTGCCACTCTGGACAGGTTCCAACTTGGCAAAGTCCTCCTGAGGTCTGACCACGAAAGGGGACCAGGCAATGAACTCTCCTCTGCCCTATTCCTCAGCTCTGCTATCCCAAGGTGGCATGAGCTTTCTGGCTGCCACAGTCCACTGCTGACTCCAACTGAGCCTGCATTTCACTAAAACCCCCTGATCATCTTCAGAACAGCTACTCTTCTCCCCAAAGGAATGTAGCGGACATGACATTTCTCACCCTTGGATTCCACTTTATCTGATTCAGTCCAAGGCTCTTGCCTGTCAAGGTCCCTTTGAGATCCTGCCCAAGCATCCCTCCCAGCTTGGGACCCTCAGCAAATGTGATGAGCACACCCATCTGAGCCTGAGAAACTTAGCAAAATCTCTGCTAAAAATCAGGTAAATGACAGCCATGGCATTCTCTTTCTGGCTGGGGAGGCAGGGGTCAGTCAGATGTGGCCCAGGTGAAGCCACCATGCAGCTACCCACCCATTGCTCCAGAATTTCCCCAGGAATACAAATACTCCAGATGGGCTCAACAGTCACATGTGCCAAGCTGGGTAACCCTGAACAAGGCTCTGAACTGCTGCCTGACACAATTTCCTTCACTGTAAAATGGGGGGGGGGGGACTAAGAGCATCCTCTCCTTGGGTTGTGAGGATAAAATGATATGTTTGCAGTCAGTGCTCCAGAAATGCTGCTCTCCCTCTCCCATCAGGGCCTGACTCTCTCCTCCCTGTCTCATCCCTTCTCAGCCCTGGGTCACCACCCTCCCTCTTCAGCAGCTTCCTCTGAGCTTTGGCAACCCTCATACTTGTCCTCTGTTTAAGATGGCAGCTGCAGCCAACCTTGTAACAAGCATGGCTGGCCCTTGGATCGCATGCACACTCTGCACGCAATCATGCATGTACACATCACACATGCACACATACTCCACACACATATACATAACACGCATCACACATGCACACACATGCACATACCCACTCCTCATCCCTAAGGAATAACCTCAAGAGTGTCCACAGTTACCCCACCAACTGCAGCCTCTGTTCACTTTGGTGCCAAAACAAGGAACAAGAGAAGGGCTTTGGGGAACAGTAAACACCCTAGCCCCCAACGGTTGTGAGAACAAGAAAATGTCATATTGGAACCAGTGGCTAAGCACCATCACAAGCTTTCCTTCTCATGGAGAAGCTTCCATTTTCAGTTACAACTTTTAGGGGAATCTCAGTCAATCTGGCAACCCCTACTGGGCCTCGGCTGTCTGATTTCCCAGACATCCTACTGGGGAGAAGGGCTCCTGGCACCCAGGTCTGGCCAAAGAGGGGGAGGAAAACAGAGACCAGTTTTCAATGGAGGCCTTCCCACAGCTTGATGTCAAGTCACTGACAATTATTGAGTCAGCATTTACTTTTGTCAACAGCTGGGGACGCATGTACAAGCCACAAGAAGCTCACCCTATGAAAGGTGAAGATGACAGACAAAAGCTGAAGTGGGGAGGCTGGGAAAGTTTGTGCAAAGGACCCCTGAGCCTCTGGCTTCAGAAGAAGGTTATGGGGAAAGTCAGAGGGCCAGGGAAATGCATCTGTCCTTCAGAATGTTTTGACACTATTTCACACTGGCGTGCATTTAGGATAGATCAGGGACCAAGTCAGGAAGACTCCTCTGAGTCCAAATCTGGCCTCAGACATTTCCCAGATGGGTGACCCTGGGTAGGTCATTTCACCCCATTTGCCTCAGTTTCTTCATCTGTTAGCTGAAGTAGGACACAGTGAACCACTCCAGTCACTCTGACAAGACCGGCTGGGGTCACACCACCTCTGAGAGGTAGATGCGGTGACAAATCCCACTTTGCAGATGTGGAGACTGAAGCAGACAGAAGTGTCTGAGGTCAGATCTGAGCTCAGGTCATCAACACAGATATCTGTCTCTCGTGCTGGTCCTACAAATCAGGAAGAAGCAGAGTGAGCCCCAGGGTCCCAGACCAGATAGGGTTGACCAAACAATGTCTAGGAGTTTCGTAGACCAGTGAAATCCCTCCCCTGGAGCCTCCAAAAGGAGCCTGAGATTGGACTCCCTTTAAAGGGATAAGGCGACGAGGTGCCCCATCCACATTTCTGTATACTACATTTAGAATCATACAGACAGTAAAAAATACTTGGGAATCTTCAACAGAGTAATTAAGTAAACACAGGATGAGCAGCCAAATAAAGACAGATCTCAAGAATTAGAGAATAGGCAGGCTGAGTCAATATAGTAAAAGTCACTCACTTAGCCAGTGGTATACCAATCAAATCACCACACAATTACTTTGGAGAGCTAGGAAAAATAATCAAATTAATCTGGAGGAAGAAAAGTCAAGGCTGTCAAGAGAAGCAGGGAAAACAGATGGGAACGAAGGTGGCTCCGTGGGGCCAGATCTCAAACGATGCTGGGTAGCCATGAGGATCACCAAGGTAGAGCGGTGGGACAGATGAGGGGCACATAAATGAGCACAGTGACCTCACAATGCCAAAGTCCTAGTGACGGGGGGCAACAATATTCTACGTGACAAAAATTGCAAAGCACTTTGACAGAAACTAGGCAAAGACCAATCTCTGACACCATGTACCAAAATAAGCTCCAAATAGGTAGCCAATTTAAACATAAAGGATGATATCATGAACAAATTTGTGACATATGAAGAAATTGTCCATCATATCTATGGATAAAGGAAGAGCTCCAGACCAAATAAGAGACAGAGGGAGGTAAAATGGATAATTTCAATTATATAAAGTGAAAAAGTTTTTAGATAAAGCCAGTGAACTGAAAAATGGGAAGAAAAGGAGGAAAGTTGGGGGTGAGATGTGAATCCTCAACAAGTTTCTCTGATGAAGATTTTTATTTCTCAGATTTTATTTCTTAGTTAGAAATAAATTTGGGTAACTGAGTTAAATTTACAAACATAAGAGCCATCCCTCAGTTCACCTACGAGTTGGTTTTAGAAGAAGAAATCAATCTATCAAGAACCATATTAAAAATGCTCTAAATCACTAATAATTATGAGAAATTTATCAACTGAAAAATGATCAAAGGATATAAATGTGTTTTCAGAAGAAGAAATCAAATCTATCAAGAGCCATATTAAAAAATGCTGTGAATCACTAATAATTAAGAGAAATGCAAATTGAAACAACTCTGAGAAATGACTTTAAACCTATCAGATTACATTCATTCACGATAATGTTGAGCCTTCATTTTCGAAGAAGACCACAAGATCAGGGAGATGATGCCATGAAAAGCACATGAATGGGGGGTAGGGCCAGATAGGAATCAGGAAGTCTGCAGATGGCCCTGGATGCAAGGTAATCAGGGTGAAGTGACCTTGAGGTCACACAGCTAGTAAGTGGCAAGTGTCTTGAGGCTGGATTCAAAGTCCCATCCTCCTGACTCCAAGGCCAGTAGTGGCACAGTGGATAGAGCACTGACCTTGGAGTCAGGAGGAGAGGAATCCAAATCCAGCCTCAGACACTTGACACTTACTAGCTGTGTGACCTTGGGCAAGTCACTTCACCCTGATTCACATTCTGATCCATATTTGGCCACTGGACCCAGATGGCTCTGGAAGAGAAAATGAGGTTGGTGACTTAGCTCAGCCCTCACTCCCTCCAATCCAATTCACATGTTTGTCATGGCGTGCCCTCCCTGATGTCAGGGTCTTCTTTGAGAATGAAGGACAAATTTCAACCTACTTAGAAGGCCTAATTCTCATAATTAAAGAATCCTAGAATCTTAGAATTGGAGACCTCAGAAATCATGAATATCCTCTACAACCTCCCTGACAAACGGACATCTGTTATCAGAGAGCTACCATGACAGGAAAGGGGATGCTGGAGATGTGGAAAAGTGGGCACAACGGATGCCTTCTTGATGAGAGTTATGAGCTGGGTGCCTCCCCCAAAGAGCAGATATTTAGATATTTAGAGCTGCTCTTTTTATGCGGCAGAGGTTGGAAACTGAGGGAATGACTGAACAAGGTATGGTATATGATGGGGATGGAATATTCTTGTGCTATAAGAAATGATGAGCAGGATGCTTTCAGAAAAACCTAGAAGATTACAAGAACTGATGCTAAGTGAAGTGAGCAGAACCTGGAGAACAGTGAACACTTAACAGCAACATTGTGTGGTAATAAACTGTGGCAGACTTAGTTCAACTCTGCAGTACAGCACCCAAAGACAATTCTAAAAGCCCTGTGATGGAAAATACATCCAGAGAAAGAATTATGGATGCAGATCAGAGCATCCTATTTTTACCTTTTAAATTTTTTTTTTGCTTTTTTCCTCCTTGTTGTTTTTCTTATTCTTCTTTCCCAGCCTGATTAATATGGAAATGTATAACACAATGATACATGCATAACTTCTATCAGATTACTTGCTCTCCTAGGGTCAGGAGAGAGAAGGCTGGGAGGGAGAAAATTACAAAAGTGAATGTGGAAAATTGTCTGTAAATATAAATGAAAAACAAAGTGAGCGGATCCAGGGAAACATTGTACATGGTTAATAACATCATGGATGACCTGTGAAAGAATTAGCTACTTGGATCAATCCAGTGACCCACAATCCCAACAGACACACGCTGAAGCATGCTACCATATGCAGATAGAGAACCGACAGAAGCACATCTTCTTCTCTTCATTTTTCATGACTTTTTTTTGGGGGGGGGGGACATGGCTAATGTGAATATTTGTTTTGTGAGACTGCATATTTGTAATGAAGTCTCTATTTCTTCCCTTCTCAATGGGTGGGAAAAGAGAAAGGGGGACAGAGATTTAGTGAAAATTTTAAAAGCTGTTGAGAGGTACCACATGCACAAAGACTTGGAGGTAGGAGTTTGGAGGGATGCCCCAGAAATTGGCCTATTTGACTAAATTCAGGAGTTTGGAACAAGATAAGAAAGGTCAGTGGGAGCAGATTGGAGGACTTGAAAGTCTGACTAGGGAGTCTTTTTGATCTGGAGGAAATAGATTTTTGGTCAGAGCTGTGTCTGAGAACTATTCGTTGCTGGAGGACAGACTGGAGAGGGGATGGCCCTGTCCCCCAAACCTTGCTTCCTGCCCCCCCCCACAAACAAGGCCAGCAGTGAGTGACCTCCCAGGTCCCCTCGCTGCTCCATCCAGTCACAAATACCATTTGTTCACTCATCTCTGAAGTTTAGATTAGGGCTGGGAACAGGAACTGAGGGAGAGTAGATGCCAGACAGGAGAAGGAAGCCCCAAGCTCCAATAACTGGAGCCCAGCAGGGCGCTTGCATCTCTCCCCTCCAGAGGACCTGTGGCCAGATCTCCCCCTCTGGAGCTCTCACTGGGAAAACAAATAACCCCAGCACTGCCCCCAGAGAGGCTAACCTTGGAAAGTACCTTAATGTTCATCTTGGCCTCCTGGATGGTCTTCCTTTGGCATTTTTCTTCTACTTTCTGCCTCAATGTAGACAGCACAGACTCAATGGCCCCTGGGGTGCTGATGACAACCTTCCGAATGTCCTCCTCTGATACATAGAATTGAAGTTTAGGGAACACTTTCCTGAAAAGCAATCAGGAGATAACAGGGCTCGAGATAGGCTTCTCTTGGACAAGCCTCACAGGGGCCCCATCACTCCTGCACCACCTACTGGTTCAACAGATGGGCACCAGGGTGGACCAAGGCCCTCGTTCAGAGCCCATGGTGGCTGTTTTCTGCACCTGTACAAACCCAAGTTTCTAGTTTCCCAGAAAAACCACTTGCCTCAAACCCAGTAGCCTGGAGATTAGTTCCCAGAGCCTTCAAGGCCTAGAGGGGAGCAAATGGCCTTGAAGAAGATGGATTCCCTGCTTTCTACTGAACTGAGGCAGGCAATAGCCAAATCAGAGAGATGGGGACTTTTAACAAGTCTAAGGCACACCTGGAGGGGACCCCCTCTTCAATTTCCTCAATGGATTCCTCTGTGATTAGAGTCTTTGGGAACTCAGTCTGTTCGGAATTGAACTAGTGGACCTCTATCTCCATTAGGAAGGTGTTCCTTCTGTGGGCCTGAAATCTGTTTCCCAGCATCCCCTCTCAGTGTCACACACACACACAGTCACAGTCAGTTACACACACACACATTCACACATGGAGTCACAGTCATACACACACAGACACACACACAGACAGACACACAGAGACACACACTCACACACTCACACAAAGAGTCACAGTCAGTCACACACTCACTCACACACTCACACAAAGAGTCACAGTCAGTCATACACACACACACACACACACACACACACACACACACACACTCACACACAACCTCTCTGCTCCAGGGTCGGCCCCTCTGGGTCTCTATCTTCTCACCCAGCACCTTTCCAACACCGAAAGCCCCGCCATCGCCCCTTGAGCCTGGGCCGGGGTGTTCTGGGGGCCCCTGCCCAACCGGGAAGGAGGAGGAGGCGGAGCCCCGCCCCGATGGCCAGGGACCCGCACCGGCTGCGCTCGGCTGGGCAGGATCCGGCCCCCCGCCCCCCGGCCCGCCTCTCTCCGGGTTGCGGGGACGCTCGCTGCGGGGGAGCCCCTCGGGCCCGGGCCGGCACCCGCCTGTTGAGGGTGCTCCAGTTGCTGAGCTTCTGCTCCGTGTTGCTGGTCGGGATGTAGTTGTGCATCTCCACGAGCTTGGGCTGGAAGTGCTTCACGATCTCGGCGATCATCACTGCAAGAAGCCCCCCCCCCCAGAGTCGGGCCGCTACCGCGCAGCCCCTGGCCCGGCCCGGAGCTGCGGGGCCCAGGCTCTCACCGAGGCGGGGCTGGCGGCCGCTGCCCTCCCTCCGGCCAATCCTCGCGGACACTGGCCCCGCCCACGTCCCGCCGTGCCCAATCGTCGCCCGGCATCTCCCGCCGCCTAGCGACGGGCCCCGCCCCTCGCTGCCTCCAGCCAATCGTCGGGCCGCCGCGCCGGCGGCCTCCGGCCCCGCCCCCAGCGGCCACTGCGGCCTGGGCCGGGCCCCGCTCACCGCCGTCGCTGAAGTCCCGGGCCAGGTGGCGCTTCGGGCGGCTGAAGGGCACGCTGTCCACCCAGGCGTAGAGGTGGTGGAGCGCCGTGACCGGCAGCGGCGCCGACAGCAGCGAGCCCGGGGTGCCGCGGCCGGGCCGGTTCATGGCGCGACCGCCCCGAGCAGCGGCTCTGGAGCCGCCGTTGCCGGGAGACCGGAGGAGGCGCGACGGCGGCTCCGGAGGGGCATAAGTCACCGAGGGGAGTAGCTGCGGGTGGGCGAGCGGGAGCGGGCCCGGCCCGGGCCGGGAGGAGGCGGGGAGGGACCAGAACGGAGCCAGGCCGGGCCAGGGCGCAGCGGGGCCGGGCCCCGAAGCCAGCGGCCGCGAGTAGGCCAGGGCCGAGGCGGGGCGGGGGCCGGGCGGGGGCGGGGACGCGGAGAGGCGGGGCGGGGGCGGGGCCAGAGCGTGGGGAGCTGGCCCGGCGTGGGGGCGGGGTCCGGGCTTGAGGGGCGTGGCCAGGCCGCGAGGGGCGGAGGCCGGGCTTGAGGGGCGGAGTCCGGGCTTGAGGGGCGGGGCCCGGCCGCGAGGGGCGGAGGCCGGGCTTGAGGGGCGGAGGCCGGACTTGAGGGGCGGAGTCCGGGCTTGAGGGGCGGGGCCAGGCCGCGAGGGGCGGAGGCCGGACTTGAGGGGCGGGACCCAGACTTGAGGGGCGGGGCCAGGCCGCGAGGGGCGGAGGCCGGACTTGAGGGGCGGAGTCCGGGCTTGAGGGGCGGGGCCCGGCCGCGAGGGGCGGAGTCCGGGCTTGAGGGGCGGGGCCAGGCCGTGAGGGGCGGGGCCCAGACTTGAGGGGCGGGGCCCAGACTTGAGGGGCGGAGTCCGGGCTTGAGGGGCGGGGCCAGGCCGCGAGGGGCGGAGTCTGGGCTTGAGGGGCGGGGCCCGGCCGCGAGGGGCGGAGGCCGGACTTGAGGGGCGGAGTCCGGGCTTGAGGGGCGGGGCCCGGCCGCGAGGGGCGGAGGCCGGACTTGAGGGGCGGAGTCCGGGCTTGAGGGGCGGGGCCCGGCCGCGAGGGGCGGAGGCCGGACTTGAGGGGCGGAGTCCGGGCTTGAGGGGCGGGGCCCGGCCACGAGGGGCGGAGGCCGGACTTGAGGGGCGGAGTCCGGGCTTGAGGGGCGGGGCCAGGCCGCGAGGGGCGGAGGCCGGACTTGAGGGGCGGGACCCAGACTTGAGGGGCGGGGCCAGGCCGCGAGGGGCGGAGGCCGGACTTGAGGGGCGGAGGCCGGACTTGGGGGGGGCGGAGTCCGGGCTTGAGGGGCGGGGCCCGGCCGCGAGGGGCGGAGTCCGGGCTTGAGGGGCGGGGCCCGGCCGCGAGGGGCGGAGGCCGGACTTGAGGGGCGGAGTCCGGGCTTGAGGGGCGGGGCCCGGCCGCGAGGGGCGGAGGCCGGGCTTGAGGGGCGGGCCTTGGTCCATGCCCCTGCCCTCCGGTCACTCGCATTTGTGGACCCCACAAGCCAAGGGCAGGGGGCGGGGGCTCCTGCACCCCCCATCCGCGTTCAATATTCCAGCCTGTCAAATGGCTTCTGACTGGGGTCTGCCTAGGCAGGTCTGTAGGAAGCCCTGGGTTCCAGTTCTACGGCAGAACCTTCCTGCCCCGCCCCGGGTCACCACCAGAATGTACCTGAAGCAAGACTCGAACCCAACCCTCACTAACCCAGAAGCATTAGGCTTGGCTCTGGGGACTCAGCCCCCCCCCCCCCTTGTGAGGCACCTGTACAGCTGGTCCCCCCTGCCCCCCAGGAGGAGCTCAACCCACAGGAGCCAGGCTTGCAGTGGGGGGGATGCCAAGGTCCAGCCCTGTCCCCTAGAGGAGGGGGCAGGGCCTCCCCTTTCTTCCATTCATTCTGCCAAAGGGCATAGAAGATAGAGGGGTCAGCAAAGGCTGCAGAGTCCGGTGGGACCTATGGGCCCCGGGCCTAGCAGGCTGGCGGGAGGACACGAGACCAGTCTGGTTGACTAAGTGAGAGCATGGAAGCCCCAAAGGGTGGCTTAGAGCCAGGATTAAATACAGGCGGTGGTCCCCACAAATGGCAGACCCTGGCCTCTCCACCCCCCACTGTGACTTCAGACAGGTCCCAGCAGAGCTCAGATGCCCAAGGCCCCTTTGAGGAGGCTGTGGCTTATCCAGGTGCCATCTTCCACCGGTTGATAGGTCAGGTTGGCCTCCATGAACAGTCTTGAGCCTGCTGGGGCCCCCCTTGACAAGTTCATCTGTGCTCCTCTGATTAAGATTTGGTGCCAACGCTCCCTGCCCAGAAGCCCCCAACCCTTACTCCTAAACACACACACACACACACACACACACACACACACACACACACACCCTAGCTCGGGGAATAGGAGAGACACAGGGAGAGGAAGGGGGATGAGGCCACGATGTCTGAGCATCCAGGTCAATTAAGGAGCAATCCCCGAGATCTCCCCACCTCCAGACTCGCCCCCAGGCTGAGAGCTGGACCTTAGTTGGACAAAGACCATCCAAGCACAAGACCTTTTTTTAAAGGGTTTTATTTGAAACCATTCTGTAAATGTGATCAAAATGACAGTCTGTGGACTCGAGTCCCCTGAAACAGCAGGTTAAAGAACAGGATGGAGTCTGTAATGTTATAAAATACTCATGGCATTTCCCCTTCATATCAAAGGTGGTCAGAGAATGCTTTAATGAGAAAATGCCATATTTTGAACAATGACAACAGATCAGACTAGCACCTTCTGTCTTGTTGGGGCAGGAGATCTGGTCATCCTAAAACCTGAGAAGAGCAGAGCAGAACCCAGCTTGAGCAGGTTGGGGGCCCCTGGAGAGGACCTTGAGGAGACCCAGAGGCTGTTGCCTAGGACCATCAAATCTGATTTAGACTAAAATGAACTTGATCCCACCACAAAGACAAGGGGTGGGAGGAGGTCGCTGTCCAGGTGAATGAGAGGTTGACTTGTCTCCCTGGATGCCTGCAGCCTTTTGGAGGACTCCTTGAAATGATTGGAGGGAAGTCGCAAAGGAAGAGCCAGGGCCCTTGTGGATGGTTCCCATGACTGGTGGGCTGTGGCAGCCTGGACTGTCCACTCAGGGGGCAGGGGGTGGGAGGACTGAGGCCCTCTGGTCCTGGGAGCAGGCCTCCACCCTCTGCCCCCCACAGAGCTGCCTGTGGGACTTCAGGGACCCCAAAGACTCTAGGGGAAATGCCGAGGGGAAAGGCCCCCAGCCCGGGAGGATGGGGTGGGGGTGGGGGAGGTGAGACAGCTCTTCAGGCCATGGCTATCCCTCCTCCCCTGCACTGACTGTAACATCAAGCATGGTCCTGGCCTGCTAGGCCTGGGGACCATCAAAACAGCAAGCTAATTCCTTTCTCTCCTCAGGGCCCGGGGTTTCCAGTCACCTGCGATGGCCTGGTGGCATCAGAGCCACCTTGGGACCAGCTCCCTTAGAGAAGGAAAAAGGAGGTCTCTTGAAAAGCCTGTTCCACAGAGGCAGCTTATCCACCGCCCCCCCCCCCCCCATCTTAGGTGTCATGGACACAGCTAGGATCCAGGGTCATATGGGACCTTCACCTTCCCAAGATAATAGATTCTGCAGGGACAGAGAGGGAAACCCCCAGTTGCCAAAGGCAAGAAACAAGATAGCCCCCTCCATGCTCCTGATGCCCCTGGCCTCATGGGCCCTCCCAAGGGCCCCTTACCTGGGGCTTCAAGGCAATCCCAGCTGGAGGTTTTACAGGTGGTGGTGGAGGAGTAGAAGTTGGCTTCACTACCTGGAAGGAACAGGCAAGCTGAATGGGCCCCAGGAAGTGGGTGGATGGGGGAGAGGTCTCAGGAGAGCCCCAGGGTGGAAGGGTGGAGACCAGAGTTGCAGGACAGTCCCAAACTGAGATGCCTTGGAGTAAGACATCAGAGGGTGCATTTCTTCCTAGTTCCTGGCCCCCCACCCTGAGGCCAGAGAAAAGACATGAGCTGCTACATGGGCAGAGCTGCTGCCAATTCAGATCTGGCATAAGCCAGTGGGCTCAGGGCAGGCCCTGGGGGGATGCAGGCAGTTGGGACATCACAGTTGTTCCCACCCCCACCCCATACCTAGGGAGCCTCCTTTAAGGAATGCTATCCTCAACCCCGGGGGGGGGGTCTCACCTGCTTCGACTTCAACTCTGGCAGAGGCTTGCTGGGGGGTGCAGGCTTGGTCTGAGAGAGAGGGGAAGAGGAGATGGGCCATCTGAAGGGTGGGGAGTCCAGGCCAGTTCAGCCTGTGGGCGCTTCAGCTGCTGGCTTTGTCCCCACCCTGGACTGAAGAGCCAACCATATACAGAGCCAGGGAGTGCCATGAAGGGGGCTGGTGGCTCAGGCAGATTGTCTGCACCCCAGGGAAGTCTTTTGTGAGAGCGAGGGGTTCCAAGACCAAGTCACACAAACACCCCTTCACCTCTGAGGACTTGGCAATCACTAGATTATTTCTCTTTCCAGCGTATTGGCCATGGCTCTCACCCCTGCCCCTTTCCCCACACCGCTCTGACTTGGCTCCCCACAAGTGTGGTTTCCCAGAGGAAGGCTGGTCATGGGCTCCCTCTGTTGTCAGTCTGGTCCCCCCAGATTCCAACAGAATATGCAGCTGCCAGGCCCCAGCCTACCTGCTGAGGGGCCTGCCTGGTGTACACAGGGACTCTCTGGGGTCCAGCTGCCACAGGAGGCTGGGAAGACATAAGGCAAGTTCAAAAGAAGGTCCAGAGGCAGCCCCTGGTGAGCTCGGGACCTGGGCTTGGCTAGCACAGGGATTATGATGGACTCTGACCAGCTCTCTCCTGGGAGGAAGGTCAGTGTCCAGGCCCCAGGAAGGCATAGACCCTGAAGGTTCCCTGGCCTGGCCCCTCATCAGGGCCCATCTGAAGTCTCCTGTGAGTCTGGGACTTCCAGCTGGGAACCCCAAGGCTGCTTCCCCACTTCCCCAAGCTGGACTCACCGCAGGGGGAGCAGAGTGGGGTTTAGGGATCTGGGCAGCAACTGGAGCAGAGACAGGTCTGGGTTCCCTGCGGTCACCTGCTTGGAACAAGGGGTTGGAGAGGCCAGAAGGGGTTTCTGCTGCAATTTTCCTGAGGAACACAAAGGGTGAAAAATGGGAGTGGGTAAAGGGTTTGATTGCATCTGGGTGTTGGGGTCCCTGGGGTGGGAGGGGAGGGGTGGGGTAGATCCATGGCTTTACACTCACAGTCATCCTACATACACACATGCACATGCACACATGTACATGCATACACACACCAGTCAGGCCACCCTAACACATCCACTGCCTGCCAGGGACATTGCTGGAAGTAAACCGAGAAGTCACATCCATATTACAGATGAGGAAGCTGAGGCTCATGAAGAGACATGGCTTGTCCAAGGACGTCGACCGTGTTCCTGGGGATCCTTGGGAGCATCCCTGACCTAAAACAGCTGAGCATGTACACCACAATCCCCAACCCCTGCAAAGCAAAGGCCTCTTTTGGGGCTTCAAGAGAGGATAGAACTGGAGGCAAGGGTCCCAGGAGTGCCCCCCCTCCCTGTGACAGAGGTACAGGGTGCTCTTGGGTGGAAACCATGGTGTCTTGGGTTCAATCTGAACAGTAGCAGCTGGGAAGGAGGGTGCTCGCCTGAGGAGATCATGAGCTGCGTGACCTTGAGCAAGTTACTTGCCCACTCTGAGCATCACTTTTCTCCTCAGAAAAATGGGTTATTGCCAGTCCCCCCAAGGCTGGTGCAAGATCACAGATGGCCACAACGCAATTTCCAATGTGTCCATGATCCCATTTGTCCCCAGACTGCCTGGCTTCCAAGACTCAGGCCCTAGAGAACATTCCTCCTCCCCAGAGCCAGATCCATTGGACCAGAGTCCTTGTCCTGGCTCCCTGGATGGTTCTCACCTCTTCTGGAAAGGGGGCAGTTTGATACACTTCCAGAGTATGAAGGCCAAGCCAATGAGGATGATGAGCAGAGCCACGGCCACCAGCACCCCTATCAGTATCCCTTGGTTCCCTGGGAGAAGGGAGGTGTGAAGAATGTTGGAGACCTTCTCTTTACCCTTGAGGTCAAGGGAATGACCCCTTCTGAAGAATATGATCAAGCTGGACCCCAGTAGGCTGGAGCCAGGCCTGCCCAGGCAGATTGAGGACCCACTTGACTTCCCTGCCTGGGCAGAGCCTCAGTCCTAAGACCAGGGCTTGCATGGACTCTCCCCCTCAGGAGTTGTGGTTTGACTGAGTTGAGTCCTCTGCCTCTGGCACTTCCCTAATCCCAACCCAGCCTCTGGTCAGCCCACCCCACATTTTGGTATCCCCTCATGGCATCCTCTGCCTGACATCCATTGAGACATGACTAACTGATCATCCCAATAGGGTGCTCTCTCAAGTGACAGGCCAAGGGGCATGGGGACTAGACAACAGGTGTGGCCCAGCAAACTTTTGGGGTCCCTCTGACTACATACAACAGAAAGAGGGTAATGGATGGCTATCCCTAGCTGTTTGGGGGGGCACACCCTCCCAGGTCAAGCTTGGCTTGCTGTCAAAGGGAGGCTCACATGCCTCAAGTCAGAGACCCCTTCCCAATGAGGACTTTGGGACCTGGGCTGCTCTCTGTAGACAGTGCCTGCATTCACCCCTGGTCATCTAGCTTCTCTGAACAGAGCTGGCCAGACCCTGCTCCCTGATCCCTCGGCATCATGCATCATGTTGAGGAAGCGGCACACTGGCAGTCTACCTGAGTTCCCGAAGTCAGGGGCTTTCTGCTGGCAGTATGGTGGAGCCCAGCCTGGATGACAGTGGCATTGCCTCTTGTGGTTGCAAACCTGGAAAGGCATTAGTGGAGCATGTGATGCAGAGAGCTGGCACTGTCAAGATGGCTCCTCGCCAGGACCTGGATTTGACTCTGGCCTCAGTCCCTTGCCATTTAAGTGCCTGCCACCTACCAACCACTGAGGACACGAGGCAAAATTCAGTCCCCACCCAGAGGTGCTCACAAATGAATGGGAGAGAAGGCTTCTTCTAGAAGTGGGATTTTAGTTAGGGGGTTGTAGGCAGGAAAGGAGGTCTGGGAGTATCCCTGGATCGGGGGGGGGGAAGATAAGAGGTTCAGATTATAAAGGATTTTGAACATGTTTTATTGGAGCTTCTGAAATTTATTGAGTAGAGGGTAAAATGGATAGACCTGAGTTTTCAGAAAATCACTATTGACTGGAGTGAGGAGAGACTGGAGGCAGGCAGAGCTCACCCCCCCTTGACCCCCCACTCCAGCAACTATCAACATGGTCCAGGAATGAGATGAGAGCCTTGGCACCATGTTGGATCTGGAGATGAGAGATGTTGTCTTCTACAGTAATAGGGAACCTAGGAGGTGGGGAGGGTCTGGGGAAAAGATTATGCATTTAAGGTGTCTATTGGACATCTAATTTGAGATGTTTGAAAAAGTAGATGAGAGGTAGATTTGAAAATATTCAGTGTTAAGTTGTTTTTTCAGTTGTGTCCTCTTCTTGGCAGAGATACTGGAGTAGTTTGCCATTTCCTTCTCCAGTTCATTTTACAGATAAGGAAACTGAGGCACACAGAGTAATATGACTTGCCCAGGGTCACACAGCTAGTAATGTCTGAGGTTGAATCTGAACTCAGGAAGATGAATCTTCCTGACTCCAGGTCCCAGATCAGCATAAAGAAGGTCATTAATCCATCCCTTGATAGATCCCCAAGTGAAATAGGATAGAGAAGAGCAGAGGGTCCAGGACAGAGGAGGTGATCTGGAGGAGGAGCCAGCAAAGAAGACAGAATAGGAGCAGAGAGAGAGGGAGGAGAACCAGGGGAGGGATCCTCCAGGTTCTAGTAACCCTTGCCCCCCTTCCAAGGCCTCATTGAGTCTGGGAGGAAGCCCTTAGCTCCATGAGCATTTGCCAGATCCTGCCAGGTTGGTGAGGCTGAGAAGGAAGTTCAGAGGTTCAGGAGCTGAAGGAGACAAGCTTGAGATCTCTAAGAACGCTAGACCTGCCTTGGCCATGCCCCAGAAGAATTGTAGCCTGTGTCTACCATGGCCCCTATAAATGGCCAACTTTACATAGTCTGCCTTTCTCATTTGACTTGGAGGCACAGGCCTGTGTTGGGAAGGAAGGATGTGCTTTAGAACCAACAAACTTGGCAAGATATATGCTATTCTTATCCTCATTTTACAGCTGAGAATACTGGACAGAGGTAAACTGCCTTGCCTGGAGTCACACCACTAGACAGCATCTGAGAATAGATTTGAACTCAGGTCATTCTGACTCCATGCTCAATCTACTGGGTACCCCTGCTTCAGCTTCATGATAAGATGCTGGGATGGGGAGGGGGTGGACTCTAGGAAAGTGAGAGTATCAGGGTGCTACCACAAACAGGATCCAAGACTAAAGAGGAAGAGGGGCCTGAGAATCCCAGCTGCTCATCAAGTGAAAACAGGAGAGAGAAATGAGATGGATGTGTCTAGGACATGACAGAGAATGAGAACTTTCCAAGACTAAAAGGATTGGCAGCATCTGTCTAAAACCATCAGCAAACATCATCTATAATGGGGATAAACTAGAAGCCTTCCCACTAGATCAGGGGCAAAACAAGGATGCCCATGAGCACCACTATTAAATAATGTTATTAGAAATGTTAACTTTATCAATAAAAGAAAAATTGAATTACCACAGGCAATGAGGAAACAACTCTCACTTAAAAGACACATAAATCATTTCTACATATTACCAACAAAGCCCAGTAGCAAAAGATGGAAAGAGAAATTTCATTTAAAGTAATTGTGAAGATAACATAAAATACTTAGGAGTCTACCTGTCAAGACAAACCGGCACATGAAATGAATACAACTACAAAACACTTTTCCACAAGTAAAGTTAGCTATAAACAATTGAGAAAATGTCACTTGCTCAAGGCCAAACTATTATAATAAAGATAATTCTCCCTAAATTACTTATTTAGTGCCATAACAAACTTCCAAAAATTTATTTTATAGAAATAGTAGAAAATAGTATCTGAAGGAACAAAAAGTCAACATAAAGGGAATTAGTGAAAAAATGCAAAGGAAGATGGCTTAGTCATGCCAGATCTAAAACTATATTATAAAACTGGTAATGACTGAGAGTTGTAGATCAGTAGAATAAATCATGTACACAAGGAACAGTAGTAAATATCTATAGTAATCTACTGTTTGATAAAGTCAAAGACTACAGTTTCTGGGATAAGGTCTTACTATTTGACAAATACTGCTGGGAAAACTGGAAAATAATGTGGCAGAAACTAGGCAGACACCAACATTTCAAGGCATAATGGGTGCAGGATTTAGACCTAAAGGGTGCTAACATAAGTAAATTAGGAGAACAAGAAGTAGTTGATCAGATCTATGAAGAAAGGAAAGAGTTTGACCAAACAAGAGATAGAGAACATTATAAAATGAAAAATGGATAGTTTTGAATACATTGAAAAGTTTTTGCACAAATGAGATCAATGTAGCCAAGATTAGAAGGAAAATAGAAAGCTGGGAAACAATTTTTACAAGTATCTCTGATGAAGGACTCATTTCTAATAGCAATATTGAGTGATGATCAACTATGAGAGCCTAAGCTTCTCAGCAGTACAATGATCAAAGACAATTCTAGAAGAATTGTGATGGAAAATACCATCCACATCCAGAGAAAGAATTATGGAGGAGTTTGAACACAGAACCGAGCATACTGTTTTTCACTTTTTAAAATGTATTTTGTTTTTTCCTTCTCATGGTTTTTTTCCCTTTTTATTCTGATTCTTCTTTCACAACATGACTAATATAGAAATATGTTTAATATAGTTGTACATGGTCAACCTGTATCAGATTATTCAGAAGGAGGGAAAATATGGAATTCAAAATCTTACATATAAAGTTTTCAACATTCATTTTTTGTAAGTGGGAAAAACAAAATAAAATACATGGACTGCTCAAGTCTAGAAGAGTGGGTGGACACCAGTGGTATTTTCAGGACAAGGAGCTTAGGAAGAAGAAGCTGTTTGTCCATCAAGAGGGAGAGAAGATGGGGCAGCTAGGTGGTTCAGTGGATAGAGCACCGGCCCTGGGGTCAGGACAATTTGAGTTCAAATCCAGCCTCAGATACATAATTACCTAGCTGTGTGATCTGGGGCAGGTCACTTAACCCCACTGTCTTGCAAAAACTTTAAAAAGAGAGAGAGAAGACAGTGAAGGCTGGTGATGGTGACTCCTTGGCTTAGAGGAATGGAGGAGCCAGCTCTCTGCCAGACAAGAAGACTCTGTCTTCTTGCACAGACAGGGGGCAACAGCCCACTCTTGGTGCTTCAAATGCATTACCAAAGACTGAGTGTTCACAACACATAGAAGTCCACAGTGGCCAGGCAACATGAAAACTTGCTCCCTGCCTCTTGGTGGTAGTCAAACATGCCCATAAACTGAGAAAATATAAACAAGGGAAGGTCTGGGAATGGGAGGAAATATTGATCTGTTCTCTTACAGACAATGATTAGAAATTCAGAGAAGCCAGAGAAGATACCTATGAACTGATACAGAAGAAAACAAGTAGAACCACAATAAGAACAGCACTGTGACATGGAAGAACCACAGCAAAGGCAAAACAATGTTTGCGATAAGAACAAAATATTCATACGGAGGGGAAAATTGTCAGGAATCTTAGAAATAATGAAAAGAAATGGAGCCTAAGTCAGTCCCACAAATCTCAAAACTGTTCTACAAAGCAGTAATTATCAAAACCATTTGTATTGGTTAAAGAGAAACCTTGATCAGTGGGACAGATTAGCTCTACAGTATGCAGAAGTAAAAGTAAAAAACCATAGACATTAGCGGGAAAAGTAGTCGCTACTTAACAAAACTCATTGGGAAAACTGGACAGAAGTATGAAAGAAGTGAAATTTAACCCAAAGCTCCAAATAAATGTGTGACCATCATAAACAAACCAAAGAAATTGGGGGGGATGGTGAAGGAGAAGGATGGGAAAACCTATTATAGCTGTGGAAAGAAGAATTCATGATTGAATGAGGGACTTAGAGGAGACGAAATAGAAAATTTTGATTCCATAACATTTAAGTTTTTACACAATCAAATCTAATAAGGCTAAATTTAAAAGAGAAATGATTAACTGGAGAGAAATCTCTACAGCAAATTTGGCTGATAAAACATCTCATTTCCAAGATATATATGGAACTGATTCAAATGTTAAGAACCAATTCCCAGTAATAAATATATATTAGTCTAAGGGTTGGAATAGTGTTCAAAGGCACAACTCCAGGTTATCTCTAGCCATCAAAAAAAAAAAAAGGCTTGGAGCATCTGTGGTGCAGTGGATAGAGCACTCACTCTGGAGTCAGGAGTACTTGAGTTCAAATCCAGCCTCAGACACTTAATAATTACCTAGCTGTGTGGCCTTGGGCAAACCACTTAACCCCACTACCTTGCCAAAAACCTGAAAAAAACTAAAACTAAAACTAAAGTGATATAGAGAGGGAAGGTAGAGAATGGCAATCCTATCAAAACAAGCAGTTCTAGAGAATTTTGTCAACTAAGGGATGAGGGAAATCACCAGAAAGAGAACAACTTCATCTGTTAACAATCCTTTGTAAGAGTTCTGTGATGACAAAAAACAATTAGATGATTTCGATTACATTAAATTAAAAAGCTTTTGCACAGATAAAACCACTGTAACCAAGATCAAAAGAAATATAGTAAATTGGGAAACAATCTTTACAACTAATGATTCTGACAAAGGACTCATTTCTACAAATATACAGAGAACTGAGTCATATTTTTAAAGCAAAAAGTCATTCCCCAATTGACAAATGATCAAAGGATATGCAAAGGCAATTTACAGATGAGGAGATCAAAGCAATCCATAGCCATATGAAAAAAATGCTCTAAATCATTATTAGAGAAATGCAAATTAAAGCTTCTCTGCCGTACCACCTCATACATCTCAGATTGGCCAATATGACCAGAAAGGATAATGATCATTGTTGGAAGGGTTGTGGGAAATCTGGGACACTATTACACTGTTAGTGGAGCTGTGAAATCATCCAACCTTTCTGGAGAGCTATTTGGAACTACGCCCAAAGGGCAACAAAAATGTGCATACCCTTTGACCCAGCAATACCACTACTAGGTCTATATCCTGAAAAGATGATGAAAAAGGGTAAAAACATCACTTGTACAAAAATATTTATAGCAGCCCTGTTTGTGGTGGCAAAGAATTGGAAATCGAGTAAATGTCCTTCAACTGGGGAATGGCTTAGCAAACTGGTCTAGGTATGTCATGGAACACTATTGTTCTATTAGAAACCAGGAGGGATGGGATTTCAGAGAAGCCTGGAGGGATTTGAATGAACTATTGCTGAGTGAGATGAGCAGAACCAGAAAAACACTGTACATCCTAACAGCAACATAGGAGTGATGATCAACCTTGAAGGACTTGCTCATTCCATCAGTGCAACAATCGGGAACAATTTTGGGCTGTCTGCAAAGGAGAGTACCATCTGTATCCAGATAAGGAGCTGTGGCGTTTCAACAAAGTTCAAGGACTATTGCCTTTAAGAAAAAACATATCTCATTGTCTGATCTTGTTACCACTTAGACTTCCTGTCTCTTCTTTAAGGATATGATTTCTCTTTCATCACACTCAATTTGGATCAAGGTACAACACAGAAACAAAGTAAAGACTGACAGATTGCTTTCTGTGGGGAGGTGGGGGGAGGGAAGTAAGATCGAAGGGGAAATTGTAAAACTCAATATCTTTAATAAAAATAAATTTTAAAAAAAGAGTTCTGTGATGAGATGACCCCAGAGGGTTGAACATGGAGGGGAAGATGGACTTCTACTAGGGATACCTACTTTTAATTAAAGCCCCTGAAAGGTTAGACAGCATATTTGTTACAGGAAATTTGTTTCATTTCTATAAAATTAATTTCTGTTATTTAAAAAACAACAGAGGGCAGCTAGGTGGCACAGTGGATAGAGCACCAACCCTGGAGTCAGGAGGATCTGAGTTCAAATCCAGCATCAGACATTTATTTGCTTAGCTGTGTGACCTTGGGAAAATCACTTAACTGCATTGCCTTAAATAAACAAAAATTTTTAAAAAGGTGAGGGCTTCCAGGGATGGGATGTTGCCTGCACAAGGACAATGGGCAGCCCACGAGTTTGACTAGGTGTTCTCTGAGATCCTGAGATTCTGGGATCGATAGCCTGAGAGGAGAGGAGAGTCAGGGAGGATGTATCTTACTGGTGTCTGGGAAACCTAACCCAGAGGATGGATGGTGGAGGAAGAAGGCCCCTACATCAAGCCTGATTGATAAAGCTTGATCCATAAGGTGGAGAAGCAGCAGAGCTTGGAGAAAGGCGAAGGATGGCCCCAGGCTGGAAGATGTGTCTCCCAGGTTTCTACCCAAGCCCATGTTCAAGAAAGGGAACAAAGCAAAGGGGAAGAGAGCAAAAGGAAAGGAGCCCAGACATAAGTACCACTGGACCCAGGAGGGGCATAGTTTCTGAGGACCTGGATGGGAGAAACTGGGGAAGAAAGTGCCCATCTCTGACCACTATTTTGTATGGAAGGGAAGAGGGTCCTGCTCATTCCTGCCCACGAGGACAGTCTGAACTCACCCCGTGACCATTGCATTGACTAGAGCAGTTCTTGTCCCCATAGACACGGAGGTCTTGACAGTTCCCATTGTAGCAAACCTAGGAGAAGGTCAGAGGATAATGTCTAGGGGAGCCCCGTCCCCATGCTTTCCACATGCTGCTGCCCTACAGCTGGACAGGAAGAGTTTTTCCTGCAGCTCCCCCAGCCCCTCTTTTCACAGGGTTCCCTTGTTGGGATGAGGGATGGCTCCTCTCTCCCTCCAGGGCTGAGACCCCCAGCAGCCCACACTCACCATCTGCTCTCCACACTTGGTCCCAGTGGCCACCATCTCAAAAGGCTCATTTGCTGACTCCTTCCTTGTCAGGGTACACTTGGTCCTTCCCCAAGTGATGGTGCAGGAGGATCTCTGGGTGACTGTTCCCCCATTGCAATGTAGGACCCCACATTTGTTGAAAGTGCTGGGAGATGAGATCATGAAAAAGGGTAAACACATCACTAGTACAAAAAATATTCATAGCAGCCCTGTTTGTGGTGACAAAGAATTGGAAATTAAGTGAATGTCCTTCATTTAGGGAATGGCTTAACAAACTGTGGTATATGTGTGTCATGGAACACTATTGTTCCATTAGAAACCAGGAGGGATGGGAATTCAGGGAAGCCTGGAGGGCTTTGCATGAACTGATGCTGAGTGAGATGAACAGAACCAGAAAAACATTGTCCACCCTGATGGCAGCGTGGGGGTGATGATCAACCTTGATGGACTTGCTCATTCCATCAGTGCAACAACCAGGAACAATTTGGGGCTGTCTGCAATGGAGAATACCATCTGTATCCAGATAAAGAATTGTGGAGTTTGAACAAAGACCAAGGACTATTACCTTAAACTTAGAAATTTAGAAAAAAAAACCCTTATCTTATGTAATTTTGCTCTTATACTTTATCTTTCTTCCTTAATGATTTGATTTCTCTCTCATCACACTCAACTTAGATCAATGTATACCATTTAGAGACTGCCTTCTTGGGGGGGGGGGGCGAGATTAGGAGAAAAATTGTAAAATTCAAAATATTTTGTTTAATGGAAAAAAGTGCTAGGAGAGAGACTGATCCTCAGGCCTCTTCAGCAGCTCTGCCAACCTGAGGGCTCACCCCATCCCAGACAGCCCAGTGCCAGTCCTGGGGGCTGGCCTTGGGTTCAACTCCCCCATCCCCCCAACCATATCATTCAAGGAGGTCACCTCTCTTTCCCAGCCTCAACATTACTGACAGGTAAGGCATTGAATGGTGTCTGGGACTCTGCAGCAGAGTTCTAAACATTCAGGGAGTCAAACCTTGGTCGGGGGGAGTCACCCCAGCCTGATGTTCCAGGGCATCTCCCCAAATCACAGAGAAGGTAGGGAGTGGGCGCTCCCCACTCACCTCCACTGGGAGCAGCTTTCCAGTCGGAAGCATTCATCAGCAGCCACGGAAGCACCTGCCAGGGGAGGGAGAGGCCTGAGCTCCAAGTCCACCCAGCCAAGGAGGGGAGCCCAGGGACTGGGCTCAGATTAGGGGGCAAAGGACCCAAAGAGTTTTGCACCATTTCTTTTTGTGGACATGAGGGAAACCACAAGGAGGATGAGGGGAGACATGTGGAGAATTCTCCCTGCCCCCCAAGGCTCCCAGCTCTTTTGCTTGCCTCCCCTGGAGCCCCAAAACCTCCACAAGGGAGTCCTGCAGGCCATGGCCCTTTTCCTTCCTTCGGAGCTTCAGAATTTCCTACTCGAGAATGTCCGGTCCCCAGGAGGTCGTCTTTGGGCCGTGGCCTCTTTCCTGGGATGTGCTTCCCAGCTCCCTCTCCTGCCTAATGGGGGATGCCCACCTGGCAGGATGCCCTTCCACATTCCCAGCTCACCCTGGCCCCAGAGTGCCTGGCACTGCTGCTGGTAGGTTGGACAGATCCCATTATAACAATAGCCGTTCCTGCAAGGTGCACCATTTTCTTGAAAGACGTTCTCGGGACACTCTCCCCGCTGGCCGTCACAGTACTCTGGCAGGTCACAGTCATCCTGGGCCTTGCGGCAGATCTGCCCCACTGGGATCACCTGAATCAATGCCCGTGGACATGTCAGTGCAGAAGGCCTGGCTTTCCCGGGCACCACCCAAGGGCTGGATGCTCCTCGGGGGTCTGGGGGAGGTGCCGAGGCCTCCTGCCCCCGTTGGCTGTTCCACATCCCCCCCCAACTGGACTCAGAAGTTCCTTCCTCTCCTTCTATCCATGGGGGTCCAGGCTCAGAAGCAGAATGGGCCTTCCACCCTGCCAGTCTGGCCCTTCTTCTTGAGGAAAGGGGAGGCTGGACAGAGACAAGCCCCATCAACTGAAGGGCTCTTGGGGAAGCAGCCCTGGACAGACAAGGAGACCCAAGAGGGTGCGTAGGCACACAGCAGGCACACAGTGGGCCTGGGGCCCATTGGGAGGAATTTCAGAATAAGTTGAAGCCAAAGAGATTCAGCCCCCTCCAATGCACATGCGTGTGTATACACACACTCACATGTGTGCACACATATGACACATACATACATACACACCTATACTCACACACATACATTCACAAACACACACGCTCACACACTCATATATATGCACACACACAGACACACATGACACATGGACATACACCCTATACTCATTCACATACACACACACGCACACACCCTACCCCTCCCTCCTGAAGCCCCTTGAGGGTGAAGAGGACTTTGATCAGCATATGGCAGGTGTTAAAGCAATGACTGGCCCCTTCCAGTGGGTTCCTGACAGTGAGAAGCCTCCAGATGGGTTGGATGGGCCAGGCCTGCCAGTCACTCGCCCCCATGGCCTCACCTGGCACTCGTGGCAACATTCTCCGTGAGCGCACCCGGCTCCCGTGGCCAGTCTGCATGTAGTGGCATTACAACAGCGGTTTTCACACTCCTGCAGAAAGGAGGTGACATACAGAGGGCTGAGCAGGGAGCTGGGGAGGGCCCTGGTCCACAGAGGGGCTGACCCGGCACAGGCTATGGGGCTCAGCCAAGGGGTCCAGGTCTCTCAGGATTCTCCAGCAATGACTCGACCCAACTCCTGTCCCTCTCAGGCTGCCAGGGGGCCTGTCCGCCCAGCCCACGTACCTCTGGGCCACCACAGTCACACTCCTCGCCTCGCTCCACGAACCGGTTTCCACAGACGGGCCCGCCATAGATCTCGTCCAGCTGTGGAGGGTTGTCCAGGCAGCCAGCCTGGAAGATGTCACTTTCCACAAACTTGTCCAGGTTGTTCCTGCTGCAGAAGCTGAATGTTTTGGGGAAGATGGTGCTGCCAGAGAAGAGATGCAGGGGATGATGCTGGGGGGAGTACCCAGAAGGGCCCCGGCCTGATCCCAAGAGGATGGCCCGGTCCTGCCACATCTGTCCAGGATCCCAAAGAGGTCCCCACACTCTGGGCTTCAGGAACTCTCTCCCCAGATCTACAGAACTTGGGACAACCCACTTCTGTTCCAAACGCGCAGGGAGACCTCTGGCGGTGGCTTGCACCTGGATCGAGCCAGCAGAGGGAGGGATACCAACTGAGAGGCCCTGGGCAGGGTGCCCAGCTGCAGGGAGGACCCAGGGCCTAGAGCCCAGCTCGGTGGCTCACCCTACCTGAGCTGGGCCGCCATGATGCAGCCACCATCGTTCTTGTGAGCGTGGCAGTAGCAGCCTGGGACGTTTTCATCATGATCCATGCCAAGGTTGTGCCCCATCTCATGAGCGAGGGTTGACGCCACTCCGATGGGATTTCTGTGGTGATCCTGAAGAGGGCAGAGGATGTCTGGGGGGCCTGTCAAACAGCCCAGGGACCTGCCTTCCAGCCAAGGACCCAAGATACAGGGATCCAGACTCCCCGGGACTTCGATTCAAACCTGACCTGGCCGGAAGGCCGCTCACCTGGTTCACGGCCCCGGAGGCCAGGCTGCACATGGATGCCACTCTGGCCAACCCCACAGTCGTTCCTTCAAAATCCACTCCCCTAAAAGAGAAGTTAGGACGAATACCCCCTGAACCCATTTCCAGGGAAACCGACCACAGTCAAGCCCAAATCCCTGGGGTGGGGGTCTTCTCTACTCTTCCTCGCCTTTGCCCATGCTGTTCCTCCCCTATCATCTAGATGGTCTCTTCCCCCCAAGTTCTTCTCATTTCCCATGGGCCCCACTGGCCTCTGTTGTCAGGAGCCACATGCCTTGGGGCCAGGAGGGGCTGGGGAACACCTGCCACAGATCTGGGAAGCCTCAGCACCCCAAGGTGCCCGCACGCCACAGAACTAAGGCTTGGGTCACTCCCTACCGAGCTGTGGAGATGACACGACCTTGGATCGCCAACTTTCCCCAACCCATGCAGGAAAAGTCCTTCTTTCTACAGCTCTGGGCAACGCACTCTGCTATGTAACACACACCATCATGTTCTCATCTTCTTTCACTCACCTGCACACAAGTCCGAGTCCCTCTCCTGCCTCTGGCATGCCCCCTCACCAATCTGAGCTGCCCTCTCCAATCCTAGAAGCCGCAGAGGCTCCTACTGCCTCCTGGGCTGCTCAAGGCGACACTGCCCAGGCCCTTTCTCTGGCCACGGGCCCCTCACATCCCTCTGCCACTAAACAGGGTCTCGAGTAGGTGCATGTGGCACTTACGTAATCAGCTGGGCATTGTCATGCTTCTTTCGGTGGACAAGCTCCTGGTCCCGCCACAAGAGGAAGTTGTGCAGTGTGGATTCGGGGCTGCTGCTGATCTGGATCTTGTCCCAGCGATCCCAAATTTCCAGACCAATGAGAACCACGCGGAAATTGAGCTCCTGATAGAGCTGCAAGGGCAGGGGCACGGCTGATGAGTTGGCTGGGGAAGGAGGCCCTGCCCACATAGTGGAGAGGCCCCTGGACCACAAAGGCTGGCTCTGAGGGATGAGGAAAGCCTTCTCCTCCCCCTTAGCCCCCAAGCCACACTGCCCTTGGGGTCCAGAAGTGGCTTTCCTAGAGCCTCCTCCCATGGGGAGGAGGCTGGGAGAGGAGGGAGGTCTTGGGGGGTGACCAGGGAGTGGGGGGCATGGGGAGGAGGGAAGATCATAGGGAGTGGGGGCATTTTGGGGAGAGGGGAGCAATGGAAGGAGGGTGAGAGGAGGAAGGCCCTTCCCCACAAGAGCTCACCTTGTCCACATGATTTACAATCTCTTTGACCCTAATCTGGACGGCCTCTCGGCTCCCAAGCTTCACATACTGGGGAAGGAAAGAGCCCCCAGGTGAGCATCTCCCATAGACCTCAGCCCTCAGGAAAAGAGCAAATTTAGGCTGGGAGTCGGAGGGTGGTGCCCCTCCCTTACCTCAACATGATCCACGACCACAAAGAGTTCCACATAACGCATTTCCTTTGAGACAGTTCTCGATTTCTGAGGGAGCAACACAAGGCCCCGATGGATCAGGAGAGCAGAACTCAGTACCCCTGCCCCTGGGTCTGGGGCCCTGCCTTCATCCACCTCGGGAGGCCCAGGGTCCTTCCACCCTCCTGGCCCTGTTACCCTCTGGGCCAGCATCAGTATGGAATGGGCATTCTGGAGGCACCAAGTCCGATGCCACCTTCTCCCCAAGAGGGAGGAGAGAGCCATCTCCCTAGAGCCCAGGAGCCAAATGGGGTATTGGGGGGGACACCTCCCCAGGGCCTAGGAATCAATCCTTGACCCCGGGACTCCAAATCAAACCTCCAGTTACAAGAGGGTGCAGACTCCCTACTTGCCCCACCCCAGTCTGGGGGTCACACCCAGGGTCTCACCCAGTTCTGGGGCTTTTGGGCTGCAGACATCCTGGGCTCCAGATCCCCCTCCAGGGTGGTGTTGCTGACCCCACAGGTCACTAGCTTCTGAATGAGATGCTCTGCCCTGTAGACTGCATGTCTGCCCTCACCTTCTAGGGGCTCAATGAGATGGACACTGGAGTCTGTCTGGAAGAATCCCCTGCAGATACAGGCAGGATGTCTACTCCCTGACCTGGAGACTGGGTGGTGCAGGGGGACTCCTTCCACAGCCCCTCAGATCTGGACAGAACAGCCCAGGTTGGTGGCTGCTGGTAGCCAGCCCCTGCCCTTGGGCAATCTTCACTGAGTCTCCAGGCAGAGCTGGGGTACCCCCACATGAGCAGGGAGAGCACCAAAGAATTTGGGGAGGCAGAGCTAGTGCTGGCTTGTCTTTCCCTCTCCGTGCCCCCCTTGACCTAGGGAGAACTAGGACCTATCCACTGCCAGCCAAGCTTAACATTGTCCCTCCAAGGGATGAGAAGGGTAACAGGGACGGGCAGCAGTGTCAACAAAAGCTCCTGTTATCTTCGGCTCTGGAAAGACCTGGCTCAGATTTTTTTCCAACCATCATCCTCTTGAGGGTGGGGAACATGAACCTTCTGGGAAAGCAGGTGGTCTGGGCTTTGTCCATCCTCAGGGGACCAGGCTCTTGCCTGACCTGAGCCTGCCACAGGGGTGGGGGTGAGGAGGTCTTCCTGAGGAACCTACCGGATTCCATGGCAGATGCTGATACTGGCAGCTGAATTTTGGTGCCCTTCCACATGGCCCTGGTAGAAGCAATGATCCTGGCCCAGCAAGAGGAGAAAGAGGACAGAGACTCACCAGAGATCCCCAGCCTCATGCCCATCACTGTTATGCCCACAGCTGCCAGCCTCCCTACCTGCAGGTCTCCAGGCTGCTCAGTCACCTCAGTGCCATTGGTCAAAGTATAGGTCTCCGTGTAGCCGGACCCTATCAGGTCCCTACAAGAAAGCGGCTTAGTGACCTCCTCTCCTCTCCCTCCTTTCTTCAGAGTCTTACTGGGGCTCCCCCCAAAGTTGCAAGGCCTTTCACGTCCCACAGTCAGGTGAGCTCACCTGAAGACTGAGGGGCCATGATTCCATCAGGGATATTTGATAGAGATGCTAGAACCACCCGCCCCCCAGGATGGAGACCCAATGACTCCTCAGGGTTCCTCCACACTTACCTGTTCCTGCGCAGGTGAAGGATGAAGTTGCTTCCTTTCACACCCAGGACATAGCGGAGGTTTTCGGGATACAGCATCTGGACATGAGAATGAAACCCAACAACATGGACATTTGTTAAGGAAGAGTGTGTAGACCAACCCTTGTCGGGCCTGTGGTCATCAATGGGGGCCAGGGGGCCAGACAAGCATCCACCCCTACCCCCCTTCTCATGCCAGTGTTTCTAGTGGTCATAGCATGATATTTAAGATGCCTGGCACATCTGTGGCCACCAACACCAGTGACGCTCGGGTCCCAACCCCAGGCTTGGCCAGGATGGCCCCAGGCTGCCATTTCTCCTTTGTGACTATCGCCGAGTCTTGGGTCAAGTCACCTTCACTCTTTGGGCCTCGGCCTCCTCCTCCTCTGTACACTGAGGGGACTCAACGTCCAACTCGAAACCTTTGATCAACATGAACTTTCTGGTGAGATGACCTCTGATGGCCGCCTCTAGAACCCACGCATGACCTGCCCACTGAGTCTGACCCTAATCTGGAGAAGGAAGGAGGGTCTGCAGGGAGGGGGAAAGGGGGGTCCCCTCTATTCCACTGTGATCAAGCAAGGCCCAAGCCCTCATCCCTTCTTGTACCCATGAGCTCAGCACAGCTTTGGATGACTTTCAAGTAAAAGTCAACCCTTTCAGTCTGATAAATGAACGGGACAATCAGGGCTGGATGAAGCTCAAACAAGGGGTGTCAGATGCCTGCTCACTGAGGTTCTTCAGCAAAGACACTGATGTTTCCCTTCTCCAGCTCATTTTGTAGATGAGCAAACAGGGTGAAGTGACTTGGTCAGGGCCACACAGCTACTAAGTGTTTGAGGCCAATTTGAACTCAGATCTTCCTGACTCCTGCCTTGGGACTCCAGAAACAGTGGCACCTCTTGGCTGGGCTTTTTCTCCATCATTCCATTGAAAAGGGGGGCAACCAAGGCCTAAGGCAGAGCTGGAACTAAGGGTGGGCAAACTGTGTTGCCAGGCACTCCTCTGCAACAGATGAGCAGGAACCTGCCCCACCTGCAAGGTGGGTCAAGGCTGAAGCATCAGGGTGGACCAAGGAGCCCCACCTGCTGGCCCTGGCCTTGCTTGACTACTGGGACTCTGGCCAGATCCCTTGGGACCTCTGAGTCTCAGCCCAGTGGCTCCAGTGAGACCAACTCCTCTCAGAGCGCCAGGAGCCACTGCCAGGAAAAAACCAAAACAACAAAAACTCCCAACCAGCCCAGGTGACTGAGTCAACTGAACCCTACCCTTTTGAAAACCCAAAGAGGGAAGTAGTAAAGAGGTAGTGAGATTTTGAAAACAAGCCAAAAAGCACCCCCAGAGAAGTTCCTTTCAAGCCATACACAGAGGCCAGAGATGAATTAAGGGGGAGGGAGGTGGGGCCTCTTCTCTGGGGTTCATCAGGATCCTGGCTGATGCCAGACCTGTGGCTGGACCCCAAGCTTAACCAAGGCTGGAGGGCTGGGGCTGGGAAGGGCCTGGGGGATGGCCACCCCTGGGGGCAGCAGGAGCAAAAGAATGGTCAGCAGGATACCCCCCACCCCGAGAAACATTGTCCCATGGAGTCCAGTCCCAGGAGGAGATTAGCTTGTGGGTGACCAAGGAGGGGGGGAAGCATCCAGCAACTGGACCACAAGGGAGCTGGGTCAAGGAGCAGAGAGGCCAAGGTATTGGGCAGTGAAGGAGGCTGGGAGTCGGGTAGACAGAGTCCTCCCTGGTTCTCTGCCAGGGTCTCATTCTATCAGACTTTTATACACAGAGAAGCAAAGATAGTTGCCATCCTCATGATCCCTATGACCCTGGACACGATGTCTCCCAGGGCATGGCACCGGTGTGAATGGGCACAAGGATGGCAGATGCAGATTCCTGCCCCACTTGTCCTCAAACATCTTGCATCACAGCACAACTAAGGAAGGAGAGAGCTGGAGAGAGTCTGACTCCTGGGGACAGAAGCTGACCAGCATGGGCATTAGTCTACCTGCCTGCCCATCCGATGGCAGAAAACTGATTCGAGTGGATGAGACTCCAGATTTCTATTACTGCCTCCCAGCCAGAGACTGGAGTCCTGAAATGAATAGCTAGAGATCTTTCTTAAACTGGGCAGCTAAGAACCATAGAAGACCCAGGGTGGAGTAGCCAAGGGGACCAAGCATCTCTCACTCAGGGCAGGACTCCAGGTCCATTGTGCCTGGATAAGGACCCAGGGAGGGCTGTGTCAGGAGAGAGACAGAGGCAGACTTACCTGGGGTGAGGAGATGTCTCTCCGGGTCCTGGCAACAGGCAGTCTCACTGGGTACACAACCTCATACTGCTCCACATGGGGCAAGGGATCAGAGAGACCTGGAGAGAGAAGGGAGTGGATGAAGATGCTGAGAGGGGAAGAAGCAGCCAGCCAAGGCTGGCATCATCCGTGGCTGGCATCAGTCTGCTTTGTGGGGGCCAGAGGTCAGGGCAGGAGCAAGGTGGGGGGGCCCGCTGGACTCTGGTTTCCTCTCATATTCTCTCCAGCCTCAGTCCCCTCTCCTGTATTCCAAAGGCCAAGGGTCCTCAGTACCCTGTTGCTTCAGTGTCTTCCCCTCTCACTAAGCAGCTAAAGAAGGGAGGAGGAGGAGGAGAGGGAGAAGGAGAAGGCGGTGGCAATGACTGGAAGCTGCAGCTCAGACTGTCCCTCTCATAGGTAGTAGCCTCAGCTACAAGAGGCTAAAAGGATGGGAGGTGGTGAGTCCAAGACTCAGCTGGCCCCACAGACTTTGCCTGGTGCTCATCGTGTCTCAGGATCCCCATCAGAAATCTGATTTCAAGGTAGTGGGAACAAGTCTATCACTGAGGAATGAATGTGTATGCCTTGTGAGGAAAAGGGCATCACCAAGAGCCCAACCTTCCATCCCTGGGGGCCAGGGCTCAGTGAGACCCAGATGTCTGTGCTGCCCATCAAACAAACAGACAGACACACTCATGGTCAGCATTATTTCAGATTTGTTGGTGTTCTTTAGAAGTTTTCTCCCCACCCCCCAATTAATAGTATTTTTTCCCAATTAAATGTAAAGATAGCTCATAAGATTCATTTTTCTTTTTTTTTTTTTTAGGCTTTTTCTTTTTTTGCAAGGCAATGGGGTTAAGTGTCTTGCCCAAGGCCACACAGCTAGGTAATTATTAAGTGTCTGAGGTCAGATTTGAACTCAGGTACTCCTGACTCCAGTGCTAGTGCTCTATCCACTGTGCCACCTAGCCGCCCTGTAAGATTCATTTTTTTTAAATTTTGAGTTCCAAATTTTTCTCCCTCCTTCCCCTCCCTAAGATAGCAAGCAATCTGATATAGGCTCTACATGTATAATCATGTTAAACACATTTCCATATTAGTCATTCTGGGAAAGAATCAGAACAAAAGGGAAAAACCACAAGAAAAAACAAATTTTTAAAAAAGTCAAAATAGTCAGCTTCAATCTGCATGCATTCAAAGTCCATCGGTTCTTTCTCCAGACTTGGACGGCATTCTCCATCCTGTGTCCTTTGTAACTGTCTTAGATCATTTCAAGGCTGAGCACCATCTAATGTTGCTCTTCCCATGTCCAGTCTTCTCCTGGTTCTGCTCACTTTACTCAGCATCAGATCACCAAAGTCTTTCCAGGATTTTCTGAAATCCTCCTGCTCATGATTTCCTGTTCAGCCATTCCATAATTGATGGGCATCCCCTTAATTTCCAATTCTTTGCCACCCCCCAAAAAGCTGCTGTGAACATTCTGTACATGTGTCTTTTCCCTTGTTGTGGTCTCTTTGGGATATTGATCTAGTATTGGTAGTGCTGGATCAAAGGGTTGGCACAATTTTATGGCCCTTGAGTCTAGTTCCAAGTGCGCTACAGAATGGTTGGATCAGTTCACAATTTCACCAACAGTGCTTTAGTGTCCCAGTTTTCCCACATCCCCTCCAATATTTATCATTTTCCTTTTCTGTCATATCAGCTAATCTGATTGGTGTAATGTGATACTCAGGGCTATTTTAATATGCCTTTCTGTAATCAATAGAGATTTAGAGTTTTTTATATGACTATAGATAATTTCTTCATCTGAAAACTGCCTGTTCAGCAGTTTTCTTGGCAAATATACTGGAGTGATTTGCCATTTACTTTTCCAACTCATTTTACAGATGAGAGAACTAAGGCAGAGGGTGGAGTGAGCTGCTCAAGGTCACACGCAGCTAGGAAGTGTCAGGGGGCCAGATTTGAACTGATCTTCCTGACCCCCTGGCCCTGAGCTATATCCACTGAGCCCACCCAGATGCCCCTCACTTTCAGAGGCAGTAGGTAAAATGGAAAAACAGGGGAGTCCCCACCAGCCCACCCATTTCCAACCCTGACCCGGATGCAGGGAGTTTCAGGGACACTTTGACACCTCCCCCACAATCTGGAATCATCCTGCAGGGTCACATTCCTTTCCTGGGCAGGGAGGCTTCCAGGCCCTTTGCAGGGCCTAAGGCCATAGGGGAGAAGGCCTTGCCCCTTTTCCCCTCCTTTCCCCAAGCCGGAGGACCCAAAGCATTTGCTGGTCACTCTCCGGACCCCAGCAAACCCTAGCATCTGGGTCGTGCAGTCCTCCTGTTCAGCCTGCCTGGCAGAGATGCAGGAGAAGGTGGCATGGGACCACAGTCATTGACCTGTGCCTCGAGAGCAGAGCAGGAAGGCAAGACTCTTCTCACAGTGCGATGATCCAAGACAATCTCAAAGGACTCACGATGGAGCATGCTATCCCCTCCAGAGGAAACAGATATTATTTGGGTACAGACCCCAGAGAGCAGGCATCAGTCGGCAGGGGCCAGGTGGTGGCTGATTTTCATTGGTTTTCTTTGGAGTCTTCTTAAATGAAATGACTTAATATGGAAATCTTTTACATGATCACATAGGTATAACCCATATCTGATTACCATCTTCAGGAGGAAGGGAAAGAGGAATAGAATTTGGAACTCAAAACTTTAAAAATGTTAAAATTGCTCACTGTCAAGGGTAAGTGAGACAGAAAAGAGGGAGAAAAAATATGGAACTCTTTAAAAAAAAATCTTTAAAAAATAAATATTGAAAACCCTTTGAAAAAAAAGAAAAAAGAAAACCCTTTGCATATAGCTGGAATAATCACTTATGATTAAAAAATAAAGGTTAACAATTTTTAAAAAGGAAGGGTAGCAATAGATTCCTCATATTGCAGATGAGGAAACAGAAGCCTAGGCAGGTGAAATGACCTGCCTGTTCAGGGTCACACAGAATTCGAATCTAGGACTTCTAACTGCCCTTTGCTGCTCCTGCACAGCTGGGTTCAAGGTCCCATACACCAGAATTGACCACAGTGGGATCAAGGAGGAGAGGGGAGGACCAATCTACACCTTACATCCTCTTTTTAGCTTCCAGGCTCCCAAGCCTAGAGTGGCCTGGACACCTCTCACTCCTTCCCATCCACCTCCCTGTCTTCTGTCAGTGTCACCTGTGCAGCATCTTGTCAGTGTCACCTTTGCAACATCTCTCATCAGTGTCACCTGTGCAACATCTCTGGTCAGTGTCACCTTTGCAACATCTCCCATCAGTGTCACCTGTGCAACGTCTCCCGTCAGTGTCACCTTTGCAACATCTCTCGTCAGTGTCACATCAGTGTCACCTGTTCAATATCATCTCCTGTCAGTGTCACCTTCGCAACACCTCTCATCAGTGTCACCTGTGCAACATCTCCTGTCAGTGTTACCTTCGCAACACCTCTCATCAGTGTCACCTGTGCAACATCTCCTGTCAGTGTCACCTTTGCAACATCTCTCATCAATGTCACCTTCACAACGCCTCTCATCAGTGTCACCTGTGCAACATCTCCTGTCAATGTCGCCTTTGCAACATCTCTGGTCAATGTCACCTGTGCAACATCTCTGGTCAGTGTCACCTGTGCAACACCTCCCATCAGTGTCACCTTTGCAACATCTCTCATCAGGTTCACCTGTGCAACATGTCCTGTTAGTGTTGCCTTTGCAACATCTCTCCTCAGTCTCATCTCTGAACCTCCAATCCAATCACCAACCCCACCCCACCCCCACACACACTGCCTCATCACCTCTGAGATCTCTTCTCGGACCTTTGTCCACTCCTTCTCTGCCAGGTCTCTGAGCCTTCTCCTCACCTCTGACTGCCTCTGTGTTAATTCCCCCTCCTTGAAGTCAGCTTCACCTCTTTGCCCTGTCACCCAGACCCCTGCTGCTATCTGCTGATACCCACCCAGGTTGGTGCAGGCCTTATCACTCCTGGACCCTTGCAACAGCTCCTACAGGAAACCTGTCCTATGCTCTTATTAGCTACTGCCTCCCACCCACCACCCCCCATCTCCCCTTATATTTTGTGTTTGTCTGAATACACATTTTGCTGGACTTTTGTTTGTCCTGTGGGAAAGGGTTCCAGAGGTCAGACCTGGCAGCCATCTGCTGGGGGGTGGGGTGATAGTTGGGGATGAGGCAGGGATAGGCTGCACCAGATAAATGAAATCTTTTACCATGAGGACATCCCATCAAGCTTCCTCGGAAGAACTCTGTCTGGGCTATGGACCCCAGGGGTGTGATGGGGCAGCCTGGTCTCCTACAGCTAGCTGCCCTATAGGGCTTGTACAGCACTGGCATTCAGAAGCAATCCATAAAATTAAGAAGCCACTGAGCTCCCCAGATAAGTCATAAGGCCTCAGATTATTATAGCCCCACTGTCATCAACCCTCAGGTCTTAGTTTCCCCACATAATAAAATGCCTCTAATGATCCCTCCAGAGTCAAAATCCTAGAACCCAAGGGGAAGAAGGAACTGAGAGCTGGATTCTTCTGCCTCTGTCAGTCTGTCCTGTCCGAATCTCTCTCCCTCTGCTTCTATCAGGTCTCTCTTACATTTCCTCTCTGTGGGTGTCTGTCATAACTTCTCTCCCCTGTCCCTCTCCCCACTTCCTCCTTTCCCTTGGGCCCAGCACTTGAACTCAGGTCTTAATGATGTTGGTCACAGTTCTCGTACCACTTCTTCATTTTACAGGAAAGTGGTCAGGGCACAAGCAACTGGGCCCAAGTCACACTCAGCTGGCTCTGGGCCCTGAGCCCAGGGGTCTTTCGAATGAGCTGAGCAGTTCTTCAGATTATCATCCTACTCACCTGCAGCCTGGGGATAAGAGTGCACTCTTTGCCTTACCCTTGCACCAGGAAGAAATCTCTATTCACCAAATACCAGAGTGAAAGGCTGGGCACCCAGGGAAAGTGTTCCTGCCCTGGCACACTATGGGGATAAGAGTTAATGGGCTGTATCTGGAAAGTGGAAATGGGGATGGGGGGAGCTCCAGGAAGGCAGGGTGGTGGGAAGTCCTGAGGTGAGTCGAGGTTCTAACATCTGCTGATTGTGAGACCCTGCAAGAGTCACTTATCCACTGGGCCTGGTTAGGGGAGCTAACCCATGTCCTGAGGTATAGGTATAGGGAACAGAGACCTGGGAAAGCAAGAAGTCTGGCAGCTGACCACAGTTAGTGTGGGAGGGAAGGAGCTCAACCTGAGGCCACTCTGACCCTAACCAGAAACTGGAAGGTGGGCTGAAAGGAAAGCCATAGACTAGCCCTCCTGCCCTTGGAGTTGGGGCAGGGTGGGGAAGGGCAAGGGGGAGGTGCCAGTTGTTCTGCCACCCACCACACGCCTTCCCTCTAGCTGGCCTACAATAGATGAGGAATCTGGGGCTCTGGGGAACATTTGCAAAGTCAGGTTTCTCCAGGTGGCATGCTCCCCGCTTTTGGTGTCTTGCCCCAGGCCCAGGGGGGCTTAGGCTTCCTGCCCCCAGGCCCTCAGCATCAGCTATAAACCCATGGGAATTTTCCAGGCAGCAGCAGATCTCCATTTCCCCGGGGATTTCTGAGCACCCAGGACAGAGAGAATTCTCCTCACAAGCCTCAGAGTTGGGTTGAGGGGGTCCGCTGTCTCAGGACCCGGATGAGACTCTCCCAAGGTACCCAGCCCCTGGTGGGCCCACCGCGAAAGGAGGAGCGCGATCCCAGGGCCGCTGGGGGAGGTCCATTGGGAGCCAGGCCTCCCCCAACAGAAACTGAAGCCCCCCTCCCCCCCGCGGGCTGGGAGCGGAAGGGCCTTTCCCTGCCCCGGGGCTGAGTCACTGAGGTCACTTCTAGATTTGCGGAGAGCCCTGCCCCCCCATCCCAAATCCCGCACCCCGGGACCGATGATTCAGCCCATTAGTCACGGCCAGAGAGGAATCAGCCCCCCGCCTTCAGCCCGCGGCCTGGGGGGGGGTGCTCTGGAACAGTAGAACCCTCCCCCTCGAAACCCGCCCCCATGGAATTCTCGGGGAGTCCCCCCGCTCAGTCCCTAAACTGTCGGGCCCTAGGCGGTCAGTCCGGATCTCGGACTTCCAGGGCCCAAGGGTGGACTGTGTGACTCCGCGAGGGGTTGCTGTGTGACCCCCGGGGGGGGGCTGTGTGACCCCGGGGAGCTACCCTCCCCTCCCTGGGACCCAGATGCCGCCTCCCCAGGAACTGACTGGGTGGTCCCGAGAGCCGGCCCAAATAGGGGTCACTAGCTGGAAGCTTCGTAGAGGGCCCCCCAGGTTTGAACCGGCTTAAATCCAGGGGTCCCTTTCCTTCTCCCGCCCCTTGGGCTCGGGGCTAAGTGGGGGGGGACCCGGGCCCCTCCGGCCCCCACTGGCCGACCCCGGCTGGGATCCCCCCACCATGCGCTACCTCACTCCCCTCCGCCCGAGCCCCTCGAACTCGGGGAGCAGCTCCGGAACCCGAAGTTTTGGGAAGGCGGCCTGGGCACCCCGGGATCCAGCCCAACCGCCCCGCGCCCCCACTCACCAGGGAGTCCCCCGAGCAGGAGCAAGACGAGGCCCCCGAGGCCGCGGCAAGGAGCGCACATGTCGGGGCTCGGGCAGGATGCTCCCCTTGTTAGGAGCCCCACCCTATACCCCGCCGGGAGCCGCCGCCCCCTTCCTCCTCTTCCTCTTCTACAGCCCGGGTCCAGGTTGGCCCCCGGGGCCCTCGAGCGCCGCCCCGCCCGGCTCCGAGGTGGCCCCGCCCCCGGGAGGTGGCCGGGTCCGAGCTCCTGGCCCGGGGAGACGAGCGAGAGCCCCGGCCCGCCCCGGAAAGGCCAGCCAGAGCCAGAGCCCAGGGGACTCCCTGGCCCCCTTGAGCCCTGGCCTCCCCATTCAGTCCCTGCCCTGACTCCTGGGACACCCGGACACCCTTTGGACCGGCTGCCATCTATCTGCTGGGTCTTTGCAGGGTTGGGGAGAGGAGGGGGCAGTGGGCTAGAAGGAGCTGGAAAGGAAGGGCCCGGCCTAGTGGACGCTGTGGTCCTGAGGCCTTTCTTCCCGGTGGGGAGCCCACTGCCCGTGGGCCAGCCCTCTCTGGTGCCAAGGTGTTCCCTCCCGGCTCTTTGCAGCTCCCCTGCCCCCTACCTTTTCCTGCTGCCCTTCTCCAAGAAGAGAAGGCCCATCCTCCTTAGGAAGATGGGTGACTCCTCTCCCCCTGCCCCATCACTTCATCTCTTCTCCCAGGTAAGCTTCTCCAGGTCCTCAGTCCCATCCCAAGATGGCACCATCTCCAATCCTTCCCCACCCTAATCTACCCTTTTCAGGGCGTCTCCAGTGACTCCATGTCCCAATAGCCCCCCTCACCTGGGGAGATGGTAAGGCATCTCCAATGCCACAGGAGAGGGCCAACGGGGCTGAGTGTTGTGGGACAATCCTCTCCCACCACCTGTAGAGCAGGAGATGCACTTGAGAGGCCAGTGAGTCCTTCTCCCTTATTTCCAGATGAGAAAACTGATAGCTACTGGCCCAAGAACCCCCTAGCAGTAGGGCTGAGCTGGGATTTGAACCCATTGCCTTTGATTCAGATTGTGCTTGCCGTCGTCTAGGAGAGAAAGACGCATTCTGTCCAAGGGTGGCACAAGGGACCCAGGCAGCGGTGGGCTGCAATCAGCCTCACAGAAGGGCACTCCCCATCCTAGGAGAGTATGAATCTACTCGAGAGGTACTTGGAGATGGAGTTGGAGCTCAGGAAGGAGGGGAGATGGGGGTGGCAGCTCTGTGTGGGTGAACTCCCAGAGAGTGAGGGAGAAGCCGGGGTGGGGAGGGTGTTTCATGGTGCAGTGGGGCACACCTCCAAATAGCAAGGGAGATATGGAGGATGATAGGACATTCTCACAATGGTAACTGAGAAGGATTGGTCAGAGAGGAGCTTGACCAAGGGCAGGGAGCTTCACTAAAACTCAGGAAGGAGAAAACTTTTTTGGGGGGGAAAGAGTTCAACAGTGTTCAGTTGTGTTATATGGAGAAAGGTGAGGACTGAGCAAAGCCCCAAGAGATCCCTGGTGACTGGACCGGTCCGAATGGAGGCCAGAGATGGGAGCCTGCGGTTGGATCTGCACCATGCCAAGACTGGAAAACTCTCACCCAGACTCAGCTTCTCTAGCCAAGTAAGGACGGAGGGAGCTGGGAGAGTCCAACAGCTTTTCAGCCAGTCTCCTCTCTGGACTACCTTGATTTCTGAATTCCCAAGTTACTTCCACCAAAGGTTGGGTGCCTGTTAGGCCACCTCTGACCCCCTTCCAGCCTCTTAGGTGGGTCTAGATTCCTCTGACCTTTGCCCTCCACATCTTCATCCCTTCTGGGGACCCAGGAGAGTTAAGGAAAAGGGTCCTTGCCTAAGGAGTGAGAGTCCTCTACTCTATAATAGCCAGCATTTGTAGAGCACCCATTATATCCTGGGCCAAGTGCTTTAACAAATAGCATCTCATGTGATCCTTACAAAAAGACTGGGGTTTTGTATCCTATTTTCAGACAAGGAAACTGAGGCAGGCAGTGAAGGGACTTGCTCAGAGTCACCCAAAGGCAGGTTGGGGGATGATGCAGCTGGCCCTCTGGGCACAAGACCAGAGGTCCCCTCCCACTCAGGGAGAGGACCCCCCTCCCCTTGGTGACTCAGGTGAGTCAGGAGGGGCGCAGCGGAGCCTACAGACCAGACTTCTTATGAGAATCTCATTACTCAGCTTTTTCATAATATTGGCCTTGAGCAGGAAGTGCTGGGGTGGGGGTAGAGTGGGACAGACGTAAGAATGAAGACGGGAAGGAGAAAAATTGTGCAAGGAAAGCACATTTAAACATAGCAAAAGGCAGCTTTGAGGCTGGAATCTGGAGAGTCAAGAAGCCCAGGGATGGCACCAGACAGAGAAGTGAGGCATCCAGGAAAACCTTGAAGTGATTCCTATGTTCTCACCCCAGATCTGAGGATTCTGAAGAAGGGGTCCAGGTCCATCTTGGCCGCCCTGGTGTGACAGATCTGAGACCCTTCCTAAGCCCAATTCAGAGTTGGACCAAAGCCTTAAGTGACCCTAGAGCTTCAGGGCAGCAGTGAACCCCTCCACTCTGTTTCTTCTACCCTCTGGGCCCCCAGGGCTACCCCACTTCAGACCCTCTCATCACCAAACCAGGCAGTGGGGCTGGGCCCCATCCAATCAGCCTGCCCATCTCTCACCCCAGCCCTCCATCTGAGACCGGTGATAGTATTTCAAGCCCAGCCTCAGGAAGGAAGAGAGCTGACGACGACCAAGAGGGCTGACCACAAGATTCTGCAACCTCTAAGTTGCCCAGAAAAGGAATGAGTTTTAGCGGCAACCAGCTGCTGCCAGGCCTCTGAGTCATCAGTGGCCAAGGGAGAGAGATAGGAGCAGGTAGCTTCGAAGGAAGAAATTCAAGCTACCTGTGCCACTACCAAAAAGGAAAGGGGAGAAGTTCTAGACCCTGCCTCCCTCCCCCTCCCATCCATCTGTAGGCAAAGATGAGGAAAAAAGTGCACAGTGGTGGGGGGCGCCTGGGGAACAGACCCCCAAATGCATTCTTGACAGAACTTTGAGCCAGCAGCATCCAAAGACCAAAGAGGAAAACATGGAGAAACCTCTCCAAAGTATAGTAGGGCAGAGAAGCTAAAGGGGTGCCCATCGATTGAGGAATGGCTAAGCAAATCGGGACAGAGGAGTGTAATGCAAGATGGACCAGGGAAGAGGCGAAGGGACTGAGGCTGGAGGGAGCGGGGGAGCAGCAGCCACAGAGTTAGTGATACAAGAATGGGACGGTTTTAAAGCTCTGATCCATCCGACCACCAACCAAAAGCCATGGAAGGGGGGATGAGTGCAGCCTTGCCAGGGAGGTTATAGACTCGAAATACCACAAGGACATCTTTGCTTAACTGTTTTTCCCTCCTCTCTCCCTTCTTCCCAAATGAGGGAGAGAATAGAAATGCTTCTGAAAAACATCTAGGAGGTTCCTCAGCTTCACCTTATGATGGTGATAGCCCCCATCTAGTCAATGAGCCAGAGCAGTGGCGTCATCCTCAGAATCTAAACCGCAGGGGAGGATCCTCGTGGACCTCAGCTTAGACATCATGAATCTAGAGTGTATATTTTGTCAAATTTTTCTGAATTACAAACTCACCTGGTTCAAACTGGTTTGGAAGGACAGCTCCGCCTCCCTACTACCTCCACCACCCCCCCCCAACAACTGCATTTGGGCACCTCTGACCTAGAGAACCTTGCTCTGGAGGGACCTTGAAAGTCATCTAGGTCACTCCCCTCGTTTTACAGAAAAGTAAACTGAGACTCTAAGGGTGGAAGGACTTCAAGGTCACAAGCCTAGAGAGAGTTGAGATAAGGATGTGACTATTCAGAGATGGAAAAAAAAGGGAAAGTGAGGAGAGGCTCAGCCTTGATTCCATGTCAGTGGAGGGGGAGAGGAGAGAGTGGAGACCTACCTGGTATAACCTCTCTGGGGAGTCCTAGGGAGGGTCCCAGGAATTGGGATGGATTGAATTGGCAGTGAGAGGGTCAGGTAGCCCAGGCTGGCCTCTTGGAGAAGGAGAAGCAGTAGGGAGCTCTTGGGGTTGTTGTTTGTCCTCCCAATGATATCACAAGGAAAGTTTTGACTTGCAGGTAAATTGGATTTAGGTGAGGGCAGAGCAGGGTACATCCACGAATCAAGCCGAGACCTGGGGAGACCCTAGCACAGCTGCCCTGGGAGGAGGCACCACCCAGGATCAAGAGCCGGGGCAGAAGGAAAATGAATGCTGGGCTGGGCCAGTGAGGAGGTGCCTGGGGCTACTGGGCAATAGCCCAGAGACAGGGGAGCCCTGGCTTCATTTAGATCTGGCCCTCTACCCCACAGGATGGGAACAAGGCTGGCCAGGGAACCTGCTCAAAGATGCCCTTCCTAGCTGGAGGGGGGGATTCCCATGCCCTAAGCTGATGAATGGTGCTCCTTCCAGCCCCTGTCGGCTTCAGATCCTGCCACATGCCCCACTTCCAGCAGCTGTGAGCTGTCCATGGTGGTCTGAGAGGCTTGGCAGCAGGGTCCCTGGAGGGGTTCCATTGGAGGCAGCAGCGGCAGCAGCAGGGACCATCAGCAAAGATGGGCCAAAGGTTCCTTAAGCCTCGGTCAGGAGTCCGGCCTTAGGTGCTAATGCTCGGCCTCTTTCCCGGTAGACAACTCCCCTGTCAGGTCCCTGCCGTGAGTGACTTCTGTTTCACATTTCTTAGGGCATAAGAATACATGAGCCATCTCTACCTGAATCATGGTGGGTGCTCTTGGGGATGAATGAGCTAAGCCAGGAATGGGAGAGAGGGACCCTCACTCAGGCCTGTAGGGCCAACTGGGTGCTTGGGGACAGGGCAGGGCAGTCCACTTCCTGTGAGCCCAATCTGGCATTTCTTCAATGCCACCAGCCCCACCAGGCCTCACGGGTTTGTAGCTTTACTAAGAGGAAGTTCAGTACAGGAGCCAAAGCTTCCCTGTGATGCCTCCGCCCTGGCCCCAGAAGCCTAGAACCACTTGCTTCCTGTTCCACACAGCCCTGCTCTGGGATGCTCGAATCACCTTAGGGTGCTTGTCACTTCTGCCCACTGCTCATCTCACCGACCTGTGGGAAAAGATTCTTTTTGAGACACAAGGCATCAATGACTGGCAGTTAGTGAGGCAGCTTTGAGCCAAAGTTGTGGCTTCTTTCCTCAGCCAAGGGCCAGAGTCCTTGTCTAAAAGCCAGAAACCAGCAATGTCCTCTGCCTTCCCAGATTTTCTCATGGTACAAAGAGAGACAAACACAAGGACAGGGAGAGGGAGAGGGAGACAGAGAGAGAGAAAGGGAAGGAGGGAGAGGAGGAAGGAAAGAAGACAGAGAGGGACCAACAGACACAGAGGACAAACCTGGCTGGGAGACTCGGCACTCACCTGAGAGGAGCTACCCCCTTTTGAGAGGGGGAGCAAAGGATTCCTCTCTCCCTGACCCCGGCCTTTCCCTTATTTTGACAGGGAGTGAACAGCGGTCATCATGGGCAGGAGATGTCTCTAGAGAGAGAAGGTGGTGGGCACAGCCCCAAGACAGGAAGGGAGGCTCCAGGAGCTCTGGGATCTGAAAACAACTCTGTAAGATGGGGAGGGGATTAGCATCCCTGGCCCTCTCCTAACCTTGATTTTCCCCTAACAGCAAGGGTTCAATTCAGTTCAATGGGTAGAAATGAACAGGAATTAAAAGTACAAAAGTTCTTTTTTTTGGGGGGGGGGGCGGCAAGGCAATGGAGTTAAGTGACTTGCTCAAGGTCACGCAGCTAGGTAATTATTAAATGTCTGAGGTCAGATTTGAATTCAAGTCCTCCTGACTCCAGGGCCAATGCTCTACTAACAGAGAAGTTCTAAAAACTTGTCCAAATACATGATGGGGGAAGTATCTTGTCATCACAATTATTCTAATTAGCAGACTCTGAAGAATCCCTATCCCGGTGCTGCCCAAGCAAATGACTGGCCTGGACCTAAGGAACACGCTGTCCCCTTCCCCCAGAACAATTCTAATTTAAGAAATTTCTCCCAGTAATCAGATGGACTCACTTTTTCTAATCCCAAACTGTTCCATTCAAAAGCATCCTGGATCTTGTTTTCTGTTTTGTTTTGTTTTGTTTTAGATTTTGCAAGGCAAATGGAGTGAAGTGGTTTGCCCAAGGGTCACACAGCTAGGTAATTATTATCTGAGGCCTTATTTGAACTCAGGTACCCCTGACTCCAGGGCTGGTGCTCTATCCACTGCACCACCATCTCGCTTTTTCTGAATTAGTTTTTAAAAACATTTTTAATTTTCCCCTAATTAAATATAAAAACAATTTTTAACATTCATTTTTTTTAAGTTTTGAGTTCTGAATTCTATTTCCCTTTTTGGACTTCCCTGAGAATGGAAGTGATCTTATATGTTAAATATGTACAATCATATAAAACATTTCCATACTAGCTTTTTTTTGTTTTTTGCAAGGCAGTGAGGTTAAGTGACTTTCCCAAGGTCACACAGCTAGGCAATTAAGTGACTGAGGCTGGATTTGAACTCTGGTCCTCCTGCCTCCAAGGCCAGTGTTCTATGCACTGCGCCACCTAGCAGCTCCCTCCATATTAGTTTATTCAAGAAGACTTGAAGGAAGAAAGTCGAGGAAGGGAGGAAAAAGGAAATAGAAAAAGAAAGAAAAAAGAGAAGAGGAGAAACTTTGCTTTAGTCTATATTCCAGTGTTCTCTGAGTTCTTTCTCTGGAAGTCGATAGCAGTTTTCATCCTGAGTCTTTGGGGATTGTCTTGGGTCTTTGTCTCACTGAGAAGAGTTAGGTCGAGCGGACCTCTGTCCTTTTCAGACTTGCTCCTAAAGTCCATTTGTCACCCAATGTGGATTTTGACTCCCACTAAGATCCAGCTTCTTAAGATCCTCCTAGCTGACTGAGTCCAGTGTTCTGCCCCTGCCCTCCTTGGACCCTGTTCTCCAGTGAGGCATCTCCACCCAACTTCACCATAGCCAGCCACTGAATCTGCATCCAAGTCATGGGGAAAAGGATTAAATAACAGGGAACAATTAATCACCAATCAACATTTATTTATCTCAGCTTGCTAGGGGACTAAGAGTGTAAAAGAGTACCTGGAGAGGCTAGGGAGGTAGGTGTAGACATTCTGCAAGTGGGTCGTAACTCTTGAGGTCAGGAAAGGTGATTTCATTGGATGTGGGACTAGGTCTCTTCTCTTCCACCCTTCATTGGACCCTTTCATTGACAGGGTCTGAAAGGAGACAAGGATAGATGGGGGGTGAAGGGGATTCATCTAGAGGCTCCGATCTTTGAATGTGAGGAGTCCAGGACTAAATGAGACTTTCTGAGGCTCCAAGGAATGAGCTTGGGGACCTGGCCCATCTAGAGCAAAAGGATTTTGCAGTGACTTCCCCTTTGGACCTGAACATGGTGGCATCAATGCCATGTAGGAACTGTATGAGGTCCGAGGCCACTCTCCCCAAGACCAGTAGCATGAATGTCTTCAAGGATCCTGAGAGAAATGGTTTACCTTCTGTTTTTGCTTTGAGGGGTTCAATAAAACAAGATGCTCACCAGTTACTAGTGACCCACCACTGAAGGAAATATATTCAGATGAGGGGCTCAGGTCAGTGGCTTTAGAGTCTCTAACCCCTCTAGAAATCTGAGGGGGGAGGAGAGAGAAACCAGGTAGAGACCCTTTCAGAGGCAGGCTGCTGTTATTGGGGCGGATCAGGAAAAGACCTCACAAAGGTAGAGGTGGAGAGGAGAGACATTTGGGGCAGGGGCATAAGAGATGCAATGCAGGTCGGAGAGGCCAATCTAATTCTCTTACTCTCTTGGCCAAGAGGAGAAGGCCTTGAATGGTCACTGAAGGTTGGTATTTTCCTGAAAGGAAGCCCCTGGGCTTTATCTGAGAAGTGTCTTTGTGGTCTGACCCCCCCCCCCCCATCCTTGCTTGCTTCATTCAGTCTACAAACATTTCTAAGCTCGAATGAAAAGCTTGAGCATTTTCCTACATGTCTTGTCTGGACTTTGTGAGAACCCAAAGCCACTGGAGGGCTTTCTCGGCACAGATGCCAGGGGTCTTCTCCAGGGTGACCACATTTTAACAAATGAATTGAGGTAAACTTGCCCAGGGTAGCACATCTAGAAGGTGTCTGTGGTTACATCTGGACTCTGGATCTTTCTGACTCCAGACCAGGGACTTTATCCACTGCACCACCTGACATCTGTTCTGCTAATCTTTTCAAGGCACATGTCCTAATACTGGGGGCTTATTGAAAGCTCTTGGAGAAATTGAGGTCACTCCCCCATCTGCCCCAAAGTCTTCTCCCTATGGGTAAGAATCCAATCCACAAAATTTGCGGGAAGGTGAAATTACCTGTAAAGTCAGGCAAAGTCAATTTGGGGCAGGCAAAGAGCTCTAGGTGTCCCCCATCCCTGGGGCAGAGTTTGTGGTTTGTTCCCCATCTTTGGCCAGGTTCGCGGTCTCGGCCAGAACTAAATTCATCAGAGACTCGGGCCTCCTGGATTTCTGTGCCAGTGTAGCTCCTCCTCATCCATCATGGGGCCCATCTCCCAGCCCATCCGCTTACCTGGGCTGGCAAAAAAATTCTATGGCTCCCTTCCCCCTTCCCCCTCCCTGAGATGGTCAGCAATCAGATAACACAGTTATGTGAAACACCATAGAAGAAAGTAAAAGAAACAGAGACATCGCTGACTTATAGACACTGGAAGCAGAGTAGGCCTCATCATGCATGAATCCTGCTGAGGCACAGTGGTCTCTCTGTTGACTTACTTCCCTCTGCACCGTCGTCACAGGCCATCTCTCGTTTCGTCATTCCCCAATGGACGGGCACCCTCGCTATGTCTAGGAAGCCCGGGGGTCTTGGGGAGCGCACCACTCCATGAGGAAGAAGAGTTGCCAAAGGATGAGGAATGGGGAGGGCAAGTCCCAGCTGTGGATGCATGGACTGGCCAGAGGAGTCCAGGGTGAGCTGGCTGGATTGTGTGAGTGTATGTGTGCGTGTGCATATGCGTGTGTGTGTGTGTGTGGGGAGTCCAGGCTGAGCTGGCTGGGGTGTGTGTCTGTGTACAAAGGAAAAGGTAAAGGCTCCCAAGACACTGCAGCTGCTGGGGGGTCAGACAGCAACGGCTCAGAGGAGGGTGGGGTGGTCCAGCATGTGGGGGGTGGCCCCCCACATTTTCTGTCATTTGACTCCAATGAAGGGTCTCCCTCCCTGCCTTGGAAAGGGTGGTTGCACCTGGCCCAGGGGCTGGGAGTGGTCTTTGGAGCCAACTGGGGGGTGACTGGCACCCACTTGGCCCACCAGCTGCCTCCCCAGCACCTGGACCGATGGAGGTCGCCTCTGCCATCCCTCCACTCTCACTGAGGCCCCAGAAGCAGCAGTGGTGGAAGCACCCTGAAGATCAAGGCAAATGCCAGGTCCGCTGAGGAATGTGGCAGGGGGTCCTTCTGAGTTTGCCCACCTCATTTTACAAAGGGACAAGTGAGGCACCAAGGTGACTGCCCCAAGGTCCTGCCTCTGCCACCACAACCAGGCTGTGTGATAGAGGACCAAGTGACTGGACACAGGGAGATGGGGTGGGGGGTGGGGTACAGAGGGATCTGGGATCACCAGGCTGGGGGATGGGTGGACCTTCCAAGCACAAAGCATCCCAGGCAAACCTCTGGCTCAGTCCTGTCCTTTCCCTCCCAGGACACGGAGCAGGGCCTGACTTCTACAGTGATCCCCTCCAGCAGGGGTCACCACCTGCCATCTCTTCCCCAAGGACCCTCAAGATGGTACATGAGCCCCTACTCTGCCAGGGCCCCCCAACCTGTTTCTTATAAAAAGGCAGGGTTGGGTTGGACCATGTCCAGGAGCCTCCCACCTCCACCTTTCTGGGGTTCTTTGGGGAGACTCCACCCAGGGTGGGGCCTTTTTTCAAGTTTTCCTCTCTTCTTCCCCTGCTCTGACTGGCCAGTTCAGATTCCAGCCCCCACCCCAGCCCTAAGCCTTCATCCGGCAAAGCTGGTGGTCTCTGCCTCATAAGATGGGGAGCTCCTTGAGGGCAGGACCCCAGGACAAATGTAACTGCCCCCCAGCCATGTGGGCTTCTGCCCCCCAAGGGCCCAGCCCTTCCTCCCCTCCACCTGCACTGGCCACGCTGTGGATGGGTAGGAAGGAGAGACTGCCAGTTGATGGGGGAAGGGACGAGGCTACGCCAGGGAAGTGGCATCACTGAGAAGCCAGCACCCCAGGAGGCTTGTCCCAGGAAGGGCAGTGGTTTCTGCTCTTCCTGCCCACAGCCAGGTGCCCAGATGCCATCTCGGGGTGGGGGGAGGCACTTCTCTTTTCCCGGTGAGAGGCCCAAGTTCAGAGAGGGGGCTTGCTGCTCTGCTGTTTCAGTAAGCACCCCAAGGCCCCCGAGTCCCCGAGTCTGTAGTCAGTCCCATGACACTTCCTCCTGGTCTGTCCAGACAGCACCAGGGATGGGGTCCCCCTGGCATCCAATCTTCTCCCCTTCCCTGCCTCCCCAGCCTCCCCATGACTCAGGGCATCTTCCAGGGCTCACCCTCCTGGATCCCCTGTCCCAACTGAGACCCCCCCCCCTTCCTCCATCAAGTCTTTCCTGGGGGGGCCTCCAAGAGCATTTCTACACCTCTGTCAAGGGGACGTCTAGTCCCCACAAGCTACCTGAGAGGGAGGGGTTGCTCTTAGCTCCATTATCCAGTGGTAGAAAGTGGGAGTGCAGATGATGCACACCACAACCACAAATAGAGGCTCCCCACTTTACAGGAGGGGAAACTGAGGCAGACAGAAGCAAAGTCACTTGCCCAGGGCCAGACCAGAATTGAATTCATGTCTTCCTGACAGTAGGCCTGGCACTCTTGGTGGGTCTGACTGCTGATGATCCCTGTGGGGTCATCCTGAGTCAGGGGTCTGTCCGAGGCACCATGAGCATGGCTGGTTCTGATGGGGGGGGGCCTGGGGCAGGGGGAGCCACGGAGTGGGGGTCCCGTGGAGGGGCAGGACAGCACAGAAGAGACTCGCTTGTTTAATCTCTTTAATATAAATATGGTGGCCCTCCCTCTCTGCCCCCACCCCCACCCCCTTGCACCAGACAGAAGCCTTCTGGGGCTGTGCCCTTCACTGCACAGGCAGCGCCAGCCTGGCTGTGGGCACTGGGGCCAAGGCCTTCTGGCTTCTCTCGGCCGACAAGCGCTCCAGTCGCTCAGTGTAGAACCCATTGAAATCCAACCTGTGGGGAAGCAAGGGCATTTGGACACTGCCACCAAGCCCATCCCTGAGTCTAGTATACAGTGGTTGTCTAATAAATGCTTCAACTGCCTTTCCTGAGTTTTTGGAGATGGAGATTCTGAAGAGGCCGAGGAAGGTGCAGGGGCAGTCGGCTCCCCAGATTACCAGCCTTACACTGGGATCACTGTGCAGGGAGAGTGGCCCAGCCCTCGGGCAGAGCCCCCACAAGGCTGGGGGCAGAAAAGGATCATCTGAGCCACAGAAACCAAAGTGTGAGGTCGCCAAGCTCGGCTCCCAGGGAGAGGGAGGAGACCCCTCCCGGTTTCTGGGTAGCGGTGGCAGTTCACCTCTTGGGGGGAGCTTGGGGCTCCACCTCTGCAGGGGTGGATCATCTGATGGAGCCAGGATTTTCCCATTTTTGCTTATGTTAGTTCTCTTGGTGTCTGGGGAACGTTTAGGTCTGAATTTGAGCTCCTGCTCACCCCAGCCCAAGGTGGCCTCAGCCGCCTCACCAAAACAAGAGAAGGAAACGCGCACTTAGGAAGTGCTTACTGTAAGCACAGCCAGACCCCAGGGACCCAGGCCCTGCGGGAGGCCCCCTCCCCATTCTGGCAGGTCTTCCAGGGCCCCTCACCTGGAGATGACGCTGACCATGCTGTGCTCACAGTCGTTGGTGCTGAACACACTCAGTTTATCCAGGAGGTCAAGAAGATGGGTGGAGAAGTTCTTATCAAACTTGGTGATAGTGGCCTCAAAACCAGACGTCAGCTGAAGTGCATCCACGTGCTCCGCCAGGTACTGGAAAGGGGTGTGTGTGAGAGCCCTTGGACCCCCGATTCCAATGCCCCCCCACCATGGGGCTCCCCAGGCACTCACCTTGGTGGCCAGCTTCCTCTGCAGTGCCTCCTCAGCCCGCTCGGCCTCCGTGGGTGGCCCCAGCATGGTGCCCGGCTCAGCAGGGGGCCGGCCCAGGGCGCCATCTAACTTCATGCTCTGGGTGAATCTCTTCAAGAGAATGGGAGGGGAGGGCAGTGAGGGAGGGCACGGCCGGGCAGAGTGGCACCCTCCCACTGCTGGCCATGGCCGCTGACCTGCATGCAGTTGGTGAACATGACGCAGACGGACATGAGCTTGGAGAAGATCTTCAGCAGCTCTGGGTTGGTGAGCATGCAGTCCTTGAGGCAGTTGTCCAGGAAGCTGGTGTGGTGGCCCAGGACATCGTCAATGTTGGATGCCTGCCGGGGAGGGGAGGGCTGAGGCCTGGGCATACAGCAGGCACTCCATCGGTGCTTGCTGCAGCCTTTTGTCCCCTTGGGTGAGGCCACTGGGGACAAGGGGCTCACTGAGGTGGGTTCAGAACCTGGAGCCTCCCTACCCTAGGCCGGCATGGGAGCCTGGGGGTTCACTGGTCCGTCAGGCTTTGGGGGGACTTACTGACTTCAAATTCTTCTCCAGGATGTGCCAGGTCGGCTCCATCACCTCAAACATCATGTAGTACTGGATGTTCTGGACGAAGTTAAGCATCCGCTGTCTCAAGGTGAAAGCGCCAGCAAACCTGCAGCCAAATGGTGCCATCAGCCTATGCATACCTGGGCAGTGGAGGGCGAGGATCCAAGGAAAGCCCCCAGGGGGCCAGCCACAGAGCACCAGAGGCAGAGCCAGGATCCTCATGCCCCCGGGGCAAAATCCCAGAATACACCCTCTGACCTCCAAGAAGGGGGGCTGTCCTTAGGCTCACCCCACCCTCGAAAGTCACTCCCTGAAGAGTTGCCTGAGTATTGCCTCCTCAAATCCAAAGCAAGCTCATGGAACTTCAGGGCTGGTGGGCATCTGGGGAGGGGCTTGGGAAGGGGAGGGGGCCGAAGCCCCCAGTGCCTACCACTTGGAGCAATGCAGGGAGAACTGCTTGGCCGTCTTGTTGCTGATCCAGACGCTGCAGAGCTGCCGCTCCACATGCTTGCAGTAGAACATGTGTCGGAAGAGCATCTGGTAGCGGGTGAGTGCCTTCCTAGGACAGAGGGGGAGGGGCACCCTGGGCCAGTGGCACACGCACCACCCAATACCACATACACGCATGCCTCATCTCTCCCCCGCACACAGAGCGGTCCTATCATGCATGTGCCTCCCGCACTCACTCTAGACACAGGCTTCCTGGCCCCACCTGTGCCAGGAAGGGAGTGCAGCGATGATCCGCTACCTGTTGATGATCAGGGAGAGTGGCCACTTGACGATGTAGTCAAAAGAAAAGGCTTCGAGGCCACTCAATGTGAGCTCTGTGGGGTCGGCGTTAATGATGGCTCTTTCCTGTTTGGTTTCTATGGCTAGAACTCGCAGGAGCTGCGTGATGAGGTCATGAGGCATCAAGTCGATCTGGGGGAGGTAGAGAGAGATGATGGGGTCCTTCTCCTCTCATGACTCAGTGGAAGGGGCAGGGGGGGGCTAGATGTTGACAGGGAAGCTACAAAAAATCCGAGTGAGCCCAGAACAGGAAAGTGAGGGGGTGGACCGTCATCACTGGATGACACTGGTTGGGGACAGCACGGGATGCCACCATGCCGGCCCAAGGTAGGATGAGGAAGCATGGGGAGGCTTCTGAGAGTGGGGCTGGCCCTCCCCCTCCCCCCTGCAGCCCCTACCTTCAGATCATCCTTGAAGGGGTCTGTATTGGCTGTGCTCATCCGGAGCGCCAGCTCCAGGAGGGCTTCCAGCCGTGTCGGGATGATGTCGTCCACTGGCTTCTTCAGCTCTTCTTCCGTGAGGTCCATGAAGTGCACAAAGAAGTCACCCTGGTCCATGAGGAAGTAGTGTTTGATGGACCTGTGAACCCCCAGAGAGCCCACAGTCAGGGACAGGTCACCCCGGAGTGGGGGGGGGACCTGCGGCCATGCCCATCACCTCAGGTGTGCCACTAGCTCTTTCTCCTCCATCAGAAAGTCCAGGAGCACTTTGCTGGCATAGTTGAAGGCTTTCTCGATCTGCTCCACGTAGGCACGCTCCTTCAGGGTGTAGACGATCTCCTTGGCCACTGGGCAGGTCACGTCATGGCCACACTCTCGCACCACGTTCAGATACTTGCCTGAAAGGGGGAAAGCAGTGGAGCCTCGCTCGCCTCCACTGCCTTCCTTAGGGTGCCCCCGGGCTTCTTCTTGTCTCAGGTACTACACTGGCCAAAGAGGGAGGGACAAGATGACCCAGGGCCACCTCAAGGGAGGGCGAGCCAGGTGTGGAGAGAAAGGTGCTGGAAGGAAGGAAGGGCACCCTGGGAATCACACTGCAGACATGGCGATGTCACCCAACATCTCCCTAGACTCTGGACCAGCAGGTGGGAGGTCAGTGCAGTGGTCAAAGGAAGGCTCCACACCCCCAAGATACTGAGAGCAGCCCTTGGAAAGGGAGCAAAGAGCTCCAGGAAGTACAGAGCCAGAACAGTCCTGCCATGACTACAGCATCACCACCAGTCTCGTCCCAATGTGAACGCAGAAACTAGAGCCCCAGAGTGAGGCCCGTAGACCCCTGTGACGGCTGGTCAGCGGTGCTGAGAGTTCTGTCCTTGGGCCATGGGAAGGCTCTTTGGGGGAGGGGAATAAGGATGGGGAGTTTTGAGAGAGAGAGAGAAAGAGAGAGGGAGGGTGAGAGAAGAGAGCTTGGTGCAGACCCACAAAGCACAGATTGGGTTGGTGTGAGCTGGGTGTGCTAGTCACCTGTGAAAGATCAGAGACCCTGAATGACAAAGGCCAATGTCCCAATGCCCAGAGGGGAGGTGCCAGTTTAAGGGAAGAAGGGAGGCAGTTTCCCCAGGAAGAAACCCATTTCCCCCCTGGACAGGACATGGAGAGGGGCAGATAAAGGGCCCACTCCTCACTTAAACCTCTGAGAAGGCTGGAGAAGCAGGATCAGGATGGGATGGCCACACAGGCCCCTGGGTCCACCTCCATCCTTTCGTAAGGGACTCAATGGAGATACCAGTTCAAAGTCGGGGGGTAGGGGGTTTGGGCAGAACTGGGCCATCAGGGTAACATGATAACCCCAAAGATGAATGCTGGTCCAGACCCAAGCTGTCCTAGTGAGAGCCAGTTCTGGCCACTACTGGAGGCGGGGGGCAGCAGGGACAGAAGCTGACCAAGTCACTGCCCACTTCTGAGGCAGCAGGCGCTTCCATCTGGGGCAGGGACCCCCAGAGAGCCTCAGCAATGGCCCTTCAGCATTGGCCCCTTCCCCATGGGCTCCCAAGCCATCCTCTCTCACCTGTGCTCAGGATCTTGTCTGCCATTTTCTGGAGGAAAGAGGGTATCTGTGGCTGGACGATGGTATAGCGCTGGTCCCAGTACTTGTCGTTGTAATCCTCCTGGATCTTCTCTTTCTGAAGCTCGTGCTCCTCCACCATGAATTCACTGGCTCATGTGGAGGAAAAGGAATAAAGAAGAGGTCAGGGCCAGCCACAAGACCCTGTCTGGGGTAGCGCCTACTCCTTGCAGCCTCAGCTTCCTCCAAGCCATCCCACTCACCTATCTGTGAGGTGCCCATTTTATTTCTTTTTTTTTTAAGGTTTTTTTTTTTTTTTTTTGCAAGGCAAATAGGGTTAAGTGGCTTGCCCAAGGCCACACAGCTAGGTAATTATTAAGTGTCTGACACCGGATTTGAACCCAGGTACTCCTGACTCCAGGGTCGGTGCTTTATCCACTGCACCACCTAGCTGCCCCCGCCCATTTTATTTCTGCTCGGTCTCCCCCTCCTCTGCCTCTAGGATCCCTCTCCCTTCTGCTCCTTGGCACACAAAGGGTACTAGTACCATGCCTCAGGCCCTATGCCCCAGTCACCGGACTTTTATGTGCCTCAGGTTCCAGGACTGTAAAACGAGGGCACCAACCAAACTTTCCCCACAGAACGGAGGCAAAGCCCTTGGTCAGCCAGTATTATGGCCGACTGAATGATCACTGAAGCCCCACAAAGAGCACCCTTTGTGATGATGAGACCAGAGGAAAAAGGAAACTGAGCACCCTCAGAGAAAAGGTTGAAGAGTGTGAGTGACCACCCAAAGGACTGTGCCCTCTTATGGGCTGGGCACCAGTCAAGCTAGGCCCAAGGCCTTTTGGCCACAGTTGGCAGTTGGGCAGACCTGTAGGGGTCGTTGATGATCCCTCGGTAGATCCACTTCTCCAGGATCTCGAAGTAGGGGACGCTGGCTGCCTTGGTCAGATACAGGCAGAGCTCCTGGGCCTGGCTGTCCCCCGTATAGTTGAAGCTTCTGTCATGAAGAAGGCTCAGGGTCGCACCCCCTAAACACTCGCCTTTATCCACAGATGTGGCTGCAGGAAATGGAGGTGGTTGTGACCAAGTGCCCACCTGCCCTCTCCTTCCTCTCTGCATGCCTCTGTCCTGGAGATACCCCCACAGACGAGAGGCGGGGCAGACCAACCTGGGGCAGCAGCTCCGGGGCCACAAAGGGGTCTGTGTGACAAAAATACTTTCTTCAAGAAGGATTGGTGGCTGCTGGACCAGACCCCCCAGCCCTACCCCAGAAGGTAGCCTGCCTGGGGTCCAGGATGGTGCATCCACCCTGCTAGGAAGTACATCTCCCTGACCTGGGGGGGGGGTCACCCTGCTCAGGACCCATGCACTCCTCTTTTCTTTTCTTTCTTATGAAAAGGCCCAACACAAGTCCTAAAAAGCATCACAAAACATGAGACTGACAATTAGTAAGGAACCAAGATGAGAAACAGCCAGTGACTGATGAGAGAGATGCCCAGAAGGAAACAAAGAAATTAGGGCACGGGATGATGGACTCCATATGGTCACAAATGCATGCCCAGGCATGGATTTCATGGGGCTCTGCCTGGAGAGGGTCCTGAAGTGCCCACTATCCTCTGCCTCATACCCTACACCATCCTTGGCAAGATTCCCTCGCACTCTAATCTCTCTGTGCCCTGGCCCAGGGACCTGGACACCCAAAGAGCATGGGACTGCAGGAGACTCACCAAGGGAGGCCAGGATCTCCATGGTGCGCATGGTGGGCTGAATGTAGAACCACAGCTTCTGCAAGGAGAGGAGGCCTTGCCTCTGCAGGTGCTCCAGCTGAGTGACCAGGATCATGTACTCCTTGACTAGGGTTCTCATGGCAGCTGCCAAGGCATGGTTGACCTGGCCATACTCAAAGGAAGACTTCTCCTCTATGAACCTGTAAGCAGATCAACCCAGATGATATCCCTTGGGGAGGACAGGTGGCTTCGGGCCCAGGGTCCCTCCCTGACCATCCCTCCTTGGCTGACTGACCCATCTGGGACAGACAGATGCCTGGGGCTTCATAGGGAGAGCGGGGCTTAAATGAAACCCCAATGAGTGGTAATCATCATTAATCCTTATAATTAATTATCACTAATTTTCACATAATCATGATGACCTGGGCTAACAACTTTTTCAACAGCTACATCCTGCTGGGCCCTCAGACTAAAGGCTATGGGAGCCTTTGAAGGCTCTGGAGCAGGAGGGAAGAAGAGAACAGGGAGGTGAGCCACATTCTAGGGGCCTGACTTGGCTTTGGGATTGGGGTGACCAGGAGATAAGAAATCCCTGCATAGGCATCAAGTTTGGGTAATGATGGATGATAATGGTAGAAACGTCCAGCAGGGCAGGGGTCAGCAAGAGGCCAAAGGCCAGACAGGTGACATTTCAGGAGAGGCTCAAGAAAGGGCAGACAGACAGGAAGTAGTCACAAGACATGGGCCCCAGAGTGGGAAGGAGAGTTCAGTGGTGACTTCTGAGGGGTCAGCTCAGAAGGCAGCTGGGGAAGAGGTGGAATTCAGGGTTGGAGGGTCAGGGGAGAGCCGAGCAGAGCTCTGGGCAGCATAGGGGTGATCTCGCAGGCGCAAGTGGCAGGACACATTTTGGCCTAGAAGACAGATTTGTACCTTTCAGTAGCTTGGGAGGGGCCGAGAAGGCCGTGCTGGATCCTCCATGTCTGCCAGGTCCCTGAAGGGCAGATCTCAGGTCTACTGGGGTCACCTGAATTGCACAGTCACCAAGTACCTACCATTTGTGAGACTGGCAGCAGGCCAGGCCTCAGGGGGCTGAGGATCCCTTGGCTCGCAGAGCCTGAACAAATGATCCATGGGATGGCTAGAATGCCAGAGTGGGACTAGACCTGATAGGCTCTTACTAAATCAAAGCCAAAGAAGGAGGGAAGGCCAGCTCAATGGTTGGTGGGGGTGAATGAGGAAGGAGGTAGAGAATGGATTTCACTGTCCTTGGAAGATAAACCAGGGCCACGAATCTAGGGGTCACTAGGTGACCTGATACTCGAGGACTTGAGAAAAGGCCAGAGTGCAAAGGACTCACCTGTGTAGAGATCTAGAGACAGACAACATATGCACACAGACACACACCCAGCATTTGTCATAAGGGATAAATAGAGGAAGAACACTTTGTTAAGCTCCAGTGTCCACTGATGCTCAGTGATGTCTGTGGTACAACAGATGAGCCCGATGGGAAGGCCCACAGAGGCATCCCCAGAAAAGCGTCCACAAGCTCCCAGCCCCCACAGAATTGCTTTGAAGGAAGGCCACCCTATAGCAAAGGCCAAGAAAGGCCCACTATGGATGATCCTGGAAAAGCCTCTGAGGTCCCTCCTCCCTCTTGGACAGGGGTCTGGGATGACTCTGAAGCAGTCAAGTCACCTTCTGTGGGTGGCTGAGACAGGAGGGACACAAAACAACCTTGATGTGAAGATGGTTGAGGAATGAGAAGGCAAGAACATCTGAAGGATGAAGGGAGACTGTGCTGGAGGCCAGGAGGCACTAACAACAGGGTAGGAAGCCCAAAGGAAGACAACCCCCCCAAGTGAGGGAGAGGGAGGGTCTGAAAAGGGCCTGGGCTCCTCAGGGGAGGGGGTGGTAAGGGAGGCATCCGCACTCACAGACAGAGACAGATACCTGGTCACGGTTGAGTAACTGGCGGCCACTGGGAGAATCCTGTTCACTAGCTCCTTGACAGACATGTCCAGATTATGGTCTACAAGGAAAGTCCGGCTCTGCCTACTGATGAGGGCCTGAGCTGTGATGTAGCGCCCGTCCACTCCGACCAGGACATACAACAGGTCCTCCACAACTGCAGACTCTTGAGAGGCCAAGGGCAAGCTCCCTTCGGAAGATCCCAAACAAAAGGCCACCCAGAAGGAGCAAAAAGGACAGGTCAGTTTCTGAGTCCCACCTGCCAGTGCAATCCTAAGCCTAACAATCAGGGGGTGCTGTTCATCAGGCTCTATCTCAGCAACTTTCTCTGGGATGTCTGGACCCAGAAAGAGAATACTGTGGAGCCTGGAATGACCAGGGGCTGCCTAGTGTGGTCTTGGCTCCAAAGGAGAATCATCCAATGGCCATCCTTAGGGTCCCACTTGATCTGGCCATGGTCCACATCCTAAAGGGCACTAAGCCTCAAGGGGAACCAACTACAAGGTGTTTCCCCTTCTACTAGGAGAGAGCCTCTTCTTAATGACTTTCTGAAACACAGGCCATTCTGGGTGGATAATACTCCATGGGGGTGACTCCCCTCAAAAGGATACAGGTTACAGACCCAATTTAGACTCCTCACAACCCCACATGGGGAGAGGCTGGTTAGGAAGGATTTGGGCAGAGGTCATCTGATGGCCAGGTTGCCCTGATGCCCAGGGAGCAGAGCCAGGCAGGGTCCAAATGAAAAGAAGAGATCCCATCAAATTCCAGTGTCAAGAGCCAGGAGCCACTGACAGGGCTTAGGTGGAGAATTCCAGGAGTTGAGGAACATTAGGAATGCCCCCAACTATTCCCCCCACAAAGGGTCTTCAGGAGGGGTCAAAAGAGGGAAGAACAGGCAAGAGAGTCACTCAGGATGCCTTCCTTGGAGCCATCTAGGTGTTCTCCCCCATCCCTTCAAGGAAGACAACAGTCCTTTGCCTCCTCCCTCACGGTTAACATTTACACAGTGCCTACTATTATATGTTCCCACTCTGCTACCTTTTCAGACCCTTGAATCTTAACGGGAGCAGCCTCTGTCACTGGGCACTTAAGGAGGTCTGTCAAGAAGGGGGCTCAGGGATGGCCCCCTTGCCTCTAGTGGAGTGCTGGATTCCCCTCTCCCTGCCCATCACTGAGTCCTCAGGAGAACATACCAACAGGCACAGATGAGTCTGAGCTGAGGCTGGAGCCAACCAAGAAATCGCCAATCAGGGTTGGTCTCTCATAGACCCATGCAGGGAACACTGGCAGATGGTGGCCTGAATTTCTCTTGCTCTGTTTCTCCCGAAGCATCTTTCTTATAAGTTCCTGTGACTGAGTTAAATAAAAAACAAGACAAGTTATGCTTTTCACTTTTGAGACTGGTGATTTCAGAAAATGACATCCCAATTGCAATTAAATCAATGGGTAGCAGTTACCCCAGGCCCAAGATGGAACCATTTGCAGGAGCCGAGGGGTCAAGACCAGGACCCCATATAGAGCAAGGTTCCGGCAAAGCCCAGGGTCCTGCTTGGCATCTACCCTCAGCCAGCCATGGCAGGAAAGGGTGAAGTGGGAGTGCACCTCTCTCTCTCTCTCGCCACCCCCAGGGCATTGGTTCACTTTCTCTTCCCTGTCCAGTTCCTGGTCTGACCCTGCCCCTCACAGTCCATGTTAACAGAGGTCGGGAGAAGGCTGCATCAAGGCCTCAACCAGGACTCAGGCCTCAGGGGAAGGGGTCACGTAAATGAAGGTGGCTTGTGCAGAGACTCAGGCATGTTCACTGGCCCCATCAACTTTCACAATCACCACAATGCTCCACGGATCAAAGAGCAGACCTGTCATGGGGCTTGCGATGGGTTTCCTTCTTGTTAGAGGGGTTCCTCTGGCCCAAAGCAACCCCCTGTCCTCCTGACAGAAGTCTGTCTCATTCCTCTCTCCCACTGTATCCAAGCAGGTCCAATTTTCCCCATCCCTGTCAGCTTGGCTACACTGGCCACTCCCTTTCCTCAGTTCCCAAGGATCTCTTCACTCCCAGCCTATCCTTCCTTTTCTCTCCTCCTGTCAGGGCACCTCTCTGCAGGCTTCTCATAGGAGGGCGGGGATCCCCTGCAGCTCCTCTCTCAGGGTGTGACCATTTCCAAGGTTAAACTGCCCTCAGTCCCACCCGTATATCTAGCCCCTCCTAACTCAGAGCTCAACATGTCCCTGGTGACTCCTCTGCTCTGTCAAGTCCCCGAAGCCCTCATAACCTCTAGAATGAAATGAGCTCCTCACTTTAGCTTTGAAAGCCCTGTGGGAGGTCATCTGTCTTTTCAGCTCCACTGGACACTGCAATCCAGCTACAATTCTCTTTTCTTTGTTTATTAGCACAATCCATCTCCCGCCTCTGGGCCTTTGCACTGGCTGCCCCTTATGATGAGAGCAAGAGAGAGAGAGAGAAGAGAAGAGAAGAGAAGAGAAGAGAAGAGAAGAGAAGAGAAGAGAAGAGAGAGAAAGAGAGAGAAGAAAGAGAGAAAGAGAGAGAAGAGAGAGAGAGAAGAGGAGAGGAGAGAGAGGAGAGAGAGAAAGAGAGAGGAGAGAGGAGAGAAAGAGAGAGAGGAGAGAGGAGAGAAAGAGAGAGAGAGAGAGAGAGAGAGAGAGAGAGAGAGAAGAGAGAAGAGAGGAGAGAGGAGAGAGGAGAGAGGAGAGAGAGAGAGAGTGTGTGTGTATGTAGGTGATCCCGGCTGTCTCATGAAAACAGTGCTTCTGCAGAGCAGACCTGTCTAGGAATCCTGGGAGAAATGCTTTCAGTGGTTAAGAGTGTGCCAAAGCAGGCAGTTCTCGAAAGGATTTCACATGCAGGGCTGCTTTTCTCCCATCTTACAAACAAGGATACCCTGCTAGTCCAGCTGCCAGGCCTGGCCCTGCGCTGTCCCTTTTGGGTATACAGCCCTGTCCAAGACCCGTCTGGGCTTCAGATGAAGGAGAAAGATGAACAGACCTGCTGTAGGTTGGGGCCAGTGGCCACACTGCCAAGTTGCTTCCGGAGCTCCTCCAGTTCCTGCATGGAAATCTTGGAGGCTGTTGAAGGGATGCTAAAGTTGGTGCCACTGCTTCCAGCTGTGCTGGCAGCCAGCTCGGCCCTGTCTTTTGCATTTTGTTGTAGATACTGAAGAGTCTGAAATGTGGGCACATGATTGTTTCATTAGATTGTGCGATTAATTCACCCTAATTTTTGATTGGTATTGTCTGTGGGAAAAGGCACCAGTCAGGAAGGCCAGGGGGTTGGGCTGGGCCACCTTTTCCCTGACTAGCTAGAAAGAAGAATAAGACCATCCCTGACATTGCTTTCTAGAAATGTCCTTCCAAGGTTAGCCCACCCTTGTGGGCTATTTACCTCCAAAGGTCAAATCCATCAGGAGCCACCATGAGGAAGCCACCTGCAAGCCCAGGAAAGCTCCCACCATGCCTGCCACATGGGAAGCATTGGCAACAACCATCCTTTGGCACATTGGCTTGGACACACAACAGATCTTGGCAGTGCCAACTCCAGCAATCTGAGGCTGTCCTCTGAGGCACCTGGAGGGCCTTCTGTCCTCCCCATCTCTCCATTCTGCTGGCCTCCCTGCCTCTAACTCCCAACATAAAAGCACAGCTCAACTCTCTATCCAAAGGGCTGAGGAACTTTTGTTGTCATGAGATAATAAGCACGCTACCTCTCTATCTTCTGTAAGCTTTGCCAAGAGGTAGACCAGAGGGTCAAGATTTCGAGCATTCTTGGATTTCAGCTCATCATATTTCTTCAAGAAATCTTCAGGAGTACGAGAAAATTCTGCTATTTTAACCTAAGGAACACAAATATTAGCATGCTGTCACAAGACAAGGCAAAGAGAACCAATTGCTGAGGCCAAGTGAACCTGCTAAGGTGTCCTACACCAACCTTTGTGAGGTTACCTTTGGAGATACATGAGGCACCCTTCATTGTCCCCCTACCTGAACAGCCTCTGCTCCATCCACCTTAGGAGGGGCAGGAAGCAACCTTCACCACTCTACCCCACCCATCCCCAGGCAGCATTATCCCACATTCCAAATCAAGCAGACAACTATCTAATATTCACTAGGACAGAAGTTTACAAAGCACTGAGCTAGTGTGAAAGATAAATTTAGGGTTGGAGGTAAAGGAGAACCAGAAGTAGTGAACATCAGTACAGTGGGAAATAAAAAATTTGTGTTTTCAGAATTTAGAAAAAATCATTTTGGGGGCTACTTAAGGTCAATATTGAAAAGAATGTCAGAGAATCAGCTGGAGAACAGCTGACTTTTTTGAACATTAACTAAACCCTGGGATACCAGAATTGGCTTTAAAAAGATTTTAGGTTGGGGAAGCCTTCACTATAGCAGGCTGGCACTTTCTCTCTGGCTTTCTTCCTGGGACCAACCCAGGGTCACCCAGGCTGGATCATGAAATCAGAGTTTCCTGGCTCTGAGAATCAATCTCTCTCTCTCTCTCTCTCTCTCTCTCTCTCTCTCTCCCAAACAGCTGTGCTGTTTTTTCATTGGCCCTAAATGTATTCAACTCTGAGGGGTCACTCTATAAGCATTTACAAAGCACCCACTAGTGCTGGGCATTATGCAAAATGATGTACAAGACAATCCTTGTGCTCAAGCAGCTTCCCCGCTAAGGGGAACTCAAGTCTCAAAAGGAAGACTAGGTGGTTCTAGGCTCTCTCTTCCTACATTCTGAAAGGGGGAAAGGGCTCACTTTGGCACTGTGGGCAGAGACAGTCGTGGTGACATAAGGAGTTCGATTCTTCTGCAGCAAGTCAATGTAGACCTCAGCACCATCCCCTCCATGCACACGCAACAAGCTCAGCAGCTCATTCACATCATGATGAATCCGGAATTCACTCATGTTTCCAGGGCTGGTTCACAAAAATCACAAAAAAATTCACCTGAGGGCAAAAACACCCATTTTTTTTTAATATCCATCCCCTTGTCTGGGGTGGGGTGTGAAACAGGAGTCAAGTAGAAATAATCTAACTCAATATTCATCATCTGGAAAACCTGCCACAAGAGCAAGCACAAGAAGACTATCTTTGTACCATTTGGTGCTTGGTTTATACTTTTTTGAACCATAGCCTCTAGGATGAAAAACAATGAGACTGGGAAGGAAGGCAAAGGAATAACAAAGTGTCTCTACTGGGCTAAGTGTTTTACAATTCTCAATTGATCCTGTAATATAGGTGCTGTTACTATCCTCAAATTCTAGATGAAGAAACTGAGGCAGACAGTGGTGAAGTACCCAGGATCACCCAGCTAGGAAGTCTGATGCCAGATTTGAACTTGGGCCTTCCCACCTCCAGGCTCCTCCCTTATGGCACTATGGCTGACACCAGCTGTCTCAGTTTTAAAGAGAAAAGCAGTGACCCACTAATATTTGTGAAGTGCCTACTACGTGTGAGATAAGCGACAGGAGACACAAAGAAAAGGAATTTTCCCAGACTAATGAGGAGTCAACACACCAAAAACTAGATGAAAGCAGGGAGAAAGGCAATCTAGGAGGGCTTCCTCTGGGAGGTAAGAGGGGACTTGAGCACTCCAAGCCACAGGATAGGGCAACGAACGTCCAGAGCTGAGAGATGGAAGCCACTAGGAGGCCAGTATCCTAGTATCATCAACTACATGGAAGGAAGGCAGAAGAGGACAAGCAGAGCCTGTCTCCTGAAGCATAGGTACAAGTCTGACTTGGCCTTGGGGAAGGTCACTGTGAACTCCTAAAACAGTCCAGGTGTGAGATGACAAAGGCCTGCATGAGGAGTATGGGAGTAGGATCAGATGAATGGAGTCATGAACACAGAAACCCAAGACACGGCCCCTCGGCAAGAGAGGGAGTCGTGGGGGTGCTGAGGCTCTGGACTTGGAAAGTGTGGAGGATGAGCTTGAGTGCCATCCTATAGGGGGTTTGGTTTGGGGAGTCCAAGAAGATGGGCAAACCCTATAAATACATTTTGGATGTGTTCCCTGGAGCACATCAATGACCAACTACATAGAATGCTGGATTTTGGCTCAACCCCTTACTGTCCTTGTGAGGAAGATAAAGACAGAGATGAGGCGACAGAGTGAATCAGAAATGAATGCACAAAGGGAGGTAGAGCCAATGTCCAGGTCTTTGCTAGGTCTTAGGAGGAGTAGCCCAGGACCTCATCTGGACTCCTGAGGGTCTCTACCACCAGCCTGAGAGGCTGGAGAGGACTTGGAAGGAGGGGGCAGAGGGCACAGCTAGAGAACAGCAGTTTCTATTGAAAGAGGCTCCTTCCCAGTAAAGAAAAATTCAGTGACACTGACACGGGGAGATAATCAATGCCCTTTGGGGTGTTCCCTGGCTGAGGCCCCATCCCTGCAAAGGAACTCGTCCTTTTCCTCACGCTGGGGTCCCTAACCCCAGCTTCCAACAGCCAAGAGACACTGAGAAGACCCCGACCCCCTGAAATCCATATGGATTACAGTTAGCTCATGCCATCTGGGAGGGAGGGAGGAAAGAAGGGAGGAAGGAGGAAAGAAGGGAGGAAGAAGGAGAGAAGGGAGGAAGAGAGGAAGGAGGAGAGAAGGGAGGGATGAAGAGAGGAGGGAGGAGAGAAGGGAGGAAGGGAGGAAGGAGGAGAGAAGGGAGGAAGAGAGGAAGAGAGGAAGGAGGAGAGAAGGGAGGGAGGAAGAGAGGAGGGAGGAGAGAAGGGAGGAAGGGAGGAAGGAGGAGAGAAGGGAGGGAGGAGAGAAGGGAGGAAGGGAGGAAGGAGGAGAGAAGGGAGGAAGGAGGAGAGAAGGGAGGAAGAGAGGAAGGAGGAGAGAAGGGAGGGAGGAAGAGGAGGGAGGAGAGAAGGGAGGAAGGGAGGAAGGAGGAGAGAAGGGAGGAAGGAGGAGAGAAGGGAGGAAGGAGGAGAGAAGGGAGGAAGAGAGGAAGGAGGAGAGAAGGGAGGGAGGAGAGAAGGGAGGAAGGGAGGAAGGAGGAGAGAAGGGAGGAAGGAGGAGAGAAGGGAGGAAGGGAGGAAGGAGGAGGGAAGGGAGGGAGGAGAGAAGGGAGGAAGAGAGGAAGGAGGAGAGAAGGGAGGAAGGAGGAGAGAAGGGAGGAAGGGAGGAAGGAGGAGGGAAGGGAGGAAGGAGGAGGGAAGGGAGGAAGAGAGGAAGGAGGAGAGAAGGGAGGAAGGAGGAGAGAAGGGAGGAAGGAGGAGAGAAGGGAGGAAGGAGGAGGGAAGGGAGGGAGGAGAGAAGGGAGGAAGGGAGGAGAGAAGGGAGGAAGGGAGGAAGGAGGAGGGAAGGGAGGAAGGAGGAGAGAAGGGAGGAAGAGAGGAAGGAGGAGAGAAGGGAGGAAGGGAGGAAGGAGGAGAGAAGGGAGGAAGGGAGGAAGGAGGAGAGAAGGGAGGAAGGGAGGAAGGAGGAGAGAAGGGAGGAAGGAGGAGAGAAGGGAGGAAGAGAGGAAGGAGGAGAGAAGGGAGGGAGGAGAGAAGGGAGGAAGAGAGGAAGGAGGAGAGAAGGGAGGAAGGGAGGAAGGAGGAGAGAAGGGAGGAAGGGAGGAAGGAGGAGGGAAGGGAGGAAGGAGAGAAGGGAGGAAGAGAGGAAGGAGGAGAGAAGGGAGGAAGGAGGAGAGAAGGGAGGAAGGGAGGAAGGAGGAGAGAAGGGAGGAAGGAGGAGAGAAGGGAGGAAGAGAGGAAGGAGGAGAGAAGGGAGGAAGGAGGAGAGAAGGGAGGAAGGAGGAGAGAAGGGAGGAAGGAGGAGAGAAGGGAGGAAGGAGGAGAGAAGGGAGGAAGGAAGGAGGAGAGAAGGGAGGAAGGGAGGAAGGAGGAGAGAAGGGAGGGAGGGAGGAAGGAGGAGAGAAGGGAGGGAGGTGGAGGGGAGGGAGGGAGGGGAAAGAAAAAACAGCTGTGCAGCTGTCCGGGGTGCTGGGGGAGGGGAGGGGCGCCCCCGCGGGGAGGGGGAGGGGCGCCCCCGCGGGGGCCGGAGCGCCCTCAGCCCTCAGGTCGGCTGCGCACCGGAAGTTCTTTCGCGCTTCTCGGCGAGCTGGGGAGGCTCCCTGGGGCACGGAGGCGCGAGGACGGGGCGTGGGTGCCCCGGCCCCGATCCACCTGCGACAGGTTCTGTCTTTACTTACCTGCCCGGGCCCACGGCCGCCCCCAGAGGGCTCCCCACTCAGGCACGACCCGGAAGTGGTTGCTGAACAGGAAGTGACATCACGAGTCCTTTCCCTCCCGCCTCCGGGCTTCGGCTGGGGCGGGGGGGGGGGGGGGGGGGGGAGAGAGCAAAATGGAACTGGACTCCGGGCTGCTCAGTCGTGGGACCCCCGCCCCGGCCCCTCCTAGCCGCATGTGCTTCGCCACCCCGCCGCCAGGGGCCAGGCCTTTCCGCTTTGCACCCCGAGGCCCTGAGCCTGCACCCGGACGCCTGCTGGTTGAGGTCACGTGGGCTCAGGGCGGGGCCCGGAATGAGAGCCAGACAGGGTGGGGGTGGGGTGGATCTCGGGGGCGGGAGCTCGGCTGAGAGCAGGAGAGGGGCGGGGTTTGTGGTGAGAGGCAGGCCGAGGGGCGGGGTTTGTGGTGAGGGAACCAGCTCGGGGGCGGGGTTTGTAAGGAGGCAGCCCGGGGCGGGGCTCTCGGTGACGGACAGCCCGAGGGCGGGGCTCGCAGTGAGGGAGACAGCTGGGGGGCTGAATTTACAAGGAGACAGCTCGGGGGCGGGGTTTGCAGTGAGAGAGACAGCTCGGGGGCGGTGACAGAGACAGCCCGGGGGCGGGGCTCGCGGTGAAGTTGACAGCTCGGGGGCGGGGTTTGCGGTGAGGGAGACAGCTCGGGGGCCAGGATTTACAAGGAGACAGCCCGAGGGGCGGGGTTTGCGGTGACACAGACAGCCCAGGGGCGTGGCTCTAGGTGAAGTTGACAGCTCGGGGGCGGGGTTTGCGGTGAGGTTGACAGCTCGGGGGCGGGGTTTGCGGTGACAGAGACAGCCCTGGGGCCAGGATTTACAAGGAGACAGCCCAGCCCGGGTGCGGAATTTACAAGGAGACAACTCGGGGGCGGGGTTTGCGGGTGAGGGAGACAGCCCAGGCGGGGGGGGGGGGGGGGGGGGGGGGGGGGGCGGAATTTACAAGGAGACAGCTCGGGGGCGGGGTTTGCGGTGACAGAGACAGCCCGGGGGCCAGGATTTAAAAGGAGACAGCCCAGCCGGGGGGCGGAATTTACAAGGAGACAACTCGGGGGCGGGGTTTGTGGTGACAGAGACAGCTCGGGGGCGGGGTTTGCAGTGAGGGAGACAGCTCGGGGGCGGGGCTCTTGGTGAGGTTGACAGCTCGGGGGGCGGGGGTTTGCGGTGACAGAGACAGCCCGGGGGGCGGGATTTACAAGGAGACAGCCCAGCCCGGGGGCGGGATTTACAAGGAGACAGCCCAGCCCGGGGGCGGGATTTACAAGGAGACAGCCCAGCCCGGGGGCGGGATTTACAAGGAGACAGCTCGGGGGCGGGGTTTGCGGTGACAGAGGACAGCCCGGGGGCCAGGATTTAAAAGGAGACAGCCCCAGCCGGGGGGGCGGGAATTTACAAGGAGACAACTCGGGGGCGGGGTTTGTGGTGACAGAGACAGCTCGGGGGGCGGGGTTTGCAGTGAGGGAGACAGCTCGGGGGCGGGGCTCTTGGTGAGGTTGACAGCTCGGGGGCGGGGTTTGCGGTGACAGAGACAGCCCGGGGGGCGGGATTTACAAGGAGACAGCCCAGCCCGGGGGCGGGATTTACAAGGAGACAGCCCAGCCCGGGGCGGGATTTACAAGGAGACAACTCGGGGGCGGGGTTTGCGGTGAGGGAGACAGCTCGGGGGCGGGGTTTGCGGTGAAGTTGACAGCTTGGGGCGGGGTTTGCGGTGACAGAGACAGCCCGGGGGCGGGATTTACAAGGAGACAGCCCGAGGGGCGGGGTTTGCGGTGACACAGACAGCCCGGGGGCGGGGCTCGCGGTGACGGGCAGCCCGGGAGCGGGGCTCGTGGTGACGACAGCCGGGGGCGGGGCTCGCGGTGACGACAGCCGGGGGCGGGGCTCGCAGCCAGAGCGAGGCGGGGGCGGGGCCTCGGGGGGCGTGTCGGGGGCGGGCCGGGGGGCGGGAGGGAAGAAAAGGCTGGGTGCTGGCAGAAGGTTCGTCATCGGCCGGGCGATCGGGGCCGCCGCGCATCGCCGCTCGCGCCCTCCGCGGCCTCCGGGATGGGGACCCTCCGAGACACCCTCAGCACCCGAAGGTTGTCTCAGCGCCTCTTCTGGCGATGGGGACGCCACGGCCGGCGGCCGAGTCCGGCCGGCGCCCGGGGGCTCGCCCGGCGGCCGTGGCGCGGGCCCGCCGAGGGGCCCCGGGGGCCGCTGGGCGGCGGCCGGGCGGGCGGGCGGGCAGGCCCCCTGTCCGGGCTGAGCGAGCCACTCTTCCCCCGCAGGGTGCCCGCCTACTGCTGCCACATCGGCGGCTGCGACCGCGTGTTCGACTCGCTGCCCGGCTACGTGCGCCACTACCAGACGCTGCACCAGAACGCCTGCTCCTTCTGCCGCCGCTCCTTCCCGTCGGACCAGCTGCTGGACATCCACCTGCTGGAGCGCCACGGCACGGTGCCCTCCTCGCCCACGCGGGCAGCGGCCGCGCGTGAGCGCCGGCCCGCGCCCTTCTACTACCAGTGCCCGGTGTGGGGCTGCAGCGACAAGTTCCCGAGCCCCGAGGAGCAGACGGAGCACCTGATCCGCGCGCACCACTACCCGGCGCACCTGTGGTTCGACGCGCCGCCGGGCGGCCCGAGGTAGGCGGGGGCCGGGGGCGGGGGCGGGGAGGGGGTGGGGAGGGGGCGAGGGGCGGGGCCGGGGCGGGGCCGGGGCGCCGCGGAGGGCACAGCCCGCCCGCGCCCCCAGCCCCCCGTCTCTGCAGTTCCGGCCCGCAGGGCTCGGCGGCAGCGGCCTCGCGGGCCTGCGCCAAGGAGGCGGCCGCGGCCTCCCCGGGGCCGGGCCCGGGGCTCGGAGCCCCCGCGCAGGGCGCGCAGGAGCCCGAGGAGGCCATGGAGGAGACGGTGGAGGAGCCCGAGGAGGAGCCGGTGGACGAGGCGGAGGACGAGCCCGAGGAGGAGCCCATGGGGGAGGACATGGGGGAGGAGGACGAGGACCCGCCCGAGTCGGAGGCGGGCAGCGACCCCGAGCCCGAGGACGACGAGGACGAGGACATCTCCGGCCTCAGGTCATTGCCCGCCCCCCACCCCGCCACAGGGGACCCTTAAAAGTGGGGACCCGCAGATCCCCGAGGGGTGAGGAAGGGCCGCAGGCGGGCCAGGCTGGGCGGCAGAGCCGGGGCCCAGGGACGGGGGCCAGTCAGGCTGGGAGGGAGGCCTTCCGCACCTCCTCTTCACCCCCCAGCCCCCTTTCCCTCAAAAGCGCCTTGGAGGAGTTTGCTTTCTTCCAGGGACCCCTAAGCCTCTGGAGTAGGGACCTGGCCCCCAGGTCTGTGTTTGCATGGGAGGCAGGAGAAACTCCAGGGTCGCGGGCTTCCGTCCTGTGGCCCCGAGGGCCAACGCTGAATAACAAGAGCATCTGCAGGGCCCTCCGAGGTGGCCGAGCTCCTTACATACGTTATCTCATTAGATCCCCAAACAGCACTAAGAGGGAGGTGCAGTTATAATCCTCACTTTTCTGGAAATAAAGGCAAACTGAGGCAGACAGAGAAGTGACTTGCCTGAGGTCACACAGCTAGTAAGTATTGGAGACAGGATTCAAACTCAGGTCTTCCCAACCCTAGCCAAACCTCTCAAGACTGAAACCCCTCCCAGGTGAGCCAGGCACCCCAGGAACCAGCCAGGCTGACACTTGAATGTCAGCAAAGGCGGTTCAGTCTTCCTTTTTCAGTAGTGACACCCCCACCTTCCAGGTTCCATTAGTTTTCCCTGCCTGGGGGCAGGGAGCCAACAGGTGGCAAGGGACTGGATAAATGTTGGGTGTCTGACTCACTGATGGGGTCAATCTTGGACTTCCGATGAAGAGTGGTGGGGCCTGCTGTCCAAGGGGTCCTCCTTTAGATCCCACCAGAGACCCCCCACTGGCCAGTTGTTCCACCTGGATCAGCAGAGGAGGGGGCAGTCATTACTCACCCATCTCCTGGGACAGGGTCAAGGATGAGAGGAGATGATGGATGGGAGTTCTTATTTGGCTGAGCCCAAATGGTCAACTCACACACTTGGAGGGAGGTCTCTAAGCAGGGTGGCCCAGGGATCCATTTGAGACCTGGTGCTGTTTGACACTGCTCGATCATTGGCTTGAATGAAGGCAGAGACACCACCAGGGTTGGCCGATTTGGGACCGAACTCAAGGTCTCCTTGTGATGAGCTTCAGAAATCTGTTTCTGAGGTTTCCCAGTGTAGAACTTGGGGAAGGAGAGGAGAGGAACTGCTGATGGGGAGAATTCCCAAACATAGGATGTTGATGAGGAAAGACCCCTCTCTAGGCTATGGTCCTGGGGGGTGGCAGTGGGGGAAGGGGGAGGGAAGCCAGGGAGAGGACAGAGACCAAAGAGCTCCTTGGTTTTATGGGTCGGGAGAAGGAAGAAAAAGAGGGAGAGGACCGTTCTTGGAAAAGGAATGAGTGTGGCAGCTCAGCCAGTGGACCCCCCCAGGAGATGTCTTAGGAAATAGACAAAAACCTGGCCCCTCCAGAAGAGGGTATCAAGAAGCAGAGGGGACCAAAGAGCTTAGAGGGCTTGGGGATCCACCAAGGCAGCAAACACATCCCCATGAACAGGCATGAAGAAAGTTTGAGAGTGGCACTGTCCAAGGGGCAGGTGGGCTACTCTCAGGGCACTGGGTCCCTCTGTAGCCCAGTACACTCTTGACTTCTGGCCTTCAATGATTTGGGGTCCCTCTGGGGCGGTGGTGGGCTCTTCACACCTCATGGGACCAGAGGTTAGCAGGGCTCACTGGGATATGCTTTTCCTTCCAGAGGCCCTACAGTTGCCTTTGGCCCGGGGGCGGCTGCAGGATTTGACAGTGCAGAGGACAGTGCAGAGGATCACTGAGCACCTGTAGGCTGGGCTGCCTCCTGGGGTCGAGAAGCAGGACCCCTCCCCTCCCCCCCAGAAGCATGTTTTCTGGGCTTAAAGCAGCCCCTGAGGTGCCACCGCCTACATCGCTCGGCCTGGAGGTGCTGCTTCCTTGGTATCTCCGGAGCCCCTGATTAGATCGGGACAGCCAAGCACCTCTTGGACCAGGCTGAGTCCAGCCCAGGCCGCTTCCCTTTCCTTCCTTGCTCCCTCCTCCCATAGGAGGATCCCTCGTCTGTCTGTGTGTGTGTATGTGTGTGTCTTGTCGTTGTGAAGCACAGGCCCCTGGTGTGCCCACCAGGAATCCCAGGAGGACCCTCGAGGTATACCAGAGAAGCTCTGCCTGCTCTGGGCCTCTTGAGGTACCTTCCAGGGACTGTTCCCTACCCTCCATGAACCTGAATAAAGTCTTGTGTAAGCAACCCCATCTTGACTGGGCTCCATTTGTAAGGGGAGGGGCATCCCCCTTGCTGAAAACCTGCCCAGTGACTTCAGCTCTCTCAGGAAGCCCCTGGGGCAACCCTTCCCCAACTGGGACCAACCAACTCTTCAGGCTCATTGCCCCCATAGTTGAACCAGGGTTTGGTCCTGGTCCCCTTCTGTCCTAGACCTAAGTCTACCTGATGTCCTTTCTATTCATTTTACATGATTCTAAATCCAGGCCCACACTGACTTAGGCCCACTGTGCACTTACAGAGTTCCCTAACCCCCAAATTGGAGGTAATTGCAGGGATCTCAAGAGAAGAAAGGCAAGGAGGACTTACGGAGTCTTTAGCTTGTGCCAATCATTGGGCTAGGTGGGGAATGCAGACACAAGCAGAGAGAATTCCTGCCTTCAAGGAGCTTATATTCTGATGGGAGAAAATAAGCAAAAGGGAGCTGGGAGGAAGAGATAAAGGTGCCAGCACAGACGAATGCCACACAAAGCCAAAGATGGAGATTCTGGAAGAAACTGCCCACAGTGGGAGAGGCATGCCACCAGGGTCCATTCTAGACACCACTGGGCCCACACCCACTCTGATCACCAGATGAGCCCTTGGACCTGCTGCCTTGATCTCAGCCCCTCTCTCTTAGCTGCCTCCTGGCTGCTTCCCTTCTGCTCCAAGCATGCCCACATCTCCCCATCCTATAAGAATCCTTATGGAGTCATCTCCCCTCTGTCTAAAGTGGCTCACTTCCTGGAGAAGTTCACTTCTGTTGGGGGCCTCTTTCCCACTTCATCACTTCACCAAATTGTTCTCCAAAATGACCAGTGACCTCAGGGCCAGATCCAATGGTCTCTTATCAGTTCATATTCTGCTGGGCCTCTCTGTAGTTTTGGACATGGTTGCTCTTTCCTTCCAGATAAACCCTTTTCTCTGGGTTTTTGGGACCACCCTTCTTTGTTTCCTTGGACCTCCAAACTGTACATTTCCACCCAGGCCCTCCTCTCTACACTTGATGATCTCATCAACTTCTATGGATTAAATGACCATTTCTATGTATTCTCAGGTCTATACCTACCATCCTCCTCCCTTTCCTCATTTCACCTTTGCTTCACAGTCAATTTTACCTCTGTGGGGACAGTGGCTCTAGCCAGGGTGGGGGAGGTGAGGAAAAAGGGGGAGAAGGGAAAGGGTCAGCCTTCCTCTGGTCTATCCAGCCTAACCCCCCCCCATTTGGTCACTAAAGTGGTCATTTTCCTCCCCCCCCCACCAGGTTCAAATACAAAATCATAGCCCTCTCCCACTTTTCCTGGCTTTTTAGAAGCCATCCCATCCTCCTGGTCTCCTCATTTCTATTGCCTCAGTAAGTCCTTCCTAAAATTCTGCCTTCTCTAGGAAGCCTTTCCCATTCCCTCTTTATTTTAGTTCTTTGGTGCTGTGCTCTTTGGGTGGAGCAGAACCATGATGATGTCATTTTGGTCTGCTTTTGAACACCAAGGACAAAAAACAATCAAATCACCTTTTATCCCAGTTTGTTAGCAAGTCCCCCCACTAGATGGTAAGGTCCTTGGAGGACAAGGCCTGTCCTTTGCCTCTTTTTGTAGCTCCAGGTTTAGCTTAATAAACTAACCCTCCCTTCACTGCCTCCAAAGGTATCTTTCTGAATGGGGAAAAAAGGAGATTTTTTTTTAGGTGGATCCCAGGCTTGGGAGGCCAGGCCCTTTCCTTTCTTCAAAGTTTGGTTCCTACCCTTAATCCTTTTGTTTACTTTTGCTCTAGATCTAACCCATCCAGAAAGACATTTTTTTAAGGTTTTTTTTTTTTTTTTGCAAGGCAATGGGATTAAGTGGCTTGCCTAAGGCCAAGTAGCTAGGTAATTATTACTTGTCTGAGGCTGGATTTGAACTCAGATACTCCTGACTTCAGGGCTGGTGTTGTATCTACTGTGCCACCCTCCTGCAATATTTTTGTCAAGTAAAGCCCCCATCAGGACCTGGAGAGTCAGATATTAACTGGTTCTACTCTCATCCATTGCTGGATCTCTCTCCAGGTCATGCCCAATAATTGTAGGTGTCCCCCAGGCCTGTCGTGAGCCTTCTCTGGGATCCTGTCAGCTCCTCCAGACTAGATGACCATCTCTGTGGTGAGGATGCTCATATCTGCTTGTCCAGGCGCACCCTCTGGTCCCCATCTCCCTCTGTCCAGAGTGGGAGCTCCTCTTTTCTACTGAAGCCCCTTCCCCTTCCACCTTCCCTGCTACTCTTGGGCCCAGGCCCCCAGCCTCAATGCCTGCTCTCCCTCCTCTCTTCTCTAGTCTCCAGGAGCTTTTCCCTCCCAACATTTCCAGTCCATAGCAATGACAAGCATTTCTGGAGCACCTGCCTCCTTGGGGTCAGCTACCAAAATACAAAAGTTATTTGCCTGTTGTCTCCCCCATAGACTGGGAGCTCCCTAAGGGCAGGGACTGGCTTTTGTGTCTTCCTGAGGCCCAGATCTTAGCACAGTGCTTAAGAAATGCCTATTGAAATCCCCTGATAGATAGCCCTGTTTTCCTGTTGAGGAAACTGAGGCAGAGGGACTAGCAAATGGCTGAAGCTTGGTTTGAGGCCAGATCTTGGTGACTCCAGGTCCAGCCCTTTCTCCACCTCTTTTGGCACAGGGCCTCCATCCCCTCACATGTGCACCATTGTAGACCCTGCCCATTTTAATCCATCCTAAAGTGTGACCATGTTTCCCCTGCTCCACAAATTTCAATGAGTCTCTCTGCCCTCCCAGATCACCTCTAAAATACTCATGTTCATCTTCCAAGCCCTCTATAATCTGGCCCCCCTGCCTCCCTGCCTCCCTGCACCTCACTCTCCTCCACAGGCCTGCTTCATTTCCCACTTCTGGGCACTTTCCCTGACTGTCCCCAATTGCTCCCTCCTCATTGCTGCTACCTGGTTTGAGTCCCACCTTCTGCCCAGGCCTCCCCTTTGCTTATCACCAGTTTTTCCTTATTCAGTTGTGAGCAGAAATGGTTCCAGGGCATCACAGGGGTGTTCTTTCTCCCTCCCCCCCTCCTCTGCAGTCTAAGGTCAATTCTTTGCCTCTTCCCCTCCAAAGCATCTTGTATCCAGTGATTTCATAATAATTTGAAGTCACACTTGCTCTTATTGAGTCTTTTTTTTTTAGGTTTTTGCAAGTCAAATGGGATTAAGTGGCTTGGCCAAGGCCACAAGCTAGGTAATTATTAAGTGTCTCAGACCGGATTTGAACCCAGGTACTCCTGACTCCAGGGCCGGTGCTTTATCCACTGCACCACCTATCCTCCCCTCTTATTGAGTCTTAAAGTTTTTCATTAAAATTGATCTATTAATGTCTCTTGTGCTGTAGAAATACTAGTTATTTTCATCATCCTCATCATTATTATATCTTGGCTCTTTGGGAATCCATACTTTCCATAACTGAACAAAACTGAGTAAACAATGGCCACAACAGAACAATCATTGCTGGGCCCATCCTCCACTCCCCCCCCCCCCCAGGGAAGGAGAAAAGTGGGTCTCCCTGTTCATCCTCCAAGCCAGATCCTCTTTTCACTGAGGCTGTTGTAGACATCACACATGTTGTTGGGACTCCTCATCTCCCTGGTAGAGCATCCCAGGCTTCCCTTGCCTCTTGAATCTCTGTTCCATTGAATAATATGACAGAAAAAAATGATTAATGTTGGAGGGGATGTGGGAAAACTGTGACATGAATGCACTGTTGGTGGAGGAGTTGTGAACTGATCCAATCATTCTGGAAAGCAATGCCCAGAAGGCAATCAAACTATGCAAACTCATTGATTCCATAATACCACTACTGGATCTATATTCCAAAGTGATCATAAAAAAGGTGAAAAGACCCACATGTACAAAAATATTCCTAGCAGCTCTTTTATAGTGGCAAAGAATTGGAAATTGAGGGGATGTCCATCGATTGGGGAATGGCTGACTCCATGTGATGGTACTGGTGTTCTTTAAGAAACCACAAATAGGCAGACTTCAGAAAAACCTGGAATGACTGGCATGAACTGATGCTGAGTGAAGTGAGCAGAACCAGGGCAGTGGACACATTAATTGCAGCACTGGGGGATGATCAACTGTGATGAACTTAGATACTTAGATCTTCTCAGCAGTATATTGCAGACAGTTCTAAAGAACTTGTGATGGAAAATACCATCCACATCCAGAGAAAGAAGTATGGAGTTTGAATGCAAACAAAGTAGACTATTATTTTTTAAAATTTATTTTATATTTTGTTGTTTTTCCCCCTCATGTTTCTTTCCTTCTGTCCTAATTCTTCTTTTACAGCATGAGTAATATGGCACTCTGCTTACTCTAGTTGAACATGGATAATCAGGTTACTCTCTGTCAAGGGAAGTAGGGAAGGAAGAGTGGGAAGGAGAAAAATGTAGAACTCAAAATCTTACACAAAATGAATGTTGAAGACCATCTTTACATGGAATTAGGAGAAAATAAGAAAAAGAACATAAAGAACAAATAAACATTTCTGACATCATTTCTTACAACTCTATCTCATGGCTCCAGGGGAACTTCCACCATTCTGAAGTCAGTTTTCCTATGTTATCTACATTGGCTTAGTTTTTAATTTTTTCTGTTATTGAAATAGTTAACTAGCTATTATTAGGCACCAGTAGGTGTCAAGCTCTGTGCTAACTCTGGAACAAAAGGAAGGCCAAGACTAGGGTCTCTGACCTCAAGGATCTCCACGTTTGCAGATAAATTGTCCAAAAAGATGAGTTAGGTAGTGTGTCCAATGTATCTTTGGAAAGAAACATTAACTGAATACCTACTATGCACAAAACACTGAAAAACTTCACAAATGTCATTTTTCCTCCAAATTCTTCATGATTATTGACTCCTCTGATAAAACAATATTCCAGTCTGGTCATTTTTCATTTGTGTCTTTGATCTCCTTGGGGCCTCAAAGGCCTAGTAGGGAGACCTCTGGGTCCTTAATGGCGTAACATCTTTTCTGGAATAAATTCTGTCTTCTGGAATGGGGGATTTGCCCCCAAGTTTCCCCCAAGAGTATACTGGTCTGCCATCTCTCCAATAATGACAATTTCTGTTGTTTGTCATCTTTGTCCATTTGGAACCTTGGCATTGCTCTACACATCTTTTGTTTATAATTAATGGTTCCAGGCTGTCGCTTTGTCATGTGGCTATCCATAATTTTTAATATTTTTGAAAATTTTGTCTTCTTTGATGGTTAATCTCTTGGGAAACAGTGGGTTCTTGGTTTCAGATGTGCGTGCTCATTCCCTTAGATAGCCTAGCTTTAAGCAGAACTATTTGTTGCAAATATTTTCTTGTACTTGATACCTTCTAGCATTATCTAAGATACATCTATTTCGATTAAGCAAAAGCTTTTACATGTTTTAATACAGTTGGAAATTGTATCTCATTTGCAATCTCTGACTGTAGCTCTGAAATTTGTCTCCTGTTACTTTTTTTCATCTTTTTTATAACAAAGTCTCATATCTATTTGAAATCTATATGGTGTGTGACATCAAATGCTGGGCTAACCCTAGTTTCTGTCAAACTCAAGTTTTCCAACTGTTCTTTGATTTTTTTTAAATCAAAGTTGGGAGGCTGAGGCAGTCTTAAAGTGAATCTCCTCCCAACCTATTTCAACAATGGTGGCCTGGGCAGAGGTTCACAACACTATATAGGAGGCAGCAACCAAAATATCCCAAAGAAAAAGAAGGGCAAGAAAGCAAAATGGTGGCTTGATGAGGCCACAAATAATAGAGGAAAGAAAGAAAGGGAAAAGGAAAATATACTAAACTGAGTGCAGAATTCCAGAGTATAACACCAGAGATGAGGTTTTCTTAAATGACAAATGCAAAGAAATAAAAGAAAATAGAATGGAATAACAAGATCAACTCAAGAAAATTTGAGATATTACAAGAACATTTTGTTGAAAAATAGGCATAATAAAATACATAAATGGCAGGGATTTAACAGAAGTAGAAAACATTAAAGAGAGATGACAGACCAAATTACCAGTAATAAAAATGAAAAGAGTGAACTCACCATCAATGAGAAGGAAATTAAAATAATAATTCAGAACTATTTTCCTCAGCTGTATGCCAAAAAATCTGACTATAAGTATAATGGATGAATATTTACAAATATATAAATTGCCCAGATTAACAGAAGAGGAAATAAAATACCTAAATAAACCTATTTCAGAAAAAGGTTATTCAAGAAGCCATCAATGAACTCCCTAAGTAAAAATCTCCAGACTCAGATGAATTCACAAGTGAATTCTTCCAAACATTAAAAGAACAATTAATTCCAATTCTATAAACTCTTTGAAAAAATAAGTGAAGGAGTTCTGTCAAAGTCCTTTTATGATACCAACATGATGCTGATATCTAAACCAGGAAGATTTAAAACAGACAAAATTATATATAACAATTTCTGTATTGAATAATGATACAAAACATTTTAAATATTAGCAAAAAGATTGCAGCAAGTTATCACTAAGAAGAAGTGGCAAGAATACAGAAATATATAAGAAAGAACTTAACATTACCAATACCCATTATGTGGTTATTGATCTAGAACAGATATCCTAGATGTAAAGTCAAGCAGGCCTTAGGAAGCATTGCAAACAAGGCAAATGGAAGTGACAGAATTCTAATCAAAAGAAAATGCTGTTATAGTGCTGACCTCAATAAGCCAGAAAATTGGGAAATTTTAACAGTGGTCCTTGAATTAGAAGAGATCAGTTGATATCCTAACCCTACAAAATGGACCTGCCCAAAATTACTCAAATTCCTGAACATTTCTGCTCCTTTCAAAGACCATCAAGGCTATCTTTAAGATTCTGCAAGGAAGCCAACAGGTGAACTGAAACATACCAGAAGAGCAGGCTAGTTTTAAAAGAGGCAGAGGATCTAGAGACCAAATGGTCAACATTTGCTGGATGATGGAGAAAGGGAGGGAGTTCCAGAAAAAACATCTACTTCTGCTCTATTGATTACACAAATGCCACACAACAAACGTGGTAAGTCCTTGGCCTTGGAAGGGCAGAGGCACAGCCAGGATGATGGAGGGTCTGGTCAGAGTGCTCCCTCAAAATCTCTCCAAATACCTCTAAGTAATGACTCAACAAATTTCAGAACCCACAAAAAGGATGGAAACCATTTTTCAGCCCAAAATAACTTAGAAGGTGGGTGGAAAAGGAAAGAGAAGTGTAGTCCAGCAACAATGCAGACCCAGTCCCAGCAAAGCGGAAGTCAGCCTTGGGGGCCACTAGAATCATGGCTTCTTCCAGAGCTCTCATCTCACAAATGGTAAGGGGCTCAAACCACTGGTCAGAGGGAGATTCCAAGGGTCCCTTTGCTATCACTGAGGCAGGACTGTTGCTTTGTCCATACTCAGATCTGGGGTATAGTCCTGTGTAATAGACCCAGGGTGAGGTACAACACTAGCACACCAGGGCTTGTGGTCACAGGGGAGCGGGGATCTTCCTCATAGATCTAGGTTAAAAATGATTCCTTTTGGTCACCCACAGGACCAAAGCACAGGCAGAAAGAGCAGTAAACATCTCTCCTTACATCATCCCACCTTGGAAGAACCAAAACTTCTAGGTCCCCTGAAATATCTCTGGAAACAGCTGCATCCTTGAAGCTCTGGACAGGTTACCCTCCACCATGGAAGCAGAGTCTACTTTACAAAGGGTTGAAGCCAAGTGTTAGGCTGGGAAAATGAGCAAACTGAGAAAAAATCTGACCATAGAAATTTACAATGGTGATAAGGAAGATGGAAACATACATTTAGAAGAGGACAACAAAGTCAAAGTCCCTATATCCAAAGCCACCAGGAAAAATATGAATTGGTCTCAGATCATGGAAGAGCCCAAGAAAGATTATGAAAATCAAGTTGGAGAGATAGAAGAAAAATTGGGAAGAGAAATGAGAGAAACGTAAGAAAACTGTGAAAAAAGTCAAGTTTGATAAAGTAAATATAAAAAAAATACTGAAGAAAACACCTTAAAAAAAAAAACCAAAGAAGCCAAAAGGTCAAAGATGTGCAAAAGATCACTGAGGAGGAGTGCCTTAAAAAGTAGAACTGGCAAAATGGAAAAGGAGATATGGCTCACTGAAGCTCACTGAAGAAAATACTGCCTTAAAAATTAGAACTGAGTAAATGGAAGCTAAAGACTTGATGAGAAATCAAGAAACAATAAATTAAAACCAAAAGAATGAAAAAATAGAAGATAAAAATGACTGCCCATGAGTAGGCTGTGCTAATATAGTAAACATTTATTATTAAATTCTTAAATATCAAGTTTTACTATTAATTAATTAAATAAATAATTAAAAATAAATTCTATTTAAATCAAACTACTTATTCAGTGCCATACCACTCAGACTATCAAAAAATAATTTATAGAGCTAGAAAAAATAGCAAGAAGCTGTACTAGATCAAGATATATCATAAAGTGTCAGTTAACAATGCTATCTGGGGGGTGGCTAGGTGGCATAGTGGATAGAGCACCAGTCCTGGAGTCAGGAGTACCTGGGTTCAAATCCAGTCTCAGACACTTACTAATTATCTAGCAATGTGGCCTTGGGCAAGCCACTTAACCCCATTGCCTTGCAAAAACTAAAAAAAAAAATGCTATCTGGTACTGGCTAAGAAATGAAGTGGTAGATCTGTGGAACAGATTAGGCACAAAACAGTAGTAAATGACTATAGTAATTACTGGTTGATAAACCCAAAGACTCCAGGAGCTCCTGGAATAAGCACTCACAAAACTGCTGGGAAAACTGAAAAATAGCATGGCATAAACTAGGCATAGACCCACACCCTATATACCAAGATAAGGTTAAAATGGGTACAGGATAGGGGATGGCTTGCTTGTGGATAGAGCACTGGCCCTAGAGACAGGAGGACCTGAGTTCAAATGTGACCTCAGACACTTAATAATTACCTAGCTGTGTGTCACTTAACTCCATTGCCTTGCAAAAACCTAAACAAAATGGCTACAGGATTTAGACATAAAGGGTGACAACATAGACCAATTAGAAAGACAAAGAATAGTCAGTCTGTCTTTCAGATCTATGGAGAGGGGAGAAGTTTATGATGAAATAAGAGAGAACATTATAAAATCAAATGGATAATTTTGATCATATTAAGTTAGTTTTGTATAAATAAAACCAATGCAAACAAGATTAGAAGGAATGCAGAAAGCTGGGAAATAATTTTCTTTTTGGGGGATATTTTACTTTATTTTTCCAATTACATGTTATGAAAGTTTTCTAACATTCTTCCACATGCATATATATATTTTTAAGTTACATAATTTCCTTCCACCCTCCTTTTCTACTTCCTTCCTCTCAGTGGCAAGCAGTCTGGTGAATATTATACATACACATTTGTGTTTAACATATTTATAGATGAGTCATTTGAGAAATAATTTTCATGGCTAATATCTCTGTCAAGAACTCATAGTGGGCGGCTAGGTGGCGTAGTGGATAAAGCACCGGCTTTGGAATCAGGAGTACCTGGGTTCAAATCTGGTCTCAGACACTTAATAATTACCTAGCTGTGTGGTCTTGGGCAAGCCACTTAACCCCATTTGCTTTGCAAAAAAATAAAAAAATAAAAAACCCTAAAAAAAATAAAAAAAGAACTCATTTCTAAAATTTATAGAGAACCAAGTCAAATTTATAAGAATACAAATCATTCTCCAATTGATAAATGGTCAAAGGATTTGAACAGGTCAAGAAATTAACTATGCTAAAGTCATGTGAAAAACTGCTCTAAATCATTACTGATAAGAGAAATGCAAATTTAAACAACTCTGAGGCACTACCACACACCTCTCAGATTGGCTGAAATGACAAAAGGAAAATGATCAATGCTGGAGGAGTTGTGGAAAAACTGGGACACTAATTCCCTATTGGTAGAGTGATGAACTGATCCAGCCATTCTGGAGAACAATTTAGAACTACACCGAAAGGACAATAACTGCATACGCTTTCATCCAACAGGTCCATATCCCAAACAAATCATTAAAAAAAAGGAAAAAAAATATAGTGGCTCTGCAGCTCTTTTTCTAGGGACAAAGAATTAGAAAACGAGGAGATGCCTATCTATTAGGGAGTAGCTAAATAAATTATGGAATATGAGAGTGTTGGAATACTATTGTTTAGTAAGAAGTCAGGAACCTGAGCAGGAGCAGAAAAACCTGGAAAAGTTGCTGAATGAGATACAGAGAAGCAGAACCCGGCACACAATTACATTAGCACTGTGCGATGATCCATGGTGATGGACTTAGCTCCTCTCAGCAGTTCAATGACCAAGGTCAGAGAAAAAACCATGAAGTCTGAATGCAGACAATGCAAACAATCTTCACTTTCTAAAACTTGTTTTATGGTTTTTTTCTTCTTCTCATAGCTTTCCCTTTTATTCTAATTCTTCTTTCACAACATGACTAATATGTTAAACATGATCATATATCTTTACACATGTATCAGATTACTTGCTGTCATGGGGAAGGAGGTAGAAAAATGCAGAACCCAAAGTCTTACATCAAGATGAATGTTGAAAACTGTCTTGGTATGTAATTGAAAAAAAATCCAACATTAAATAACATTCAAAAATAAGTAAAAAAATTATTGGACTACCTGAAAGCTATGATCAATAAAAGAATCTAGACGTTATCTTTTAAGGAATGGTCAAGAAAAACTTCCCTGAGGTTGTAGAATCAAAGGGTAAAATAGAGGTAGAGAGCATCCACTGATCACATTCTGAAAAGGATCCCAAAGTAAAAACACTCAGGAATATTAAAGCCATATTCCAGAGAACCCAAGTCAGAAAGAAAATATTGCAAGCGGCCAGAAAAAAAAAATTCAAATATTGTAGAACCCCAGTCAGTATAGTATACAATTTAATCATTCCTACATTAAAGGATTGGAGGGCTTAGAATATGATATTCCAGAAGGCAAAAGAAATGAGATTACCAAGAATCAATTACCAGCAAAACTGAGCATATTCTTTCAGGGGAAAAGATGGACATTCAATGACGTAGGGGACTTCAAACTTTCCTGATGAAAAACCCAGAACTGAACAGAAAATTTGACTTTCAAGGACAAAAACTCAAAGAAAGCATAAAAAGGGAAACAGGAAAGGAAAATCATAAGGGACTTAAAAGATTAAACTGTTTACTTTCCTACCTGGGAAAATAATACTGGTAACTTGTAAGAATTTTCTCATTATTAGACCAATTAGAAGGAGCATAGATAAGGGGGTATGGGAGTGAGTTGAATATGAAGGGATGATATCTAAATAAAATTAAAGAGTGGGAGAAAACTATATTGGGAGAAAGGGAAGGGGGAAAGTAGAACAAAGTAAATTATCCTACATAAAAAAGACCAAAGAAAGCTTTTAGAGAGGCAAGGAAGAAAGGAAAGGTGAGTGGATTTTACTCATTAGAATTGTCTCAAAGGGGGAATAACACGCATACTCAGTTGGGTATAAAAAAAAATCTGTCTCACTCTACTAGAAAACAGGAGAGGAAGGGAGAAGAGAAAGGTAGGTGGTGATGGAAGAGTGGGCAGATTGGGAAGCAAAGAGAAAGAGAGAAGAGAATAAATTGGGGGGGGTAAGATGGAGGAAATATAGGTGGTGATATTAACTGAATACAGTTTTGAAACAAGTTTCTCTTATAAAGACTTCATTTCTCAGAGAACTAAGTCAAATTTATCATCAATTAAGAGCCATTCTTCATCTGATAAATGATCAAGATATGAATAATTTTCAGATGAAATAATCAAAGCTATCCATAGCTGTATGAAAAAAATGCTCTAACTCAGTGATTGGAGAAATTAAAATTTAAAAAATATAAATTACAAATTAAAACAATGTTATTAGATTTATTAATAGGACAGAAAAGGAAAGTAATGAATGTGGCAGGGAAGGGGGTGGAAAATGAATTGCTGGTGGAGTTGTGAACCGATTAAACCATTTTGTAGAGCAATTTTGAACGATACCTGAAAGGCTATGAAACCATGCATACCCTTTGACCTAACAGTACTACCATTAGTCTGTATCTGAAAAGAGATTTTTTTTAAAAGGACCTATATGTATGAAAATATTTGTAACAGTTCTTTTCTGGTGGCAAAGAATGGGAAATTGAGGGGATGTCCATTAACTGGAGAATGGTTGGACAAATGTTGCTATGTGCCCATGAAGGAATACTACTATTCTGCTATTAGAAATGATGACCAGAGTGCTCTCAGAAAAACTTGGAAAGATTTACCTGAGCTGATGCAAGGTCAATGTGCTGCATACAAAGTGACAGCAATATTGTAGGATGGTCTTCGCTATTCTCAGTCATCCTGTGATCCCAAGACAACTCTGAAGGACTTATGGGGAAAACTGCTTTCTATCCTTAGAGGAAGAACTGATGATACCTGAACACAAATTGAAACAAACTTTTAAACTTTATTTTTCTTTAGTTTTTTTTGGGGGGGATCTATATTTTCTTTTACAACATGATGATAATGGAAATGCTTTGCGTGACTACACATGTATAATCTCTTTCAAATTGCCTTCTTAGTGGGTGTAGGGTAGGAATGGAAGAAGGGAGAGAATTTTCAATTCAAAGTTTTAAAAATGAATGTTAAAAATTGCTTTTTTACATGTAACTGGGGAAAAAATAAAATACTAAATAAACTTTAAAACAGAGTTGGGAGGATCATCTGCCTTATCTTCTGAGGAACCTAGATATGGGGGTCAAATTGAAAATGGAACACCTGATTGGCCTAAGATTGGAAGAGGAGTATGACAGGCTCCATATTGTTATGTAACTTATATGCAGAATGCATCATGATATATGTTATATGTTATATGCAGGCTGGATGCCTGACAAGCTGGAATGAAGTAGCCTGGAGAAATCTCAGCACTCTCCAACAGTCAGATGATTCTGCTCTGATGACAGAGAGTGGAGGGGAATCCAAAGAGAGAGGGTCAAAGAGGGCTTGAAGCTCAACATAAAACCATCAAGTGAGACCTTGGCAAGTGGCTGCCTCCCTCAGGAAGCCTCTGGGGCTTAAAGGTCATTGTGGTCCCAGCCAGTGACCACTGCCATGAAATGAAAAGGTGTTTGATCCTTGGATGGGAATCTATGGCACGCCTAATGTGTCCTCATGTAAACCAGGATGGAGAGCATGTTCTTGTGGCTGGACCCCTGAGCTTCATTGCTGGTAAACAAGTGGTGACAGGGACAGTTTAGAGGCCGTTATCAAGACCTCCTTTAAGAACCTAGCTTATCTAATTATTGCTATATGACTTGTGTAAAAAAAAACTGATGGGAATGGAGTAGGGATCCGAAGGAATCTTATCACATGGGACGAAGAAATACACAAGCACTTTGATGGAAAATCCCACAAATTATGCAACTCTGAAGTTCTTTTACAATTTGTTCTGTTCTGTATTTTACTCATTTCTGTTTTGGTTAGATTTGTTCACTTCTGACAGAGGAATGTTCAGGTCTTCTCCTATTAGAATGTTACTGTTTGGTTGCTATTTCCATAGTTGTTTCTGAATGTAGGTCCCAGGCCAGTGCTGCCCAGACCTAGAATACTGACACTGGCCACTGGTGGAGACCCTTCATGCACCTTCTAATTTCCTAAGCTCTTTCCCTTGGATTCCTAGCTCGGTTGCAGTTCCCTCTGATTCCTTGAACTGTTTGTGCCCTTCTAGCCTGGTGAGTTGTATTCCAGACTCTCAGTCTGGATTTGTGTCTCTCTTCGCTGTAGACCCTCGCCACCATGGCCACTTCTGCCCTGCCCAGCCTTGGGTCACCCCACCATCTGCTGCCCTCTCCCAACTCACAAAGCTGTAGAAAAGGGCTGGAAGAGGCTCAGGATGCGCCTCCCCCCAGCCTTTCTCCAGAAAGACCCCTCCTGAGGACCCTCCCAGGGTCCCTGCTGCTACCCATGACCCCTGGGGTCAGGGGCAAGAGAGAGGGCCCTGGCTACACAACTCCCTTTCCCGTGTGGGACTCCACTCTGGGGGGCTGCGGATGTGTCTCAGAAATCCGAGTGGGGGGAAGCGGGCCTGGGCCCCTGGGGACAGAAGCCAGGCCTGGGGGGCGGATCTGAAGGGGGCATGTCTTGTTGAGAGCTGCTAGAAGTCCATGCCCGAGAGACCCTGTCACCCCACAGCATGGGGCCCCGATCCCGCCCATTTTACAGAAGGAGAAGCTGAGAAGGATTTGAATCCACAACTGCCCCCTCCCGGGAGGAGCCAATACACCAGTGGCGCCGCCCGGCCGGGCCTGTCCGGCTCCCGCCCTCCCGCCCCCTGCTGTGGGGAGGTCCCCGCGGCACCATCAGAGCTCCGATCTCGATCAATCAGTCAATCAAACGTCAATCCACAATCACCGGATGGGGAGCCCACGCTTGACCTCTGACCTCGCCTAGGTCGCAGCTCATCTGAGGGAGGATTGGGGGGGACCCGGGCCCGGGGGGGTCTGTGCCGGGCCGGAGGGTGGCCGTTGCTTCTGCAGGGGGCCGCGGCCTGCTCCCCGAGGAGGAAACTGAGGCCCCTCCCGGGTCACGACCCGCGCCCCCGCCCCGGGCGGGCCCGCCCAGCCCCCACCCCGCCCCCCGCGGCGAGGCCCCCGGACGGGATTGGCTGGCGGGCGGGGCCCGGGGCCGGAGCCGTCGGGTGCGAGGCCAGGCCGGAGCCCAGCCCGGAGCCGAGCCATGGAGCGCTGCTGGGCCGCCCGCCCCGTCCATGCCGCTGCCGCCGAGCCCGCGGCCCCCGAGCCCGGCAGGCCCGGTGAGCGGGTCCGGGGGGCGCCCGTCGGGGAGGGAGGAGGGGGAGTGGGCGCCCGTCGGGGGGAGGAGGGCGCAGTTTGGGCCTGGGGGGGGTGCACGTCGGGGGGAGGGGGCACTCCTCGGGCCCTGCTAGGGGCTCCTGTCGGGCCTGGGGGGGGGCTGCACGTGGGGCGGAGGGGGAGGGGAGGAGGAGGGCCGGGGGGGGGGGGGCAGCCAGGCCCGGGCCCGAGGCGAGATTGGAACCCGGGCCCGGCTATCTCAGCCACCCGGAGCCGGCCCCGGGGTCTGCTTTCTTCGCCCCCTCCCGCCCCACACCCGGGCCGGGCTGCTTTCCCCGGGGCGCAGGGCTGACCCCGGCCTCGCCCCTCCCCAGCCCCCCCCTCCATGCCCGGGTCGGACCCCCCCAGGGTCCAGGAGCACCACGTGGACCAGAGCCGGGCCCGGAGGCCCAAGAGCCGGACCACGTTCCGGCCCGAGCAACTGCGCTTGCTGAGGGCCAGCTTCGCCCAGTCCAGATACATAACAGCGGAGCGGGGCAGCCAGCTGGCCCGGGAGCTGGGGCTGAGCTACAAGCAGGTCAGGGGGCGGGGGAGGGGCGGGGAGGGGCGGGACCCCCAGGGTCAGCGGGGTGACCGGAGCTGCTTGGCTTCTCCAGGTCAAGACCTGGTTCCAGAACCAGAGGCTGAAGGTCAAGAGATCGCAGAAGGCACCCCCCTATGCCCTCCAGCCCCAAGACCACAGACTGTGTCAGGTAAAGACCCCCTGCCCAAGCATCGGGAAGCAGGCCGCCCAGGGGTCCCCCCCATTCCAGGGGCCTTCGGGTCATCTGCTTCCCCTTCTTTTAGCTGGAACCAGACACCGGACCCCAAGGCCTCAGTCACCCTTCTTTGTTTCAAGTGGACCCCATGGATGATTGTCCCGAAGACTATGCTGGACCCGTCGACCAGGTGTCTGAGAACTGGCTCCAGAACTATGGAGAGGGGCCCTCTCCCTACCAGGTGGCCCTCCAAGCCCCCTATGCCACCGGTGCCTTGGAGGCCCCCGTGGGGCCCATGGGCTGGGGCTATCCCATGGGATCCCCAGCCCCTGTGGCCTCTTGTGCCCCACCCCTCATGCAGGGGCATCTGCAGCCCCTCCCCACAGGCATGCCAGGTGGCTCAGTCCAGTTGGAGCAAGGCTGCTCCGTTGGTTCCGAGACCGGCTTTGCTTCTGCGTCGACCCCCGACATTGGTAGTGCCCTCCCGGATCAGACCTACCCCCTGATGGGCCCTGGCTTGTTTGGCCCCTGAAATGGCCCTTGCTTCAAAGTGAGCCCTCCTCCACTGGTTTTCTAGTCTTCCCTGAGGGTATTTTTTGGGTGGGTTGCTGCTCCCCAGGGGCACATGAAACTCTCCAGATTTCTTCCCTGACGTCTGATTTTCCAAATAACTGAAGGACAGCCCAGGAGAAGACATGAGGCATGGGGTGACTGGGTCTTCTGTCTTGAACTCTTTCTTGTTGCTGTGGCAGTTTGGGGGGCAGGGTTGGTCATCATCATCATCCTGCAGGATGAATGGAGCTCAGACACATTTTTACCTTTCTAGGACCAAAGGACTGAGTGTAAAGGAGCCTCTCAATAAAACTAAGACATGAATTTGATGGAGATCTGCCTCATTTTGTAAAATAAAGGTGTTGATCTTTGGCCCCCTTGATGATCCATGATTTGGAAGTACCCCCATGAGTAGACTGGGCCAACTAGGGACCACCTTCTCTCTTTAGCTCCCCAAGAGTCTTTGGAGAGGTCTGTCCCAAAGCCATGGTGCTCTTGGAGAATGGCAGCCAAGTTTCTGGATCCCTCCTCCCTAGGAAAGTCCTTTTCACCACAATCTGTAGAACAGGTGTGGGCCTCTCAATTCATGCTCTAAAGAAATCTGGGCCCGAGAAAAGAGGCTGGATTGGAGGCAGACGTTGGTGGCATTGAGCACCCCAGAGCAGGGTGGGCAGAGCCTGGGGGGGGGGGATGACCCAGAGGTTTTTAGGAAGACATTGCAGAGATTTAAGAAGCAGCACCGGCCCTGGAGTCAGGAGTACCTGGGTTCAAATCCGGCCTCAGACACTTAATAATTACCTAGCCAGGTGGCCTTGGGTAAGCCACTTAATCCCATTTGCCTTGCAAAAACCTAACAAAAAGAAAAGCACAAAAGGATCAGAGGTGAGTTGGACCTCCCAGGGAATGCCGCTTCTTCCTTAGCACTTGGCAGTGAAGCAGGCGTGCTCCCCAACCATGGAGCCAGGGCTGAGTGGATAAATGTACTCATCTCTTGGAGGATTCCTTTTCTACTTGAGATTGTCATTCTGGATGAACACGGTGGAGAACTACCCGTATGCCAATCACCCCCAAATGACTTCTGCTCTCTTAAGTCCTTCACCTCTCTCTCTCTCTCTCTAGGGGTCCACTTGAAATGAATTGGGGTGACTGAGGCCCTCTGGAATGGATATAGCCCTCCACTGATCAGAATTCCTAAGTCTTTTGAAGCTATGTGGCTAATCTCTGTTATTCTGAACACTCTTCTGGCTTCTGCCCCCTTCATTCTGCATCCAAGTCTTCCCAGGTTTCTCTGAACCATTTCCTTCATCATACAACATATTTATATACCATACAGTGCTTTCCCAGCTGATGGGCAGCTGTTCAGTTTCCAATTCTTTGCCAGTGCAAAATGTAAACAAATCAGTAAACCCTACACACATTTTTTGGTTACAGTCTTAGGTAGCATCCTGCCTTTACCTCTTCTCCCTTTCCCTTCCTGTTTTTCTGGTGAGGAGTTGTGTGTGTGTGTGTGTGTGTGTGTGTGTGTGTGTGTGTGCGCGTACATGTGTCTTTTCATAGTTCTTTTTATGGGTGGTTCTCAGCATTCATCTATTTGCAGGTTTCTAAGTTGCCCATTTTTCTGCCACCCTCCCATCCCTTTCCTCTTCCATGGCAGCAACTAACCTGGTAAAAGTTATATACATATAATTGTGTTTAACATGTTCCCATGATAGTCATACTGTGAGAGCAGAATTAGAAAGCGGGGGGAGCTTGAGAATGGAAGAAAAAACAGGCATTCTAAAAAATGAACACAGTATGCTTTGCTCTGTATTCAGATCTGCTAGTCCTTTGCTTTTCTTTCCGGATGTGGCTGGCACTGTCCATAACAAATTTCAGGATCATCTGATTGAGAGTAGCTGCATCTGTCCTAGCTGATCCTATGTCCAGTGTTCTGGTTCTGCTCCCTTCATTCGGCCTCAGTTCCTGCCAGTCGTTTCAGGCTTTTCTAAAGTCTGTCCACTCAACACATGGCATTCTTTGTTGCTTTGACCAATTCAGAGGAGAGTGAAGTTGGGTTAGTCGCTCCCTCCACCCATACCTTCTTGTTTGTTTGGATTTGTAGGTGGGCACCTTGATTATGGGAGATAATTTCCCTTAACCTTCCTTTCCCTTCAGAAGATCTGGTCCTTTTTCTCTTGAGCTACAGTCTCAGATGTGTGTGTGTATCTCTCCATCCATCCCTCTACCCATCCACCCACCCACCCACCTGTCTGTCTGTCCATCAAGTTAGAGAGATAGGGAGGGAGGTAGATAGAAAGTGTCTGAGTTCAGATCTGAGCCCAGGGCTTTCTCCTCTGAGTTTGAAGCTTTGTCCACTGAGCCACCCAGCCTTCTATGGCCGGCTCTAACAAGAAGTGTGAGTTGTCAGCCTAGCTCAGTAGATGCATTGCAAAGGACTTTAGTCCATTCCATTCCAACACTGTCTCTCTCTCTCTCTGGCTTCGCTCCATACTCCCCACCTCTGCCAGAGTGCTTGGCTGCCTCAGCTCAGTGGCCTCCACTGGCTCCCTTGTGCTTCTGAGATGACCTCCCAAGGCCTCTGGTTAGCCTTGAGCATCCTTCCCAGCTGGTGACTTGCCTTGGACTCTGTGATCCACCCTCACTGGTCTTGATGCTCTTCATTTCCTCTCCCATCTCCAGGTCTTTGCCCACAAACCCCCAGTGCCCAGGCCTGGAATGCCATTCTTTCTGACCTACCCTCCCAGGCTTCCCTTCTCTTTGGCCTTAAGCTCTTCCCAAACTCCTCAGTTCCTTCCAGTTGCTGGTGCCAGTCCCTCTGGGGGGGGACTACTTGATCATGCCTTACAGTGTGATTTTCCCAGCACCCATAGTGATGGAGAGAGACAGAGACCCCTGGCCCCTGTGCCTGAAGGCCAGAGAGAGGCTCACCCAACTCCTCCTCAGGTTCTTTAGACCCCTTGACCTCTGCCAATGGCTCCAGCTCCCAGGGATGGTGAGCTTCTTTGTAACCCCTAATAGATAAGCTTTTTTAAAAGGATACTGATTAGAGGTATAATCACAAATGTTCAGATTTACTCCCTCAATCCATAGAAGGCATTCTCCCTTGATGCCTCCTCTTCCATTACCTCAGTCTTTGGATTAGGCACATGGATTAGCTGGGTTCCTGTACAATGCCATTTCAGTTCCAAGTCCAACCTCCTCCCCTATCAGCCCCCCCACCCCCAAAAGCAAGTCTTGGGTTCCCAGGCTTCTTCAGGCTTCCCTGCCAAGCTGACTGGCTGCATTCATCCTGGGTTGTTTGGTTTTTCTGTTTTTTGATGCTTAATGATCCTTTATTTTTGTTTCTTTTATTTTTAATTTATGGAATATAACATTTACATCTGAGAAATTGTTAAAAAATTCTCCCTCCCCAGTTTTCTGCTTTTGACTACATTTGCAAAATCTTTAAATTTAATATAATTGAAATGATCTATTTTATACTTAACTTTTATCCATAAATTGTTCTCCTATCCATAAGTGTGATAAGTCATATGATCCATGTTCTAATTTTCTTATAGTCTATCTAGGTCATGTACCCATTTTGACTTTGTTTTGGTAAATTGTGGTGATTAAAAATTTTGGGATTCATCATTTCTAGGTAATCATTTTATTAGTAAGGTTAGCATCTTATAATAAAAGGGATCGTTTGACTATCTCACTTAGACCAAGGCAGTCGTGGCTATAGACTCACAGCTTCCATATTCTTTTTTCCCCCTTTGGTTTTTGCAAGGCAATGGGGTTTAGTGATTTGCCCAAGTTCACACATTACTAAGTAAGTATTAACTGTCTGAGTTGAGATTTGAACTCAGGTCTTCTTGACTCCAGTGTCGGTGTTCTTTTCATTGCACCACCTAGCTGCCCCTTCCATTCTTTTGGAAGAGAAATCTACTCTTGATTGATTGATAATTAATGAGAGAAAAAATATTGCAATGAGGGGCTGAGAGTGATATCATGTTACCCTTGGACAGAGAAACTCTCTATACTTAGAGCTCCTTTAGTGTGGAAACATCTAGACAAAGTGATCTGTCTCCACTCAGGCTTAATTCAATAGAATTCACCTGAGACTGGAGATTTCTTGTAGCATTACCATTGGGTCAGATAGAGGAGAAGTTTTACTCAACATTCAGAGAATGAGGCCATCAAAATAGAAAAAGGGGCTACTCTGGTTCTCCCCAACCTTTCATTATTAAAATGGTTTCTTTGCTATACTGTTTTCTAGTTTTCCCAACAATTTTTATTTACCAAATAATGAATTCTTAAGTCTTTATACTTGTCAAATACAAGATTATGATATTTATTTGCTACTGTGAATTATATGTCTATTCTGTTTCATTGATCCACATTTTTATTTCTTAACCAATACCAGTGAAAATTACTACCTTTATAATATAGTTTAAGATCTGGTACTGCTAAATCTCCTTCCTTTACACGTTTTTCCCCCCATGAATTCCTTTGATATTCTTGACCTTTTTTTTAGTTTTTTTTTTTGCAAGGCAATGGGGTTAAGTGACTTGCCCAAGGCCACACAGCCAGGTAATTATTAAGTGTCTGAGGCCGGATCTGAATTCAGGTACTCCTGACTCCAGGGTCGGTGCTCTATCCACTGTGCCACCTAGCCATCCCGATATTCTTGACTTTGAATTTTCTTATTTTTTCTAATTCAGTAAAATAATTTTTGGTAACTTAATTGGAATGGCAACAAATATTTCAATTAGTTTAGGTAAAGTCATTTTTATAGATTGTCCCTGTCTACTTATGAATGATGAATATTTTTCTGGTTATTAAATTTGATTTTACTTTGTATAAAGGTATTGTTTTTTAGGTTTTTGCAAGGCAATGGGGTTAAGTGGCTTGCCCAAGGCCACACAGCTAGGTCATTATTAAGTGTCTGAGGCTGGATTTGAATTCAGGTCCTCCTGACTCCAGGGCCGGTGCTCTATCCACTGTACCACCTAGCCACCCCTTATAAAATATTTTTGTTTATATAGTTCCTGGGTCTTTTGGAAGGCATACTCCCAGGTATTTTATATAGTCTGAAGTTATTTTAAATACATTATTTGGAATAATATGCAAAGAAAGATTCCTATTAAACTCCTTTTATAAAACAAATAACCGGGATGAGTAAAAACGAGAAAATTACAGACTAATTTTGTTAATGAATGAGGATGCAAAAATCCTAAATAAAATATGTACTCAAATATTATAACACTATATTACAATTATTATACCTTAGGCCCAAATGGAAGTTGGACCAGAAATGCAGGGTGGGTAACACACTCTGTCTCAAGATCTCCAGGTCTAGTCCAAGGGGGCAGTGGGAAGAGAAACAAATATCTCCAGGTGCATTTCTTAAAGCATAGGTAATGAGTGAAAGAGAGAGAACCAGGGGGAGGTATTCTTTCTCTGGCTCAGGTCCGGGGCCTAGGAAAGCAGCAGGACAAAAAGACTGTCCCTCCACTTCTCAAGATGCAGCCTGTTCCAACACTTGCTGCCCCCACTCCATCCCCATGGGATGGTGGAAGGCGGCAGGGTGATCTGGCCATGCTGATTACAAAAGCAACTCCCTTGGAAGACAAAGGCTCTCCTGATCCCCATTTCAGAGCTCAAAACCTAAGAGACTTGCCCACTGTCCCATAGCTCCAAGTCCACCATGCTATCCACTAAGTCCAGAACTCTCATCTTTTCCCACTATTCCCTCACAGAGACTGTATTCAAAGAAGATCATCTGAAAAATCTGTGGAAATGATATCCTGACTGAAGACTGTTTTGAGAAAAAATGTTTTGGAGTAGGTTTTTTTGAGGGGAGGGGTATGGATAGTAGTAAAAATATACTTGTGTAGCCCCCATAATTGGGTCAGCCAGATCCCGGACATGTCCCATGGGGAGACCCTGGTCTCCAGAACTGTTGGCTCACCCTCTGCCAGTTCTTGCACCAACTCTAGGTGGGGAATGGGGTCAATGAAGCCCCGCCCCACCAAGGCCAGGCAGCTCTTATTGCTTCTCTGACTTCTCATCTTTCCTTTGTTATAAAGTATTTTTATTTATTTCACTTATTATTTCCCAATTACATGTAAAATTTTCTCAACAATTTTGAGTTCCAAATTCTCTCTTTCTCTCTCCTGCCCCCTTTCTCCTTGAGAAGGCAAGCAATTTGAATTTGATTATGTAGGGATTTATATAGATTTTGCTTATACAGAATGTATACATTTATCATATATATAGATGATATTCCCATATTTTCCATGTTGTAAAAGAAAACAACACACAAGATAAAACAATAAAAATAAAGTTTAAACAGATGCTTCCATCTGCACTTGGGGCTCCTCAATTCTCTCTGGAAGTGGAGAGAGGTTTTCACATGGGTTCTTTGGAATGATCTTGGTCAGGGTCATCAGTCTTTCAAAACTATTTTTCTCAATAACGTCACTAGAAATTTTTTCCCCTTTGCTATGCATCCCTTCAGAGAGACTCTTCCTGTGTCCTTTGAGGCCATCAGTTTTGCCCAGAAGAATACCATTCCATGGGTCTGCCACAATTTATTCATTCCTTTTTTACTCTAATGGGCACACCCTTTAGTTCCCAGTTCTTTGTCAGTATAGAATTTGTGCAGATGGGGTCTATTCCTCTTTCTTTGACCTCTTGGTACAGTAACTTTGGGGGAATAGTTCAGTTAGTCAATCAATAACCATTTGTTAAGTGTCCATCAAGTGCCAGCACTAGTTTTCAGCATGGCTGAATAGATTTACAGAAGGACCCTAGACTAGCTGCAGTGAGTGCTCTCCTCAGTGCAAGTTTGAGACCAGATACTTGCTGGCCAAGTGACCCTGGACAAGCCACTTGCCAGGAGGAGGGCTGAGGGTGCTAGGCTGAAAACAGGACTGAGGCTCTGTGGGATGGATGTTGTCCTTTGACTTGCCTATTGGTCAAGAGTTGGTGGTGCTGAGGAGAGCTGGCCCTTTTCTCACAGTTATGGCTGTTGGGGATGGTCTGGAAGCAGGATTGGTGATCTGGAAGTCAGCATCCTGAGTTCTAGTCAGTCCTTCATTTTTAACTCTTCTGGTTTCCCTGTCCCATAAGTGTCACTGGTGGGGGGGGGGGGGTGGCTCCTGAGGACTTGAGGAACTGGACTGGAAGCAGAAGTGGTGGTGATGGGCTTACCATTTCTGGACCTCGTCCTCAGCTGGTGGGTGGCAGCACCTCAGCAGCTGGTGTTGAAGGTGGGAAGATGGGTCTACTGTCCCTGTGAGGAATATGGGGGCCTTTGGCTTCCACAAGAATGTGAAGGGGGACTTAGTTTACATTACATTACAGGTGGGGTCTGCCTATATTGTTGCCTATGGACAGGTATTGAGTTAAGACAAAAGACTTAGCCTCAACCAGATCAAAGCCTGAGATCAGGTCAGGTCTGCTCCACCTAGTTCTGAGTTAACCTAGGATCTGGTCCTTCTCCTTTATGCTTGCAGAAGGAATTGTATGTTCTTGCTCATTAGGATAATGGGAGTGAATATATCAATTTGATTGTTCTACCTTTTAAAAAAAATTCATTTATTTAAGGCAATGGGGTGGTGACTTGCCCATCTCACAGCTGGGAAATTATACTGTCTGAGGTGGGATTTGAACTCAGATCTTCCTGACTCCAGTTCTATCCACTGTGCCACCTAGCTGCACCAATCAATTAGACTGTGACCCCAGCCAATGATTGGTACAAAGGGGAAGGACCTTCAAAGTGCATATAAGACCTAGCATTTTCAGATTTCTGTACCCCTCTTTCCTTCAGAGAGAGGTGGTCCTTCTTTGCAAAGATGTCTTAATAAAAGATCATTTTAATCACTCTAGACTAAGTATTTTCAAGCCTTTTATGACAATTTGCAGGCTCTCTCCTCTGGATTTTATTATGTAAATCTTTTTGATATTTTTCCAGAAGGACACAAGAAAATAGCGAGCACAAACGGTTTGATTTCAAGCACACTTTCTTGGTATTTTCTGCAGGGGAAATATCTCAGACATTCCTGGGAAGACTGGTCCAGGAGAGTGATTGAAATGTCTTGGGATAAGAACCAAGGTAAGGGGTGATCTCCAGGCTGGTGGGGTGGTGGCCAGAACTGCCCTGGCTGACTGGAAGTCCTCCAGGCAGGAGATGTATTTTGAAGGAGAGGCCAGAGGATTAGAGAATAATAGGGTGCCCTGGCAGGAGGGAGGGGAAGTTTGGGGTTCCCTCTCCAGGAATTTCCCCCAAAACTTAAAGCCCACCATAGAGAAGGTTGCCAGTGGACTTGGGGGACCAGGGAGCCTTGTGGCCAGTGGCCGGAAGGCAGGAAACTTATTGGATCTGATATGGTGTGTGAGTTTCTATGTTCCGTGTGTGTGTGTGTGTGTGTGTGTGTGTATGTGTGTGTGTGTGTGGTGTGTGTGTGTGTTTGTGTGGTGCATGGGTGTGTCTTGTATGAGTGATCTGGGTTAGTTATTTCTGGATTGGAGGACTCAGCTTAAGTTTTCAACTCTGGGGGTGCTGGTAGTTGGGCCAGGGAGTTTCAGAAGGTGGGGAGGAGATAGCAGTATCCCTTCCCTCACTGGGTGCTGGTGTGTGGAGTTGTGGGGGCACTCTTAAAGAGAAAAAGCTGTGGTTGGGGAGATTTTAGGAGAGAAAGAACTTTCGAGGGAAATGATTAAGATTGGGAAGTTATAAGAAGGAAGATTTCTTATTCTTATGACTGTCTGGGAAAGGCCACATGCTTTCTCCCTGGGTGGGGGGCTGGACACATGTTGGCCTTGATCACTTCCACCATCTTGTTAGGACTTGAACTCTAGACTGAGTTCAACTGAGAACCCCACCCATGGGTGGGGGGGGGCGGGGAGACTTGAGCTTAAAGGGAATGATGTGGTTGGGAAAGGAAGAAAATATTAAAAAAAAAACCAGGGTTGGGAGAGACCTTTATTACAATGAAATCATGACTAATGAATGCCTCTGCACTGGCTACCTAAGCCTACAAGTTCTGCACTCCTGATCCTCACTCTTTCTAAAATGAGCCCATTTCAACCCACTGGACCCCATACATGAGCAGACCCTTCAGATGAACTCATTTCTGAGCTAGAGTTTGGGGAATCACCCTGAGGATTTTAAAGGGGGGTGGTATTAGTGTAGTTGCATCCTGACAACATTTGTACAGAATGGGAGGAATTCAATAACCTAGATAGTAAAATTGGTTTGGGATTTTAAACTCTATTGAAATACCTTGGAGTTAAAGGAAAGTGGTCTTGTGTTACTAACAAGTTAAGCCTAATAATGATAATAATTGTAATGTAAGCTCTGGGTTTTCCATGCAAGGTATGCTAAAGCTTTTATCCAACCAAACTGTCGGGAAGTTAAAATTGTATTGCTGAGAGCAAACTCAATGAATGGAGGCTTCATCTAATGATTTAGTCCTTTGCCATTGGATTAACCATGGCATAAATACAAACTGCTTGGGGTTTTAATGAAATTAGATTTTTGGAGGATCTGGGTAAAGAAATCATGCAAGATAAAAGTGTAATGGTATAGGGATATTCATTTTTCTCTTGTTCTAAGGAATGAGATGTTAGCGTAAGAATTTTATGTTTAATGTAAATTAATAACTGTATGTTTAATGTTAAAGAAGTCAGGAATGTGGACTTCCTTCATGGTAACTGCGGACAACTGATATGGGGGGCTCTGAAGGATGACTGAACAATCGTGTGGTCCCACTGAAAGGTAACTTATTGATGAGTAAGATGTGTTTATATATGTGATATTCTTTTGTAACTTCAGAGAGATTATATTTACAATTATTTGGTTACCTGTTTTAATATTAAAGCCTGGAATTAATATGTGATTGCTTTGAAGAGGTAATAAGGGAAATATCAAATTATGACCCCTTCTGGATCTCTGAAATTTTAAATTATATAATGAATTTGGAATTGTACAATCTAGTGATTCATATAGTATTCTTTTTTTTTTCTGCAAGACAGTGGGATTCAGTGACTTGCCCAAGGTCACACAGTTAGGTACATTTTTAAATATCTGAGACTGGATTTGAACTCAGGTCCTCCTGACTTCAGGGCCAGTGCTCTATCCACTGTGCCACCTAGTCACCCCCTTGTGGTATTCTTACTACTGTTCTGTTATATTGGAATTAATAATACATGTTGAGAAATTTAAAGTCATCTTGTTCTAATGGTTTGAAAGAACTCTGAAAGTAATGATTTGTATGTTTATGTATAGAAATTTTCCAGTTATGTATGTAAATTGGAATTGTTGTAGATATAAATAAACTGTGGTTGTTTTCTTTGAAATAAAACACCTATATAATATGAGAAAGATAAGTACAAGAAAGATAGCTTGAGATTTTCATGACAATATTTAGCTGATAGTTATGTGAGAATTTAGGAGGTAAGTTTATTTGTTGTAAAATACCATAGACTAGAAGGAGGGTTCTCTACCAAGGGCAATCTGATACACCATCTTAATATAGCGATAGAGTAGATATGATTTCAGACAAGGGATGTGGGTCTGAAGATCAGAGGTCTCAAGGAAAGAGGTAGGAGCTGATGTATGTAGGGACAATCCTAGTTAGAATTCTCAGTGTAGCAAGGACACAGGAAAGGCCACTCAGAGCTTTAGATAGAGGATTCATTAATTGGGACCCCATTAGAACTATGACTGGAAATTTAGTGAATTGGACTCATTTGAAGTCCCCATTAGGTAAAATTACTATTTTTAGATCATGGGACTTTTAATTTATTTTCTCTTTTATGTCTGATGTCAGGTTGGTCAGTAAAAAGAAGTGTTCCTGGGTCAATGTTCTTGGAGCCAAAGAAGGTCAATGGGCTGAAGATGTCAGGTGACAGGGATAAATATTTGAAGGAGAGGCTTTTCAATCTGGCCTGAGGTTGGACCCTTTTGATTTGATTTCCCCAAATGGGACATTTGGATAACATCTCAGCTGGTAGAATAAATCCGGCCTAAGACATTTGACTACCCATATGACCTGTGCTTAGACACTGACATCCAAAAATTATAACTATAAAGAAATTTTCTTTTGATGTCCTGGATTTTCATAGTAAGCTACTTTAAGCAAACCAGATAAAAAAAGTTTTAGGCCAGTTGGATTTAATAGCCAGATAGGTTAGGTGTGTGACTCTGACATCTGCTGGATAGGAATTAAGATTCCTTAATTTGGGGGCGGGGATATTTAGGTAAGGAGAAGAATTTAGAAATTTTTAGGATAATCACAGTTTCAAGGTCTAGTTTAAGGAAAGAAATGAATGTCAGGTACATTAGGAAAAGGAAAACCTATGGTATATTTGGGAATATTTTGGAAAGAAAAAAGTCATTTTGGTTAAGGATATTTGAATCATTATTTTAATGAGAGCAAAATGTTAAGACTTTTTATTTTAAGACTTATGTTGGATACTCTTTGTACTAAGATAACTGTTAAATGTTTTTGTTACAAGCTTAAGTTAATGTGTTAATTCTCATGGAGTTTACTCATGTAGTGAGACAGTTATGGCAGTTTATTGTGTTGAAGTGAAGTATATATGTATGTGTCAATATGACAATGAGTAAGGCAAAACGTAAATTGTAATAAGCTCCAGAATCTTTGTCTTGTAATGAAAAACATGTTTTGGCCTGAGTAAAACGTTAAGCAGTTTCTCTACCAGAAGACAAAGTCTCAACAAGTCACCTGAGCTGCAAAGTCCTTTTTGGAACAGATTTAGAAGATACAGGACATGGGATGTCTCCAGGGGAGAAGAGAAGAGAGGAGAGACTCTGGACCAGTTCGTCTCCATCATTTCTCACTTATGAGTAAGTTGTGTAGTCAGGGGGTCGGTCCCTTTTGATAACTGTAACTTCCCCTGTGACACCCCTCCCTCTGTTCATATAATTATATATGAATATAATATGAAATTATATATGAATATAATATGAAATAAGAAGAGGCAGAGTGAAGATGGTCTCCATTGAGAGAAAAGGAGGGAGAGTATTGGGTGGCATGATTATATCCTACATGAGTCAGTATATCCTATCTAGGGAGAATCCTATCCTGATTTCGAGAATGGGGTATTAGTAATGGTGGGAGGAGAATCCAGCTGACAGAAGTCATTGCCCAGTCTTTGTGTGGCTAACTGTTGGACTTGTGGTGGTCCACAGCAGTTTGAGAACTGGCCTTGGGTGTCAGTCCCCCTGAGTCTACCTAGGTTCTCAGTTCTTGGTCAGAGGTTTATTGTGGCACAGGATTCTGGTCAAGAGGAGAGAAAAAAAAAAACAGTGGCATATGACTGAGTCAGTTCAGGGTGACTATTGTTTGTATCAGTCTGGCCAGGATATTTTCCTGGGGAGTAGCAAATAGCTGTGTTCTAAGGTCCAGAAGCAGGATATACATATTCTGGACTGTATCAGTTACAGAGAAAGGTGAACTGAGACTCATGTGAGTTGTAATGATGGGACCTGGATTCCTTGTCAGGATCCATTACAGTAAAGAAAATGGTGATCACTACTGCATATACCCATCTGCCAAGGTTGAGTCAGGGAGTTGTTATCCAGACTTAAGGGTCTGCTCCCTGGGCACAGGATAGGAATTGGGACTATGGAAGCCCAATTTATATCCTGATTATATCCTATAGTAGAAACAATTATCAGACAGATAACTAGGGCCCTGGACTTGCTGGTTGGCTAAGCCATGCAAACAAGGGAGACAAGATTGGTATTAGATTAGCTGTTAATTGGTGAAGGAGGAGTTTGTGGTAAACTGAATTTATCAGGTTGTTGCCTAAAGGGAGATGACAGTAGGCAAGTAGTAAAAGAAATGAGCAGGAACATCAGAAAGTTGGCAAACCTGGAAACTAGGACAGGTCCATGTCTCTGATAGTGAGGAAGTAAAAATCTCGATAGAAAAAAAAGTCAGTAATCATGTCAATAACAAGGATTGTGATTTAAGAAAGAAATCACTAATAAGGAGTGGAGCCCAAATTCTTATTAAAAAAGAAAATGGGAGAATTGTGAAGAATATGGGGGTGTTTGGGTTCCACAAGAATGTGAAAGGAGATTGTTTACATTACAAAGCCTGGGGTCTGCCTGTATTGGTGCCTATGGGCAGGTATGTGAGTGTAATACAAAAGATTTAGCCTCAACCTGATCAAAAACTGAGATTAGGTCAGGTGTGCTTCGTCTAGTTCTGAGTTAACCTAGGGTCGGAATCCTTCTCCTTTACCCATGCTCAAGGAGGCAGCTGTTCTTGTTCATTAGTATAATGAGCAGGATGGGGAAAATGTATGGGGGTGAATATATCAATTAAATTGTGACCCCAGTCAATGATTGGCAGGACTGTCAAAGTGCATATAAGAGCTAGCATTTCCAGTTTTTTCTTAGATAATTAGAAGATGGATAGAAAAGGGGAAAGGGATGAGGAAGCTTGTAAGAGTATGTAAAAGAGTTACCCAAAGTAAAATGAGCTGATCAATGAGATATGAAAGGAGAGAAGCATGGTATACAAAGGACCCCCTTTGCAGGGCAGTGGTGGGGAGCTAAGTGATGCCCTAGTGCTGAGCTCCAGGTCTAGAGTCAGGGGAACTCATCTTCCTGAGATCAAATCTGGTCTCAGACACTTACCAGCTATATAACTTTGGGCAAGGCACTTAACCTAATGGCCTCGGTTTGCTCATCTGAAAAAAATGGGCTGGAGAAGGAAATGACAGACTACTTCAGTAGCTCTTCCAAGGAAATCCCAATTGAGGCCAAGAAGAGTCAGTTGAGATGACTGAACAATAGTCAAAGAAAGGGTGAGGGTTCTGGGCCAGACAACACCCCACACCAGTCACCAGATGGTGCTGTCTGCCCAGGGTGAGGAAGGAGGAGGCGGGAGGGCTTTAAGGAAGGGGCAGGAGGAGCAGGAGGTCAGAGTAAGGGAGGGCTCCTTGTCTAAGGAGTTTGTGAGAGGACTTCTAGCAGTCCCTTGTCCATGTATTTCAACTCTCCTGGCCAACTGGAGATCCCTGGCCAAAGACTTTTAAATTGAATGATCGGTCTTGGGTCCACCAAGCCATGGGTTTGATCTGAGGGATAGCCTAGCTGATGGAGAGTTCATCACCAGACTGGCTCATGAAGAGGCTTCAGCTCTCCCCCAATCCCCTCTCTTTCCCTGGAAGTCAGGGCTTCCCCAACCCCCCACCACACCTGCTTCTCTTTTCCTTCAGCTGTTTGACCTCCAAATCACCGGCTGCCCCTTTTTGCTTCTTTCTGTGTATTATCTTTACCATCATAGGGAAGGCTGACAATGAAATCTGGAGTAAATCTATCAGGTCTGGCTCTCTAGACTCTTTCCACACATCACAGGTCAGAGCCAGAGCTATTAGATGGAGGCAGGTCAGATGAGGAGTTCAGAAGTCTTTGATAGAACATCTCAACTTTCTCATTTGAATCTCACAAGAACTTTGGGAGGGAGATAGTCTGGTATCCATTTTATGAAGGAGGAAATTGAATCTTAGGGAGGTCGAGTGACTTGCACCCCAGTCTGAGGAAGCCGGGTCACTCCTGGCTGTGGAGTTCTCTGAGTCTTTGTCCTTTTCCCTTAGAAGCTCTATTTGCTTTCTCAGGTACCAGTCTTTCAGAGCTTTCTTGCTCAAATCACCCTATTGGTCAGTAAGTCGATAAGCATTTTTTAAGCGTTTCCAATGTGTTGAGAATTGTGCTAACTGCTATGGATACAAAAAGAAGCCAAAGAGGGTCCTTACTCTTGAGCAACTCAGGATCTAATGGGAGAGACAGCCAGGACATAACTATGTGCAAACAAACTCTAGACAGGATCAATAGGAAAGAATCAGCAGAGAGAAGGCCCTGGAAAAAAAGAGTGAGAAAGGCTTCTGGAGAAGGGGGCATTCTAGCTTGGAGGAAAGTAGGGAGGTAAGTTGTCGGAATGGAGAGGCAAGGAGGATGGCCAGAGAAAATGCCCTGAGCTTGACAGCCTTTGTGGTGGAACATCTAGAAGGCCAGGGTCATTGAATGGAAGAGCCCATGAGGGATGGGGGGCATGATGGGGTATAAAGTGTAAACTGGAAAGGGGTATGTGAAAGGCCAGGTAATGAAGGGCTTGGAATGCCAACTAGAACATTCTGTATTTGATCCTGGAGGGGAGATGGAACCACTGGGGCTTCTTGAGTGGGGGGGGTTGGGTGTTGAACCGGAGTTTTTGGATAATCATTTTGAAGGCTAAGTAGAGGATGGAGTAGTATGGGGAGAGACCTGAGGCAGGAAGACCCACTGACAGCTGCTGCAATATTCCAGGTGTGAGGTGATGAGGACCTAATCCAGGGTGGGGCATTGTCAGGGGAGAGATGTTGCCCAGGTGAAAGCTGCAGGCCTTGGTAATGGCTTGGACATGGGATGAGTGATCACAGGAAGACAAGTTCCCTGACCACTGAGCAAGCTTTGGTAGAACATCCCAAGGTGACAAAAATAGGAATCCTGTGCCATTGACAGAGGTTGTCCATTCTCCAGTGACCAGACTACTAAACATGTGCTCTACAAGGGCTTCAACGATGCTCTTAACCCCAGGGGTTAAGACCTGGGGTATCATGGTTTTCTCTGATGAAGCACCAGTGGGAAGGTCTTGCATGGGTGGAACTTCTGGAGAGGATGGCCCCAGTGATGAAGTCTCTAGGCTTTTGAAGCCCTGAAGTAAGATGTATAAAGACCTCTACCAACTTATACCAAGGATATATTGTACATGTGCTATCAACCATAGGGACTTTAGGGAATTTAGAGCCCTATAACACAAGTGGAATTTATTTGGCTCTTGAAAACCAGATGAGGAAATGCATCCTTGTCCCTATTCTTTCAGGCTCAACCAGCTAGCCAGTGTCAGGGTAGGGACTGGGCTGGTTTCATGTTTCTCCTTTTTCAACCTGTGTGACTCAGAGGACAGTGTGGTCTTTTTTTTTTTAGTTTTTTTTTTTTTGGCAGGGCAATGGGGTTAAGTGACTTGCCCAAGGTCACCCAGCTAGTAATTATTAAGTGTCTGGGGTTGGATTTGAACTCAGGTCCTCCTGACTCCAGGGCCAGAGCTCTATCCACTGTGCCACCCAGCTGCCCCAGGACCCTGTGGTCTTGATCCAGGTGGGGGGAGGAATTCAGACCTGGTTGCATCCTTGCCCTCTAACCCAAGTTTTGCAGAAAACTGAACCCAGAAGCTTTTGCTTCCAAAGAACTTTGAAGTTTCTTATTTTCTGTAAACAACTGCTGACAAAAGAGGAAGCAAAAGCTGCTGCCCCAGTCTGTAGCTTTCCAAGCAGGATTTCTAGGAAGGCTCATGCCGTCTAAGGCCTTTTACCACTGCCACCCCCTCCTCTGAGAGGGAAACCTGAGGAGGGGGGGACCTTGAATCTTTCCCAGACTCATGCTCCTCACTTCCTCGTCCCTAGTTCCTGGCAAGGAGGGGGAAGAAGAACAGGAGCTCACATGCAGGAAGAAAAGCTTTCTGGAACCCAACCCTGGTGCTGAGACCCTGGCTAGGTTGCAAAGCCTGAGGACCCTTTTTCTCAGCTTCTTAGACTCTCTCTATGGGGAAAATGATACAGAAGCCAGTAATGGTAGTTGCTAAGATGAGGCATGATGTTTCCTACCAGAAGTAAGGTGAGGGGGTCAGTTCCCAGCTATGCAGCATTTTACAGCCCATGTTGACCCTATGAGAAGGATGCTTCTGAGGAGAGGGACACATGTGGGCCCTCCCTCCACCTGGGGCCCTCTTCCCTTTCCATACTCCCTCAGTCCCAGGTGATCACCAGCCTTCCCATCAAATTCACCTCTGGGGGCTGGCCCAACTGATCAATGATACCCTTCCTTGCTTCATAGACATAGTACTAGATTCAACTGGGTCAAGTGAATGGCTCCTTGTGAGTTCATATCTGGACTCTAGGAACCCTTCTGAACTTTGAGGATCCCAAGGTAACGACTGGTTCATTCTGTCCCCTATTTACCAAAGACAAGGAAAGAGGGGTTGGGAGAGGAAGGAGTGTCATCACCTCTCTCCTCATCTCCTCACCTCAACCAAAGAGAGAACTTGGGTTCGGATCTGTCTGAGGAGGTCTGATCTGTCTCAGGTAGGTCATTAATAGTATTTGTTAGTAGACATTACTTCTTCATGCTTGCAGGTGGGAACACGAGTGAGCTCTCCAAGCCTCTCTGTGGATACGTAGCCACAGAGAACACTGGCATGTTCCAAGGATTGGGCTTCCTTTGGCATCTCCTCTCCTTTCCATATTCTCATCATGATAACCTTTAGACAGCTAGGTGGTACAGTGGGTAGATTGGAGTCAGGAAGATCTGAATTTAAGTCCTACTTCAGACACGAATTATTTGAGTAAGTCACTTGGTTTGAGTGGAGGTGAGGGGGCACAAACCTTCATGTCACCATTTTCCCTCTTCCTGAGCAAACATGGGTGGGACTAAAGCGGCCCAGTGCCGTTTGCTGACATTGTGATTCTGTGAATTGCAGTCTTGGGGAAATGAGTTTACAGGAAACTTTACACAAGGCCTAAGGAAAGCATATTATGCTCTGGCTACAGACACCAAAGAAACGCCACAGGTCCATCATCCAACTTTACCCCCATATGATAATGATGTTTATCTTTCAGTCTCAAGGAAGGCTATGACATGAGGGAAGTAAACTGGATTTTTGAATGACTTAGTGCTCTGTTACCTCAGCCTCCCTTTCTCCTCCAGAGTCCTCTGGGTCCAGTGGCCACATAGGAATCAGGATGACTGGAGGTGGCCCTGAATGTGTGGTAATCAGGGTGAAGTGACTTGCCCAAGGTTGCACAGCCAGTAAGTGGCCAGTGTCTGAGAGCAGATTTGGCCTCAGCTCCTTCTGACTTCAGGCTGTGATCTATCCACTGCACCACCTAGCTGCCCACAGCTGACAAATACACTGGTCCTTTTTGAGCTCAGATCTAGTCATGTCACTGCCTTGCTCAAGGCAGCATTGTGGCTACTGTGCCTTCTGGCCTTCAAGATAATTTGCAAAGTGCTCTGTGGAGCATTAAAGTCCTTACAACTTGGGTCCCATTTTTCAAGGCAATGGGGTTAAGTGGCTTGCCCAAGGCCACATGGCTAGGTAATTATTAAGTGTTTGAGGTTGGATTTGAACCCAGGTACTCCTGACTCCAAGGCCGGTGCTCTATCCACTGCGCCACCTAGCTGCCCCCCAGTTTATACTCCTTCTGGCTGGTAGGATGGCTGTATCCACTCCCAGGCTCCTAGGGATAGCCCTGTATGTGACTGTCCTCTGAAATTAGCCCCATTGATGTACTTCCCCTTTAACAATTGGCAGTAGACTCAGTCAATTCTTTGGAAAATGCAGTGAAATATGACATTAATAATAATAATAATATAGCTAACATTTGCATAACATTTTCTATGTCCCAGACATTATGCTTTGTCCTTAATTGTACCCTTAGACTTCCATTGGGCTTAGATGAAGTTATGTCAGGACTATCATCTTCTGTATATTTTTCTATGTATATTTTTCTTATGCCAAAGGAGCTAGATTTTTTTCTTTTTCATCTTCTCTATTTTTCCCTACTGGAGTTTTTCTTGTAATGATTTCTGTCATTTCCCTCCTTTTTTATCTTCTTTTATTTTATTTGACCTCTTTTTATTATTGGAATTGGCTCAGATATGATTCTTCACTTGGCCATCTTATCAGAAGCCCCAGGCTTCTAACTGAAGCAGTGCCTTTCCCTGATTTTCTTTGGTGTGATAGCATTTGTTTTACTCTGGTAGGGTTCCTGAAAAATTGGGTAGATCTCTTTTCATTAATAACTCTTAATAAATGAATACAGTCTTTCTTAGAAACCTGAAGGATGTCACTAAATATGCTAACCCAAGGGAGGAAATTCCTTTAATTACATTGTCCAACTCTGTTTATGGCTGTTTAGTCTTCAAAGTTTTTCATGGACATGCTTAGCCTACACATACGTGTAAATATAATGGAGGAAACATTGACTCCCCAGACCCTCACCCTATGTAGGACTCAATGTATGCTGACTCTAGCACTAGTAAAGGGAGAGAATCAAGTCCTGTGGGTTACAACTTCCTGCCTGGAGCAGAACTTGCAAGCTGGGAAGAATATTGGCAACATATAGAGGAATAGAGGAGGAGGAAGGAAATGAAGTTAGCAGGATCCTGTGCCCTTGGCAAGAGAGGAAAGAGAAAAGAACTGAGTGAGCCCCACAATTTCTCTGCTTGTCGCTCTTCCTTTGGAAGAGCTCCTGCACTTGGAGAAGGCTCTGACAAGATGAACAAGGGGTGGGTAAAGGAGTCTTTCATCATGACTGTCTTCCTCCTGCCATAGAAGAGACCTAGGCACTCAGTCTACAGATAAGGCAATTCTGCAATTCAGGAAATCGATGGCTTTGAAAGAATCTGGAGTTTAAAGCTAGGGAGTGTAAGAGGCAGCTCTGTGGAAACCAGATGCTCCATGAGTGACTCTCCCCTCCTCCAGAAGGATGCCAAGGGAATACCACCAGGGATTGCTCAAAAATTGGACATACCAAGTACCAGGGCCAGTTCTAGAGGATGAGAATCAAAGATAGAAGTGAAACAGACTCTGCCTGTCCTCAAGAGGATTACATTCTATCAGAGAAAGGATATCTGCACAGCTGTATATCCATAGTCAAAACAAGATTCTTCTAGGACTGGTGGGTGGGACCAGCAGTTGGAGATTTTAAGAAATGGATGAGATATGAAGGAAACTGGATAATCTAAGAGATTGCAGCTAGGCTTGAAGTCAGGGGACTAAGGTTCAAGTCCCAGCTTATCTACTACAATGTATGGGACCGTGGACCAATCACAGCCTCCCTAACCCTCAGGTTCCTTATCCATCCAAGAGGGAGGTTGGATTCTTTCCTGGGGATAATCCATGCAGCAGCAGGGGATCAGTGAGGGAATCTCTGGTCAGGTGAGTTCACCTAAACCATTGAATGAAATGATCAAATGGAAGAGAGGGGACAGAGACAATGAAATGTTAGAGCTTTACTTTAAAAAATAAATGGGGGCAGGTAGGTGGTACAGTGGATAGAGCCCCGGCTCTGGAGTCAGGAGGACCTGAGTTCAAATCCAGCCTTGGACACTTATATAGGCAATTAAGCCTATCTGAGTGACCTTGGGCAAGTCACTTAACCCCATTGCCTTATATAAGTAAAAAAATTTTTAATGGTCCTATCTACAGCTTGTGCAGGGACTGTAACCTCGACTAACTCCAATCTAAAGGACCTAGATTCAAAATGGAGGAGTTGAAAGGGATTCATTCATATCTTCTACGGGGTTTTCACTTACAGGCTTTGATGGACCTTTAGGAAGAACCAAGATCTCCCCTCAGCCATTGCCCCTGGTTGCTACAAGCCCAGAGGAAGGAGTCATTCCTGGCCACTGTGAAGAGAGTCGGCTCAGCTGAGGAATTGTACTTCGGAGATAGAATTGCTCTTCTCTTTTCTCCTTGTACCCCTTTTAAAGCACAGGGACAAGGAGGAGGTGATTCCTCCATCCTCCATTCACAATGATTTCTCATGGTGCAGTAACACTCTCAGTAGGAGAGGACATGCCCACCAATAAGGACACACAGGGAATGGCCAGGTGTAGACTCACCTGAAGAACACAGAGGGGAGGATCCAGAAAATTCAGTGGGGGTTCCATGTCCAGTAGAGATGCCATCCTCAGGGTACAGCAAAAAGAATAAACATTGGTAGAATGCTGGAGGTAGGAAATGCTTGCATTACTCTTCCTTTGGAACCCCATGTGTATTTGTAGGATAGGATACCCTGACTGATGGGGGTGTGTGTGTGTGTGTGTGTGTGTGTGTGTGTGTGTGTGTGTAAAACTGCATTTGCTTTGAGCTAGTTGTGCCCACTGGCTTTCTGTTGAAGTCAAAATAAGCTTGGCAGTGAGGGTGAAGTTGTGAACTTAGTTTTAGGATTATAGATTTATAAATTACCTTGAACCTGAGGCACTGGTCAGAATATATGATAGTGAATTTTTGACATTCCAAACTTGCAACTTTAGTTCGTATGTATTGTCTTTGAGTTTTTTTTATTTCTCTTTGAGTTGTTGAATTTATCATATATTTTTGAAGAGATGGTAAACAATCGAATATAGGTGGAAAATGTGCAATCATGTAAAACATTTCCATGTTAATCATTTTGTATGCAGACTCAATTCAAAGAAAAAAATGAAAGTGAAAAATAGCATGCTTCAGTTTGTATTCAAACAATTTTATTTCTTTTTTTGAAGGAATATAAGCTTTATTATTAGTCCTTTGGGATTGTCTTGGATCATTGCTGAGAACAACTAAGTCATTCACAGTTCTTCATTGACCAATATTGTTGTTGCTGTGTATAATGTTCTCTTGGTTCTGTTCACTTCACTTTGCATCAGGTCATGAAATCTTTCCAGTTTTTTTCTGAAATCTTCTTACTTTTTATTTCTTACAATATAAAAATATTCCATTACAATCATATATCACAGCTTGTTTAGTTATTCCCCAATTGATGGGCATTCCTTTGATTTCCAATTCTTAAACACAAAAAGAGCCACTTTAAATATTTTTGTACAAATAGTCCTTTCCCATTTTTTTGCATGTTTTTGGAATATAGACCCTAGCAGTGGCAATGGATCAAGGGTATATGCATGCAGTTATAGAATGTGATGGAATGGTTGAATCACTTCACAACTGCCCCAACAATGTGTTAGTCTCCCAGTTTTCCCACACCCCCTCAAAAATCCAACAAATTCTCTCTTTTTTTTTTTGTTCTAGTAGTCCTCTGATAGGTATGTGGTGGCACTTCAGAGTTGTTTTAATTTACATTTCTCTGAACACTAGTGATTTAGAGCATTTTTTCACAGGACTATAAATAGATTTGATGTCTTTGTTAGAAAACAGCCTGTTTATATCATTTGACCATTTATTGATTGGGGAATGACTTGTCTTTCTACTAATTTGACTCAATTCTCTATATTTTTGAGAAATGAGGCCTTTATCAAAGATACTCCTAATTTTCTGCTTTCCTTATAATTTTCTTGCATTGGTTTTATTTGTACAAAATCCTTAAAATAGATAATCCAAATTATCTATTTTATATATTGTAATTTTCTATGTTCTTTGGTCCAGGTTCATTTTCCAAGGGATTCTAGAGTGGCTCTAGTGCTAGGCTCTGTTGGGAGGCATCCTCTTACCACAGGGTTGCTCCAGGGGATCTGAGCTTGACCCTAGGCCTTTCTCTTTACACTGTTTTCAGGGCTGGATCACAGGTGCTGAGGGGCTTCTGCCCAGAGCCTTCAGGGTACATATTGTGCTTCTATTCCAGCTTAACCTATTCCAGGTTCTACACAGGATATGGAGGTCTTTCTCTGGAACCATGGCCAGGGTGGAGAAATCTAGAGGTAATAGTTATTTCTTTTTAGATTGGTACATTTCTAAACTCCCACTGGGGTGTTTACAAGGGATGGGTTGGGGTTGAGGCTTCTCTAGTTTCACTGCCATTCTCCCTTAACCTTCTCACTATTCTTTTTCAATTCCCTCCACTCTCCATCTCCTTCCATACCCAATTTAGATGATCTCATACCAGCTTTTTGTATATTTTGTATTTGCTCATTTCTAGGATGTGTATGCTACCTTCCTCATTAAAGGTAGGAGATGTTTTCCTTTTGTATTCATATATATTCTCATCCCTACAATCCTGAGTGGTGCCTGAAATATAAATATCAGATACTTAATAGATGCTTATAGATTGTTGACCTTTCCCTGTGCCAAGTGACTTCCAAAGCTCCATATCTAGCTTTGTATTTCACTTTGTAGTTCACCAGTTCAATATTGTTGGCTATATTTTGGTCATTTCATCCTACATTTCCCATAAACATCTCAAAACATGTGAAAAAATGAACTCCTCTTTCCTTTTTTGCAAGGCAAAGGAGTTAAAGATCTTGTCCAGGATCACACAGTGAAGTATGTATTAAATATCTGAAGCAGGAATTGAACTCGGATCCTCCTGACTCCAGGGCTGGTACTCTATCCACTGCACCACCTAGCTGCCCCCATCAATCCTTTTGAAACAAACTATGACTACATTTTCCTGTTTCTGCTGAGTGTACCATAGTTTTTCCATCCTCATCCCTAACCCTTATCTTCAAGTGGTTGCAAAGTCTTGGTGATTCTAATTTCATCACATTTAGAAATTGGAATCATCTCTTCTCCCAGCTTCTGCCTGAGCATCTCTTGGATAATTACAGTGGTTTCCTCATTAGATCATTTCCAATTTTTCTTCCTAAGGGTCATTTCCAACTTTTTTTTCATCTGCGATTTATGAAAGCCTGCTTAGTGAATGAACTGTTCCAAATACTCCCCTTCTCATAGATGCCTGAGAACCATTTCAAGTCAACATTTCAAAATTTCCAGTTAATGTCAATTAATCAACAAACATTTATTAAACTCCTCCTATGTGATAGATCCTATTCTAAGCATTAGGAATTCAAAAAAGTGCCAAGGTAGTCCTTACCCTCAAGGAAATCACATCTAACAGGGGAGACAAGATGTACAAAGGAATCAAGTCAGGAGAGATAGGAAGTAACTAGCCCAGGATGAAAAAGTATGAAAATGAAAAGTGATGAGGACAAGCTCCCCGATGAAGAAAGGATTTTTGAGGACCTTCAGGAAAGCCAAGAGTTGGACACAAGGCAGAAGAGTATTCCGGACTTGGAAGAGAATCAGAAAAAATGCCCAGAGGTCAAGGATGGAGTAACCTGTTGGTGGAACAGCCATGGGGCCAAAGTCACTGGACCAAAGGGTACTTGGATGTAAACAAAACTGGAAAGGTAGGAGGGGCCTCAGTACCAAAGGACTTTGAATATCTGAGGATTTTCTCCTAGAGGGGCTAGGGAGTTATACTGGAAGTTTATAGACTAGAGTGGTAGAGGGTTAAGTTGGATTTTATGGAATGAAGGGTTAATACAGTTGGATATAGTTTTAAGATGTCTAAAAAGCAGTTGACTATATGATACTGGAGGTCAGCAGAAAAGTTAGGACAGGTAGATTTGAGAATTGTCAATATTGAGGTGGTAATTAAATGCATGGGAACAATGAAATCATCAAGTAAAGAAGTATAGGGGATGAAAAGGACTCAGGAGAGAACCTTGGGGGATGTCTATGATTAGAGGGCATGATTTGGGTAAAGATCCAGCAAAGAAGATAGACAAGAAGCAACCAGAGAGGAAGGAGAAAAACCAGGAGGGAGAGACCGGGTTCTTTGAAAACCTAGAGAGAAGAGAGATTCAAGAATGAGACAGAGATCAAGAATGCCCAAGACAACTACAGGCAGGTTAAAGGAGAATGAGGACTGGCAACTAAATCATTGATCATTTTGGAGAGGGCAATTTTGTGGCTAAATCTAACATTTCTAATACAATATTGAATATTAGTGGTGAAAATAGGCATCCTTGTTTCACCTCTGACCTTATTGGAAATGTTGCTTGTTTATCTGATTACAAATAATACTTGCTGGGGGTTTCAGATAGGTGTTGTTAATCATTTTAAGGAAAACTCCATTTATTCCTATGTTCTCTAGTATGTTTAATAATAATGGGTGCTAGCCTTAGAATCAGGAAGACAAGAATTTGAATTTGGCCTCAGACACTTAACACTAGCTGTGTAACCTTGGGCAAGTCACTTAATCCTAATTGTCTCACATCCACAGTCATCTTTAGTCATCCTGATTCTTAGGTGTTGACCCAGATGGTTCCAGAGGAGAAAGTGAAGCAGTCAGGTTGCACAGCCCCCTTCAGTCAAATCCAGTTCACATGCTTGTCATGATATCACCTTCCTGATGTCATGGTCTTATTTGAGAGTGAAGGACAATCATCATCATCATCATTTTGTCAAAGGCATCTCTAGAATCTATTGAGATAATTATGAGTTTTGTTATTAATATGGTCAATTATGGTCATCTCTGCATACCTGATCATGGTATATTAGCCTAGTAATAACTTGTTGCTAAAAAGAGATTGCAACAAGTTAGTACTAGGATAATTTATCTAAATTTATTTAAAATCTTGCTTCAATATTCATTGGGGGGATTGGTCTATAATTTTCTTTTTCTGTTTTGACTCTTCCTAGAATAGGAATAAATGCCATGTTGGTGTCATAAAAAGAGTTTGACAGAACTCCTTTTTTTACTTATTTTTTTCAAATTATTTATATAGAATTCGAATTAATTGTTTTTAAAATGTTTGGTGAATCCATCTGGCCCTGGAGATATTTTTCTTAGGGAGTTTATTGATGACTTCTTCAATTTCTTTTTTCAGAATTGGAGTTATTTAAATATTTTATTTACTCTTCTGTTAATCTGGGCAGTTTATATTTTTGTAAATATTTATCCATTTCACTTACACTATCAGATTTTTTGGCATATAGTTGGGCTTCCTCAGTGGTGGTGAATTCACCCTTTTCATTTTTGATATTGATAATTTGGTTTCCTTCTTTCCTTTTTGAAATCAGATTAGCCAAGTTTTTCTATTTTATTGGTTTTTCATAAAAGTTTTAATTATTTATTCAATAGTTTTCTTACTTTCAATTTTATTAGTTTCTTCTTTGATTTTCAATATTTTATTGGGATTTAAAATTTTTTAAATTAACTTTTAAAAATTAACTTGTTTTAATTAACTTTTTTTAGTTGCATGTCCAATTCATTGATCTCCTCTTTCTTTTTTTTATTCATATTAGCATTTAGAGATATAAAATTTCCCCTAGTAATTGCTTTGATGGCATCCCACAAGTTTTGTTATGATGTCTCATTGTCTTGGATGAAATTGTTGATTATTTCTTGATTAACTCATTCTTTAAAATTAGTTTATTTAGTTTCCAATTTTTTTTATCTTTCCATGGCCCTTTATTGCATGTAATTTTTATAGCATCATGATCTGAAAAGAATGCATTTAAAATTTCAGTTTTTCTGTATATGACTGTGAGTTATGCCTTAATACAGATCAATTTTGGAGTAGGTGCCATGTACCACATATAGAGAAGGCATATTTCTTTCTAGCCTCATTCAGTTTTCTCCAGAAGTCTATCATGTCTAACTTTTCTAAAATTATATTCACCTCCTTAACTTCCTTCTTGTTTATTTTATGGTTAGATTTATCTAATTCTGAGAGAAGAAAATTGAGGTCCCTCATGGTATAGTTTTGCTAGCTATGTCTATAGCATATTTAGCTTCTCCTCTAAGACTCTGGATTCCATACTACTTAGCACATATGTTTAATATTGATATTGCTTCATTGCCTATGGTACCTTTTGGGAAGATGCAGTTTCCTTCTTTATCCCTTTTAATTAGATCTATTTTTGTTTTTGCTTTGTCTGAGATCAAGTTTGCCAGCTCTGCTTTTTTTTTTTACTTTACTGAAGCATAATATATTCTGCTCCAATCTTACCTTTACCTTGTGTGTATCTCTTTGCTTCAAATGTGTTTCTTGTAAACAATATATTGTAGGATTCTGGTTTTTAATTCACTCTGCTATTTGCTTCTGTTTATGGGAGAATTCATCCCATTCTATATCGACAGTTTTGATTACTAACTTTGTATTTCTTTGCCCCCTATCTTTCCTGAGAGGGCAATTTTGGTGGAATGATGGGATCAGAAACTGGATTATAAGTGTTTAAGAAAAGAGTGAGAGGAGAAAAAAATAGACTTTTCTGAGGAGTTTCATCACAAAGAACAAAAGAGATACTGGATGATAGTTACCAGAGATGGAAAGATCAAGTGAAGCATTTTCCAGGATGGTAGAGACATGAGCACATTTATAGACAGTAGGGAAGGAACCAGTAATGAGGAAGAGACTAAAGATATATTATAGAATGGGCATGACAGAGGAGATGACCTGTTGGAGAACATGGGATGAAAAGGGATTACTTGAGTAGGTGGAGGGGTTTGTCTTGGTAAGGGTAATATCACTTCATTGTAAGAGAAGGGGTGAAGGAAAAGAGAATAGCAGAGGGTGTCTGAGTTTAGGAGATAAGGAAGAGAAGATAATGGCAAATGGTCTCAGTTTTGTTTTGTTTTGTTTTTGTAAAATTTGAGACAGGGTTTTCACCTGAGAAGATGGAGTGAGGGGAAACCATGGGAGGTTTGAGGAAGAGAAGACTTGGTATAATCACAGTAGAGAATGGGATGGTAAACTCATTAGGGAGGGGTAAAAGGATTGCCTTGTAACAGTGATGGTTCAAATAAGGTTGAATAGCATAAATCTACAGATTTATGAACCAATTTTGGGAACCAAGAAAAAGTTGTGTGATTTTCTGTACCTTTGCTTTGAATCTCAAGAGTAGAAGGAAATGCAGTGGATGGTCGAAGTGATCCAAAACTGAGGCTTGGCTGGTCAAAAGAGGAGGACAGAGTAGAGCTAAAGGGTCAAGACAGAGAGAATAGGAGAGAGTGATTAATACAGAATAGGTGGCCTGGGAAAGAAGGCCATAGAGGGAATGAAGAGTAGGATTTTGTAAAGGAAGGCAGAGGTAGAGGTTAAAAGTGAAAAAGATTGTTTGGAAAAACATGTACTCAACCTAGAGAAAAATACTGAGTGAATATTGTCTGGATAACCCCTTGTTGTCCAAATCAAACCAAACCCACCCCCACCCCCCATAACAGAATCTCTGAACCAAACATATTTGAAATTTGGAAGGGACTTCATGGACCATCAAAGTCCACCTATCCCCCAAACCCATCTTTTTCTATCACATATCCTTGTGATTCTCCTGCTTTTGCCTAAAAATCTGAAGGGAGGGAACCAATTTATCCCAGTGCTGAAGCTGCCTAATCTACTTTGGGAGAACATTAGTTATTCAGAGACTTTTCTTTGTCTTCTTTGCAGCTTCTACCCATTGCTTCTGGCTTTTTCTTTCTAGAACAAGTCTCATCAGGGTTGCATATGGCGATCCTTACACTTCCAACTCTAACTCTGTTGTCAATTCTCAGATGGCATGCCCTTGAGGCTCTTCACCATCCTGAAGGCTTTCCTCTGGATACTCGATGTCATGAATATGCTCCCCAGAACCTCAAACAATATTCTAAATAGAGTCTGCCTGACCAGGTCAGAGTCTTGGGGTGGAGGATACCAGGTACATTGCCACCAGCTCATCTATTTTAGGATGAGTATTTACATTGCAGAAGTTGGCATACACCGCTACTTGATTTATTGGTTTTTGGATTGTCTGGACATGTAGACATTGCCAATATTGCAAATTAAACTCAAAGTTGTCTTCAACATTTTGGAGAGTTGGTTGTTAAACATTTGCCAGAGCTGCCCTGAATTTCCCTCTCTCTTCCTGGAAATTGGGTTCCTCTTAAGGCTGGCACCACACTTTGCTAATTCGTTGTAGTCATTGTAATTCATGGCTCATTCTCTGTAGTTTACTTGCCCACCTCAGTCCTAAACACCCAACCGCATCTTCTGTATCTTGTCCAGATACCTGGTATTTGTCTCTCCTTTGAGACCAATGTTACATCCAGCCTCTCCAAATCTTTTTGGATCCCACTTCTATCATTCAGTGTCTGTATGTTGTCCACTACAGCTCCCACTCCAGCAACCATCAGGCCAATTCTCCACTGGGGATCCTAATCCATTAAGAATATCTCTGTACCTCTGACCACTCAGTCAGCCTGGGGTCCATCTGTAGCATCCACTGCATGGGATGGTCCAGCTGCAAAAGGAGAGATATTTTATCAAAAACTCATGAACTCAATCATGGCACCATGGCTAGCATGCTGGTCCTGGGGTCAGAGAGACAAAGTTCAAATGCAGACTCAGACAAGTAGCCCCCACCTTTCAAGCTTGTTGTGAGGATTAGATAAAATGATTGTCAAGTCCTGGTAGAACCATTGCTTTAGAGACATTAACTATCTCCACGATGAATTCAATTTATAATAAACCTTCATCTACTGGTTTAGTAACCTTGATGGGAAAAAAAGAAAAGGACAGAATCTGTTTGCTGGCACCCCACAGCACAGAGTCCTTGGCCTAGAATCAGAAAGACGAGTTCCAATCTGGCCTCAAACACTTATTAACTGGGTGACCCTGGACAAGTCACTCAGCCTCTCTTTGCCTCTCAAATTCCTCCATTGTAAAATGGGGATAATAACAGTAGTTACCCTGAAAGGTTATTTTGAGGAGCAAATGAGAGAATCTTTGTAAAGAACTTTGGAAACATGAATTTGCTATGGAGAAGGAAGATATGTTATAGTCTGAATAAATTCATTCTGAATGAGTTCCCTTGGGCTCTTTGCAAACATCCACTCACTTTTCTTTGAACATCAGTCACTTTCTTCATGAATGCATTTGAATTTGCCCTAGAATCCCAGACCACTGGCCCATAGTTGCTGGCTCCATTCTTCCTCCATTACAGAAATGGGCACATTTGCCTTTGACCATTCCTCATGTGTCTCTTCTGTCTTCTCTGACTGTTCCCATGTCTCTGTCTGACCCAACAGACTAGCTCTTCCAGGAGCTCCTGGTTGCTGCCATGGGTAAACTGAGTCAGCATTTTCCTACAGAAATGACTTTCCATGGTAGCATCCCTAATTGTTCATTGAAAGGAGTGAGATTTTTTCTTTAGTCAAGGTCGAACCTGGTTTCCTTTAGGTTTTCCTTCTTCTCCCCCCATCATTGATTCCCCCCTTAAACATGCCAGTATTGACATAATGGAGGAAAATGAAGAAATCAAAATATGAAAATTCATCAGAATTCAGTATGTTAGTTTAAAATTTCCTAATTCTTAAAAAAATCTGTGGGCCAAATTTCTCAATTTCCTCTTGTTGTTCCTTGTTCCATGATCAGGAGAAAGCAAGGATAAAAAGGAACATCAGCTCTAGGGGTAACTTCTCCTTTTGAGATACTGCTGTGCCTGTTTAGAGGGACCTGTCAGAGCTCAGCTGTGTCCCTTCTTTGGAAGACTGTGGACCTCATAAGACAGAGAGATGAGCAGAGCCACAATGTGGCTCCCTGAACCCTCCTGGCATGCAGGTAAAGCGATGCTTAAGTGGACTTGCGCGTGAAGGCATGGCTCAATGGTCAGTAAGTAGAAGAGGGAGGGATGGAAAGCGAAGACATCTATAGATGAAATAGTGGATGTGTTGGATCAGGGCTATAGGTAAGAGGGAGAGGAGTGGGGAATAAAATAAGGATAGCACCCTCTAAACACCCAAAGTTGACCTACAAGGAAGTAATGACCCTTGTCCTGAGTCCTGTATTTAGGGGCAGATGGTTGTAATGGGCCCCTTGAGAGTCCATGCCTTCAGTCTCATTTCTCAAAGCCCTTTCCTCTCTTTGTGCTCCAGAATTTGGCCAGGGGTCTGTAATCACTGAGCTTGGGTCTAAACTTCTCCCAGCCTAGGTCTATGTGTCTGTGCCATTCCTTTTTTTTTAGGTTTTTTTTTTTTTTTGCAAGGCAAACGGGGTTAACTGGCTTGCCCAAGGCCACACAACTAGGTAATTATTAAGTGTCTGAAACCGGATTTGAACCCAGGTACTCCTGACTCCAGGGCCGGTGCTTTATCTACTGTGCCACCTAGCCGCTCCGTGTCACTCCTTTTTGTTGAAGTAATAAGGTCTTCCTAGACCTGACCCTCTCATCTCACCAAGGCCCTGAAGTCACTCCAGTTCTACCTTGGTGTTTTCTCATCCCTACAGAACTTGGAAGATGCTGGCATCAACTGCCCCTGTGGGCTTGGGGCCTTTCCATCCTCTTGGTCAGTACCTGCTTCCTCAGCAGCTGTGTTGGTAGGTCCTGATTCCCATTTTCCAGGGACCCTAGAGCATCCCTTAGGGCAGATCAGTGAGACTGGTCCTGGTCTAGCACTGGGAAGCTTCCGGGGTACTTTTTTCTCCCCTGCCCTTTGTGATAGATTGCACACATGTCACCAGCTCCAATTTACAAGGTATCTTTTCCACCATCACAGTGCAACTGTTAGGTGGAAATAGCAAGCTAGGTCTCGGGTTCATTTGGCTCTTGGCTCTTCTCTGTTCTTGAGCCTTCCCCAGAAGTCATGCCTCCAGGACCTGAAAAGCCCACTTGCTTCTCCAAACCCTAAAAGCTTATGGTCATCTGGCAGAGGAAGAAAAGGATTGAAACAACTTACAAAGTTCCAGGAAAAATTCCCTGGGAAGGAAGAGGAGGAAAGGGACCATACATAGAGAGGGAGATCACAAAATGACCAAGGTCAGTGATTGCCTTAGAGACTCTTCAGGCCAAGGGCTGTAAAGGCTGCCCTTGCAGTGGGTTGAGGCCAGGAGGATCCTGGGAGTCTAGCATGATGAAAGTCATTCAGCAAAAGTCCTCTCCCAAAGGAGCTTGTGAAAGAAGTGGATTTTCTAATGTGTCTGTGGGCAGTCCTGGCCAGCCTTGGGTATGGGAATGTGCCAGTGTATTCTCACTTGCACCACCAGGGGCTGACCATTGCTTTATGCCTCAGTTTCTTTAACCTGCAAAATGAGGGTGTTAGACTGGATGATCTTTGAAGTTCTTTCCAGTACTAAATGTTTGACTCTAGGACCCTTGGTTTAAAGGGTGCAAAGTTATAAATGTCAGGAGATGGTTAAGGGAGAAAAGTGGGGGTTAGAGAAGCAGATCTGAGCTGGGGCATCATATTGGAGCTTCACCTAGTTTTTCTCCTTGCCTGGACCTGGAGCCTGAGATGGCTGGTAGAATTCAGACAACTTTCTGAATGAGCAGAGGGGACGAAGCACACCTGAGGGACCCTGGAAGATTTTAGTGTGGGGGCCTTGAGCCTTGCCCCTTCCCTCAGAGCCAGCTCTGTTACATTTGACTCCCCACCCCCACCCTGGGGTTCTCCAGAATGTGCTTTGGAGGGGTTGGGGGTTCTCTCTTCTCATGCCCACACATTGTGCCCCCACAATTTGGGGAGCGTTGTGACTTGCATTCCAATTCCACTGAGAGGCATATTTGCTTCATGTCAGGGCTGAGGTCTTCCCCAAGGCCCTCCTCCATGGGCCTGCCCTTTCCCCACATCACTTCAGTCTGGGGGTTCCCAGCTCAGCTCCTCCCTAGTCTCAGTCCAATCAAAGCCATGCTTCTCAGAATGGAGCTGTTGGTGTGGCTGGAGCCTCCAGTCTGGACCCCAGACTCCCAGATCCCTGTCCCTGGCACCTAGGCTAATTCTGAGAGTCTTTTCCTCCTTGCTCAGGGACCAAAAAGGATACAACCCAGTCATGATTCTTGGGCCCCATGATATGGCTGGGGCTGGAAGGAAAAGGTGCCTCTCAGGCTCTTGGCCTTGACCACCTGGGTGACTGCAACAGTCCTTTATCCCCTAATATGAAGGGAGGGAAGGGTCTTAGTGGGGTTCATCCAGGTGGTATTAAAGATTGCAGCTTTTCCAGTGAGGCAGCCCCCTGCACATGACTGGTCAAGCAGGTCCCCGAGCATAGTCGATGCCATCTTTGGAGGTCCAGGCCTGGGCTGAACCCTTCTAGAGCACAAGTCTGATCCCGTGTCCTCTAGACTCCCATGTGACTCAGGTCCGTGTCTCCTTTGCAGGGTATTTGGACCCAGAGGTGAGGCTGGTCAATGGGAGCAGCCCCTGTGAGGGCCTGGTGCAGTTGAAGATCCAGGGCCAGTGGGGGACGCTGTGCAGTGACAGCTGGAGCAGAAATGAGGTTTCTGTGGTCTGCAAGCAGCTGGGGTGCCCCTTTGGTGTCAGCAGCTCCAACTGGTCTAATATTAGTGATGTGTCCGGACGTTCGTGGTTGGGCAACGTTTCCTGCCACGGGAATGAGTCAGCCCTTGGGGACTGCAGGCACAGTCAATGGGGACAGCAGCCCTGCCCACCGAGGCAGGAGGTCCAAGTGAACTGCTTAGGTAAGACTCACCTGTCTCTTCCCACGTTCCCAGAGAAAGAATTCTGGGGGAATAAATGAATTCACTCAAACCCCTGGCTTCTGGACTTGACCTGGGGAGAGCTGGAAGCACTGAAGCAGTGCCCACCTCTGAGCATGTTGGGGAAGTCCTTCCTGGGTGCTGGCAGAGGGGCACTGCCATCCCTGGACAGTTGCCAGACTTCTCCCTTCCCTCATTTTCGTGAATCAGTCAGAGCAAATAGAAGAACAGCCACGATGGGTAAGGACGAAGCCCAAGAGCTGAGCCCTGATCCTCCTCTCCCAAAGCTAAACTTGGTAGGGGGGAGTCCACCTGGCCCAGCTGGCTGGATTAATCACCTTTCCTCAAAGTCTGGCCAGGTCAGAGGAACTTTATTAGGGAACCAAAAGAAAAATAAAGTGCTAGGAAGAAGCACCTGAGGGAGGGTGGCACCACCAACAAAAGACCCTGACCTTCTGTCCTCATGGCCAAGCTGCTATCCCCTTGATTAATTCTAGCCCCATCTCAGAGGAGATGGAGAGGAGAGTGATTTGCAGTGGGAGGGGAGGGCTTAAGAGGAAGGTCTCAGGTGGGATTGAGGAGTGCAGTAGATGGAAGGGAAAAGTCATGAGAATTGGAGGGGGGACACAGTGTGCAGAGCAGATGGTAGACTATGAATTGGGGGGGGGGGCAGAGAGTGACCTGATGGCAGCCAAGCTCTGAGAAGGATGGGGAGGACCTGAGGGACATTGGAATGTGACTGGCCCGAAGTTGGGGATATAAGGTGTCACAACCTCCTTGCTGTGAGTGATGGGAAGCTGGGTACACCAGAAGATGGGGGGCCTGGGTAAGAAGAGATGGCAGCTCCAAGTTGACTCAGGGGAGAGGGGAGGGTGGGATAGACTGGGACTGGGGATCCCACAAGGCCCAGTCCTGAATCCCATGGGTCCCTGGATCCCATGTTGGGGTAGGTGACAGGGCAGGGCCAGGTACATTCTGCACCCAGGGGTGGGCCCTTGGGACCAAAGGAGATGCTGCTTGGACAAAGCATTGATCCCACTGCCTGGCAGATGTCTGATGCTCTTCTTTCTTTATGGGCATGATGACAGAGTGAGGCTGTGCCCAAGAGCTGGGTCTAGACATGCCAGAGGTCTCTGCAGAATTCATGGGTTTAGGTGGGATAGCCAGGCAACCCTGGGAGAGAGAACTCAGGGGACTCTGATGCTCCCCTGAAATCCATAAGAGTTCAGAAGCTGGAAGGATCCAGGCTGAAACAAGATTCTAGAAGGGATCCATGGGACAGAAGATATGGGATTAAGGTTAGGGTGTGAGATTCCAAGAAGGATAGGGGAGAAAGACTGGAGTCTCGGGAGGAAGAGGAAGATTGGCTTGGGCAGGAGGGGAAGGGAAAGGAATCCCAGGTGCTAACTCCGAACCAAGCTCTCTGTTTACTTCCCATGCAAAAGGTCCAGAGAATTTGGGACTCTGGTCACCTGCAGCTCAGATTCTTGTGTGTGTATAAATATGTTAGTGTATGGGAATGTGTGTATGTGTGTATCTTCCTGATACATATTCTCTGGTGACAGAAGCTTTGTCCCTGTCACAGATGAAGCTGCCCTGGAGGTGAGGCTGACGGGAGGCCCGAACCGCTGCACTGGACTTTTGGAAGTGAAGTACCAGGGTCAGTGGGGCACTGTGTGTGATGACCACTGGGGCAAGGAGGACTCTGAGGTCGTGTGCCAGCAGCTGGGCTGTGGAACTGCTTACCATGTTCAGCGGCCGCTGGGTCCAGGTGTTGGGACTGGCACCATCTGGATGGATGATGTTGCCTGCCATGGCAATGAATCGGCACTCTGGGACTGTCGCCATCTTGGATGGGGGCAGCACAACTGTCACCACAATGAGGATGTGGGGCTGGTCTGCTCAGGTGAGGCCCATGGGGGATGCCACCCCCCAAAGCAGACTGTGTGCAAGACAGGGAACAGGGGCAGGGCCCTCAGCATTTCCCTCTCTAAGCGGCCCTAACCACTTTGTCCAGGCCACCCCCAGTCAGGGCAAGGCCCAGCTCCCCGGTCCTGGGCCTTCCCCCTCCAAGCCCAAGCCTGGGGGGTGGGGCTGAGCTCCCCTCCTTTTGAGTTAGTTGCTCTGCCCTGGGAGCTCAGATCGTCTCACCTGTCCTCTCACTCAATTTCATTGAGCTCCAAGAGAATTTATTCAACAAACTCCTTCCCAGGGCCTACAAACTGTGACTCCCAACTAGGGGCAGCTAAGTGGCGCAGTGGATAGAGCACCACCAGCCGTGGAGTTAGGAGGATCTGAGTTCAAATCTGACCTCAGACACTTAATAATTACCTACCGTGAGACCTTGGGCAAGTCACTTAACCCCCCCCCCCCCCCAAAAGATGCTGCTTTCATTCCAAGCTGGACAGACTCCCTATGTCCTTGGGAGTCAATCTGTGCCAGTGCCACTGGACCCATTGTTCCCATGGTCTTGCCTTTGTCTCACCTTTCCTGCACCTTTCCCCTCCCATGCCAGGTCTCTTTAGGTCCCAATATGTCAACTCTTGTAGGAAACCTGCTTGGTGACAAATCTGATGAAGCCACCTTCTCTCCTCCCTAGTCCCACCCCTTTGAAGGACAGATTTTGTATTTTGGCCCTACAGAGGGCCAGGGCAGATCCATCCCAGTCTCTGGGTGGCCAATCCATAAGAGATACTTTCAAAGGTTTCTTGGTTGGTAGACTGATTAAGGACTGTCAGACCCAGACTTTGATTCTGAGCAGCAATCCAAGGAAGGCCCCAATGGAGAGCCAAAGGTCCCTTGCTCACCTGGTCCAGCCATACCCTGAGCCCTGAGCCATCTGGGGCTGGCAGAGCCTCCACCTCACCAAACACTTCTGAGGTGGAGCCCATCTTCACACCAGAACCCTAGGGAGCAGTTCTTTCTGACCCTTAGGAGACCTCCCTGGGCTCCCCTCCTGTGCCCCTCCCTCCTCCCTCCGGTCCAGCTGACCTCCCTCCTTGCTCACCTTCCTCTCTCCCTGGCTCTCTTGTAGAAGGAGCTGATTTGGAGCTGAGACTAGTCGGGGGAACAAGGAATTGTTCTGGGTTGGTGGAAGTGAGAGTACATGGCCAGTGGGGGAGAATCTGTGATGGCAGCTGGAACCAGGATGTGGCTGAGGTGGTGTGCCGCCAGCTGGGCTGCCCCTCGCCCCAGAATGCTGTCAGCTGGTTTGATGGAGGAGAGGAGGTCAAGCAGATCTGGATTGGGAATATTCGCTGCCAAGGCAATGAGTCAGCCCTTTGGGACTGCGACTACAACGGATGGTCCAGCTACAGCTGTGGGCCTCAGAATCATGCTAAAGTCATCTGTTCGGGTAAGACATCTGGGCAGTGGAGGGGAAGGAGGGTGGAGATCCAATTCAGCCCCAGATGCTTCTGAATTGTGTGACAAGGGGCGAGTCATTCACCCAAGTTTCCCCAGCTATAAAATGGGGACTAGTGCTAGCAGCTACCTCCCAGAATTGTGGTAATGATGATCAAGTGAGATAATATTGGCTAAGTGCTTTGCACAGCTTCTAATGCATCTAAGTGCTAGCTATTCTTATCATGATTCCAGTTGGGATTCTTTCTGAGCCTCTTTTCTCCAAGCCAGGGGTCAATCTTAGAATTCTTTCTGGGGTTGAAGAAGAGATGCTGTGGAGAGAATCATTTGTCTTTTGAGTTGCCTCTTTCCATTGAGCAACCATTTTTTCCCTGCATCTCCACCTCATAGACAGAGGATGAGGTCATCAAGAGAAAGATGGGTTTTGCATCAAGAAAATAAAACCAAAGTCAAGGTCAGAGCATTTGGCATCAACCCATTCTAGAGAGAAGGAAGACAGGAGATCTAGCAGAGAAGTGACATTCTGCCCATCTAGGCAGAAAGCAGCTGGCAGAAGCCAAGGGCAAGAGAATAGTCAGGAGGACAGAGAAGTCAGAGAGGAGGAATGACCAGAAAGGTCCATGGCTTTATTTATTAAGTAATTATTGGTAACCATGGCGAACCATGTGGGCAGAGCTGGGGGTTCAGAAGCCAGATTGCAAGAGGCTGAGTTGAAAAGAAGAGAGCGAGACATTTTCAAGAAGCTTGAGTGTGAAGGGATAGAGAGGTTGAAAGGTGGAAGGATCAATTGAAGACTTTGTAAGTCTAAGGACAGGTGGGGAAAGGATCTGGTGAAAGAGCAGAGGATGGAAATGGAAAGGTTTAGGGATGGTTGAGAGAGCTCCTAGGAAAAAGGAGGAGGTATGGGACCAAGAGGACAGGAACAGGGTGAAAGTCTGTTGAAGCCAATGTACAAGATTTGGATCACTCTCTTTAGTCTTTTTAGATAGTTTCTCCTCACTGGATGGAAAACAACATACTAACTCTCCCTGCCAGCTTGGGTCACCTGCAGAGGTGACATGCTCCCCTTTTATGTCTTTATTCAAGTCATTGATAACATGCCAATGGTGGACCCCTGGAGCCCGCTCCAGGTGACTTCCCTTCAAATTCCCAGTCTGTCTGTGATGGAGACTTCTCCCCATCATCAGCTGTCCTCAGTCCAGCCATCTTCTCATTGACTTTCTCCTGGTTTTCAACATGGTGCCATACAATTTTGTTTCCCAATCATTTCTTGCCTCAGCTAATGGTTCCTGATAGGTTGTGGTCACTCAGTGACTCACCTTTGCTTCCATTATTTATTTTCCTAATGTGATTTCCTCAGTCAGTCACTTACTATTTGTTAAAGTCCTTCTATGTGCTAGGTTACCTAGTAGGGGCTCAGCAATACCTAACCCTGCCCTAAGCCTAAAACAGAGACCCTGCTTATGGTCAACTGAGGAAAGCGATATGCCCTCAGCGAGTCCCTTCACCACTGCTCATCTCAGTTTTCTCACCTAGGACAGAGTTATCCCCCATGTCTCCAGGGCTTTTCGCAAGGTCAAACAAGTCATTGTCAACCCTGGCACAATATTATTAGTGTTGTGATTATTATTGACAAAAGAGCTAGATCCAGTTTCACGTTGAAGGATTGGAAAAGGCCTCCCGCCCCCTGCAGAGTCTTGAAGGAAGTCAGAGAATCTAAGAGGTGAGGGGGGGATGGGAGAGGGGTAGCCAGGGAAAATGCTGGGAGCCAAAAGAAACAGCAGGGAGGGACACCAGGATCCAGGATTGAAGAGCAGCTGTGGGGAGGGAGGTGGAAGAAGACTGGAAAGGGAGGACAAGGCAGGGGAAGAAAGGCTTTGAAAAACAGAATTTTTTATTTGATCCTGGAGTTGACAGAGAGACACCTGGAGTTTATTGAGTATGGAAGTAACAAGATCAAACCTGTACAATTGGACAATTGAATGGAGGATATATTGAAGTGAGGGGAGACTTGAGGCAGGTAGACTCTCCCCTCCATCAACTATTATAATAGTCTACATATGAGGTGATGAGGGTTTGCACCTGGAAGTGTACTAGAAGAGAAGGGGGTATATTGAAAAGATGTGACAAAGGGGCAACAATTGAGTGGATATGGAAGTGAGAGAAAAAAATGAAGCATTGAGGATAAGCAGGACGGTAGGAGGGGGAGGGTTTGGGGAAAGTTCACGAGTTCTCTTTTGGATTGTTGGGTTTCAGAAGTCTACTAAACATCTAGTTCAAGATATCTGAGAGGCAGTTGGAAATGAGAGATTGGAGGGCTGCAGAGAAGTTGGGTTTGGATGAATCAATCTGAGAATCATTCGAATAGAGATTTTCAGGAAAAGGAGTGTGTATTGATTAAGTGTATACTATGAATCAGACAAAAAATGGCATGTTCCCAACGATCTTGGGGGTGTAGGTGATAGTATTTTCCTCATTTTACAGATGAGGAAACTGAGGCAAAGGTTAAGTAACTTCCTAGGGTCACCCAACTAACAACTGGGTTTGAACTAAGGTTTGAACTAGGCCAGGTTTGAACTAAGGCTTCCTGACTTTTGGTCCAGAGCTCTAACCACTGTAATACTTAGTTGTCCACCTTTGATACCATCTCAGAGCTCCTTCCATCTTTTCTACCTGTCTGACAAAATCTGCAAAACACTACCTCAAGTCTCCTCAGTCTCATCTGTCCCTGGCATTTTAGCTTTCAGAATTTCTCTCCCTTCTTGGCTCCCCCCAGCAGCCATGGCATTGGGCCCTGGTTCAGACCACTGCTGTTTTTGTCCTTTCTGGTCCCAGATTCTCCAAAGGGCCAGCTGGCTGCCCGCCCCAATGGTTCCCCTTGCTCCCACCCTAGACCTGAGGCTCACAGGATCTGAGAGCTGGGAGGGAACTTCCTGATCATCTAGGCTCACCATTCCATGAAGGAATGCCTATAATAAACCAGTCACCTCCCAGGAGGGAAATCTGACCACCTCTCAAGGGAGTCTGCTGTCTCTCATGGGGAACAGAATCTTCCTGATATCCAATCAAATCACTGAAAACTTGGCCCACTCTCCCTCCCACCCTTAGAACCATTGAAGACAGGAAAGATGAACTCCTACAGGTCTAAGAAAGGGGAAAAGTGTGACCCCAAGGTGCAGGGAAGGGTGACCTTTGATCCCTTAAATGGTGGTTAGCAAATGTAAAGGTTGGAAAGCATCAGTCTTTGGGAAAGAAGGAAGCAGAAGGCAGGGCAGTGTCAGAGCAGTCAAGGAAGGAGGGAAATGTGAGGCCTGGAGAAGTGATCACACCAGACATGTCCCTAGTGCTTCATTTGCACCTCCCAGAGACTTAGGGGTTTAATAGGCATATGACTGGGGAGCAGACCACTAAGGAAAACTCATCACTAGGAACTTAGCTACTAGATGGGATGTGAATCTGGCTCTTGCTATCTCCAAGCCTGGTGTTTAGTCCCACATGGGAAACCTAAGGATTCAGTGTGATGAGGTACCAGATGTCCTTAGAGAGGACTGGGTAGAAGCTTTTTTGCAGATTATTGGAGAAGTTGAGCACCCCTCCTTGCCCGAAGTCCCTTTCATCTTTTAGAGGGAGCCAATTCTTAGACCTTGACCGAGTTAGGAATTTCATGGGGAGCTAAGAGGTGTTTTCATTTGGCAGTTTCCTTAGGAATTCACAAATTCACATTGTATCACTCAGTGGGGTCTTTAATAATTTTATTGAACATTTAATCTGGGTCAGACAGCCTGTGTGACCCCTCTGATGGAAGAAATGATCCCAATTCCCTAGCCTACAGATGGCCAGGTAGCCTGTGCCCACCCTCTCCTAGGGCAACCCTTTCAGTTGGGATCCCCAGCTTTAAACTGATAATTTCCACATCTCGATACTGGCTTTGTCCTTGGGGACCCTGAGGGGAGCCCTCCTACATAGGATAGGCCTTTCACTCCAACTCTTCCTTGGATTGACTTGAACTTGACCACTCTTCTGCAGGCTCACTTCAAGGGCTTTCCCCATCCTGATTGTCCAATTCTCTAGCTTATGGCATCAAAGTAGTGTGGAAACCAGAGCAGGAAAAGGAAGTTTGAAACTTTTCTCCTTCACTAACTGAGGAAGTCACTTCCCCTCACTCTCAGCCTCAGTCTTGAATCCACTCAAACCCCCAGATTTTCCCATTTTCCCTTACCAGCTGCTTTGTTAGGTCTTGCATTTGTAATGTTGATTTTTTTGGGACAATAGTCAAGAGTTTACAGTCATCCTGATTGATTTTATCTTAGAGTTCAGCCTAGAACACTCTACTGCCAAGACTGTCTTTCAACTCATACGTTAAGCAAATCCAGATCATGGAGAACAGTGCCAACCAGTCTGGGGCCAAGTGGGTGATTACTGCCACAGCCCCATCCCACTTGACCTGGAAACTCTGATTTGTTACATTTCTGACTTGGGTTGGTTCTCCCCTCCTTAGGCAGCTTGGTGGAGCCCTTTCCTCTTCTCCTGGGACTCCCCACATGGTGCCGGGCTTGGAGGAAACACCTGACTGATCCAGGCTGGAACCTCTGAGTTCAAGTAACCCCACAGCCTCAGCATCCTTGGTAGTGGGGACCTAGGCCTGCACTGCCAAGCCAGCTGGAAGGAGCCCACAGATAATTAAAAGCCCACCATCAAATGGGATTTTCATTGTAAAACAGAGCATAGTGTATGCAGTAGGTGCTAATAAATGCTTATTCCCTTCCTCCTGAACCCATCTCCTACCACCAGGACACCATCCTGTCAGACTTGAAATTTGTTCCTTGCTCTTTCTAGATGGTCTTTAGCACCATTTGACCCTCCCTGTCTCTGAGGGCCATTCTCCACTCTCCTCCCCCTACCCCCAGTCTGTTTCTTTTCCTGAGGCTCTTCCTACCCTGAGCCAACTTCCAGACAGGAGTTTCACTCCTTCCCATCTCAGTACCACCAAATCTACTTCCTTGAATTAGAATCTTGGGACTTTTCCTTGTTCTTTAAATAATGGGCCCTTACTGGGCTCTGACAAATGAAGCCAGTGGTTATTATTGAGTTTTTCCTTGAAGACATCTGGGTATCAATTGCCCTTCCTTTTCTGTCTGTGGAGCCCAGCTCACTGGGCAGAGGGAGTGCCCTTCTCCTTGCCCTCTCCTTTGCAAAGTTGATGCCCTTTTGCCAGATGGATGTCTCTGGGAGAATCCATTCTAAGAAGTGTACTATCTCTGTCTGTCATGCCTCTGTCTGTGGATGACATGCTCCATGTCTCCAAACCCCACCCTCTTGACCAGCTGGTGACCTTCCCATCTCCACCATCATTCAATGTGCTTTTCCTAGCTGGAACCTGAGCCATCTTTGGCCGCTAGCTCAAGACTTCACAATCTGTGACAATGCCACTTGTTTGGATGAGGCTTGAAAGGTGTCCTGGATACCCTTGGAGATGCCTCAGCCCCATCTTTAGCTCTTAGCCAACCAACACACCCCAGTCTTGGTGCTCCTGTACAGTTGGGATTGTCATCCTCTGCATCTGGTGCTGTCCCCTGGGGTCTTCTGGGCTCTCCTTCATCACGGGTGGCTTTCTCCTCAGAGCATTGTCAGGAAGAGCCTCCAATTCTGTTGTTTGCACCCTCTATGTGGTGGTTCTTTTCCTTCCTCTCCTCTTCTTTGAGACCCCAAATTCCTGACCTCCCCCATTCAGATCCTTGTTTCCTTTCCTTGATATTCTCTTCTGGTCTGGAAGATTTCACTTTCCCTAATAACAAGAAGTGGGAGGAGAGATCTCTCCATTTCTTTCAACTCCTCTTCTAGGAAAGAGATCAGTCAGTCAGTCAATGTGCATTTATTAAGAACTTTATGTATGTCAGGCCCTGGTATTAGCCCTGGAAATGCCAATGGAGGCAAAACCAAAGACAGTGCCTGTCCTCAGCCAGTTTCCATTCCAATGGAGGAAGACTGTCCATAAAGGAACAGTCTCTGGATAGTGCCCATGTCACCCTCAGGGCAAATGCTTTCATCTCTCTTGGTCTCCCCTTTCTTCCTACACCTGGTAATTCCACTGGGAAAGTAAAGGAAATGTCATTACCCAATCCTCCAAAGGCATTTAGAGGAGACTTGTCGAAGCTCCATGGCCCACCTTTTGCACAAACTGACCATTTAGAGACTCTGGTTAACTCTGTTATGGTATGGCAAGCTTATTCCATGTGAAAATTCTCTGTCCCTAAACTAGAAAGAAGCATCTGTCAAGAGGGAGGAGAGGGTCAGCTAGATGGCTCAGTGGACAGAGTACTAGCCCTGGAGTCAGAGGATCTTAGCTCTAATCCAACCTCAGACACTTACTGCCTGGGTGAATTTGGGAAAGTCGCTCTACACAGATTACCCCAAAAACAAAACAAAAAGAAGAGAAGGAAGAACATCTAGTCCCTATTGTGAACCAGGCCACACATAATTAGGAAACTCACCTGAAGTACCAGGACTTGACAGGGGCTCTGATTTTCATGTGTGTGCATGGTGGTGGTGGTAGGGTGGATCAAGGATGGACAAGGTTCTAAAGGTCTCTTGGAGATCTTTTATGTGACCTAAATCTCTCTCTCCTTTGCAGGTAAGGAAGATTTGAAACTGAGGCTTGTTGGGGGTGGCAGTCAATGTGCTGGCACTGTGGAGGTCCAGATGCAGGGACTGATAGGCACAGTGTGCCATTCTGCAATGAGCATGGAGGCAGCGACAGTGATTTGTAAGCAGTTGGAATGTGGGTCTGTTGTCAGCATCTCCCATGAGGATGGCTTTGAAGAAGTGATGATGCACAGGGGTCTCAATGACATCACCTGCAATGGATCTGAGGCATCTTTTTGGGACTGCAAGCACTGGAGGTGGGGAACGGAATTCTGTAACACCAGATCGAGACTCATCTGTTCAGGTAGGTCTTGGTCTTTATAGATAGGCACAGTTGTGCTGGACCTTGGAATCCATCTACAATGCAATCCCCTACTTGCCCAGAAGACCCAGAAGGCAGATTCTTAAGACCCTCAGCAACTCTGGCCTCTCCCAAGATGGGTAATTCCTGACTGTGACTCCTTGGGACTAGAACTCTTTATTTCGGGTTGCTTACAGTATTTTTTCTTTGACCTAGAAATCTGGATTTCAGCTGAAATGTTCCTAGGAGTTTTCATTTTGTGTTTCTTTTAGGAGAATAGTAGATTTTTTTTCTAGTTTCATTTTGCCCTCTGGTTCTAAGAGATCTGGGGAGCTTAAAAAATAATTACTTCTTGAACTGGAATGTTCAGACTCTTTTTAAAGTCATAACATATAGGAATTACAATGATTTTTAAACAATGTTCCCCTGCTCTGATTTTTGAGTCAGTTTTTTGGGGGCGGCTAGGTGGTGTAGTGGATAGGGCACCGGCCCTAGAGTCAGGAGTACCTGGGTTCAAATCCAGCCTCAGACACTTAATAATTACCTAGCTGTGTGCCCTTGGGCAAGCTTTTTGACTTAAAAAAAAATTCTTTGTTTTTAAGGGTTTTTTGCAAGGCAAATGGGGTTAAGTGGTTTGCCCAAGGGCACACAGCTAGGTAATTATTAAGTGTCTGAAACTGGATTTGAACCCAGGTACTGACTCCAGGGCCGGTGGTCTATCCACTGTGCCACCTAGCCACCCATTTGTTTTTGTTTTTTTCTTAAGGTTTTGAAAAAATTTCTTATAGTTTCCATGGAGTTATTCAATTCTTTTTGGACCATTCTACTTTTTGAGGAGCCTGTTACTTGAATAAGAGTTTATATTTCTTCTGCTAGTACATTATCTTTCCAATTCTTTCTTCTACTAAGTTCATTTAATGTATAAAATAATTTTGATATCTTTAACAAAATTCTCCGCCTGCCTGCCTGCCTTCCTTCCTTCCTTCCTTCCTTCCTTCCTTCCTTCCTTCCTTCCTTCCTTCCTTCCTTCCTTCCTTCTTCTTCCATTGTGGTTCAGTGGTTTGTGGTTTGGTACATTTCTAGAGGGAATGTGTGGCTCTTGTGTACATCTGTTTTAGATAGTGGAGGTCCTGTAGCTGCTTTCTCAACTTGTTGAATGCTGTGTTCTTCAACAATCTTGGGGGACATTCAGGCTGAGGACTGATAAGTCCACAACTGTCTGATTCCTTGCAAGGTCTGATCCTAGCCCTACTGATCTGAGGGCATCACAGCTGTGGGCTTGAACCTGGTTGGAACTGCAGCAGACTGCAGTTGTCCTTGGCCACCCTTAGCCATCTGTAGGTTGGGAGCCCTTTTCTCTGAATTCACTGACCTGGTTTTAGATCAAAGACCTCACTTTCAGGTCAAAGTTACTCACTTGTGTTCTTTTCCCTTGACCAGCGCATAGTCTCAGTCCTGTCCAGTCCACTTCCCCCCCCGCCCAAAGGCACATAGACCCTCCTCTAGCTGCGGGAATCTGGGACACAGCTTGGGGCTCTGAACAACAGGCCTGTTGACCTGTGCCTCTAACCTCTCTTGGCCATTGCATAGCCCCAACCCCACCCAGTGTCTCCATGCCCTCTTAGCAAATTCCTCTGTCTTCTTATGTTTATCTGGGCTGGAAAAATGTTCTTTGAATTTCCTAATGAATGCTGGTTCATAGAAGCCTTTATCAGAGTAGGGATGCCAAGCAGTGAGTGGGTGGCTGGGTCTCCTCCTCCACTATCTGCGCAAGGTTCTTCTCCCCTGACCTTTTGACGCTCATAGGGTCCTGTCGGTCTCTTCTGACTCTAATACTCCAAAGACCAAACAGATGGAAATAGGCAAAGAAGAGAGGGGTCATGATTTCCTGGCCCTGCTCCTGGCTCTACCACGCTCACTTCCCAGAGGCTTGTGCAAATTATTGCTTACTCAGCACCAAGCAGAGTACACACACTCACACCCAATAGACCTTCTCTTCACCATATGCTTAAGAGGAGAAAACAGTCCTAGAACCTAGCCCTGCTCAGAAGCTCATAGGGGTGATGTCATTGGTTTGAGGACACTAAAGGCTGGGCTCTCGTTAGCCTGTCCAGTTCCTTGGTAACATTGACCTCTGCATACTCCCTAAGGACTTGCACATAGGAGGTGTTCAATAGAAAGAAATGGCCCCAAAGAAAGGTGAGCACACATGAGCACCCAGACCCTCTATTCATTATTTCTTTCTTCTTCTTCTTTTTTTTTTTGCCCAAGGCCACACAGCTAGGTAATTATTAAGTGTCTGAGGCTGTATTTGAACTCAGGTACTCCTGACTCCAGGGCCAGTGCTCTATCCACTGTGTCACCTAGCCATCCCTATTCATTATTTCTTAAAGGGGCCTGTCGCATGGCAAATGTGAGCAATGGTGGTGGGGGAGGCACTGGGGGAGAATAAGCAGGACTTACATTTCGAGCTGTTGTTAATCTTTTCCTCATTTTGTCCTTTTGTGATCCTGGGGGCTTTGTCCAACACAGAGACTAAGATATTCGGTAACAAAATGATAAATATGCCCATGCTTTATGTGATTACACATGAACAACATGTTAGATTGCTCACCATCCTGGGGAGGAAGGGAGAGAATGAGGAACTCAAAACCTAATAGGGAGTATTAAAATTGGTTTTCCATGTTATCGGGGAAATATAAAATATCTTTTAAAAGGCATTAGAGCCTTGCCTGTGGTCCCAGGACATCTTCAGTGGAATTGTCCATCTGGCATTCTTTGCCTTGGAGCTTCAGGAAATCACTCCGAGGCTTTTGCTCCCCAGAGCACATGAAGACGAAGCTGATCGGAGGAGACTTTCCCTGCTCAGGAAGGGTCCTGGTGAAACACAGAGAGACCTGGGGTTCCATCTGTGCCCATGACTTCCCTCTCTCCACGGCCAAAGTGCTGTGCAACGAGCTTCAGTGTGGAGACCTTGTCTCAGTGGTGGAGGCAACTCGTTTTGGACAAAGACCTGGCCAGATCCTAGATGAAGAACTGAGATGTAGAGGCAATGAGTCCCATCTGTCCTTGTGTCCCAGGGTGCTCCTCCCAATGGACAGCTGTACCGATGGCAGGGACATCGGGGTCATCTGCTCACGTGAGAATCAGAGGAGGCACCACCTCCCCCTTTTCCCCCTGCCCTTCCTCCCCACACACACCTGGACTGACCCTGGGCACTGACATTTGGAAGAGCTGTTTGGGATGCTCTTCCAGCTTCCTTGGCTCTTAGATCCCAGGGTTCCCTCCCTGGGATGTCCCTTTCTAGGGGTCCCCTTCTCTCCTAGACTCAGTTGCCTCCTTGACCCATAATAACCTTTATTTACACCTTCCTCTGTCCTGCTGTGCACATTCCACTGACTGGCTTTGGCCTCTACTCCAAGACACTGTCTCCTCTCCAGGGTTCCTGACTTCCCGGCTGGTCGATGGAAATTCTAGTTGTGAAGGCCGAGTGGAAATTCAGATACAAGAGAGCTGGGGAGCGCTATGTGACTCTTCTTGGGACTTGCCTAATGCCAATGTCCTTTGCAATCAACTCGGTTGTGGAGCTGCCCTCTCAATCCCCAAAGATTCCCATTTTGGGGAAGGAAAAGGCCAGATCTGGAATCATATGTTTTACTGCTCAGGAATGGAGCGCCACTTGGGGGACTGTCTGATGACTGCTCTGGGGGCTCCTGTGTGTCCTCGTGGACACACTGCCTCTGTGATATGCTCAGGTAACAAAAGGGAACCAACTGTGGGGCCAGAGGACTCATCTGTGGAAGAAAAAGGGAAGGGGTGGCTTGAACCCAGGCTTCAGGGAGTCACAGGGGGAGGGAAACTGAGGGCAGTCATTGCTCCCAGGAGAGGGGGATGATTCAGAGGGGCTGCGAAGGATGAGGACATTCCTGCTTGGGCTGGACAACCCTCTCTCTCAGGCACCCACCCCCCAAACTGGACAACCTGTTCACTCTCCACATGTTAACACACCAGAGGGCTGAGCAGATCTATGTTTGCAGGAAACCAGACTGAGACCTGGGCCCCTTGCAAAGATTCCCAGCACAGTCCAGCTGGGGCCATTTTGCGCCTGAGGAATTCTACTGAATGTTCAGGTGAGAATGGGCATGGAGGCCTGGGGAGAGCATTCCCCAGAACCAGCCAGGGAGAGGCCCTTCAAGCAATCTCCCAGGTCTCACCAAGCATCTCTTCCTATAGAGATCCGTGAGATTCGCCTTATGGATGGAGGAGACCGCTGTGTTGGCAGGGTGGAAGTCTATAATGAAGGCTCCTGGGGCACTATCTGTGATGACTCTTGGGACCTGAGTGATGCCCAAGTGGTGTGCCAACAGCTAGGCTGTGGAAAGGCCTTGAATGCCACCATTTTGGCCCACTTTGGACAAGGCTCAGGGCCTATCTGGCTTGATGACTTGAGATGCTCTGGGAATGAATCCCAGGTGTGGCAATGTCCTTTTCGAGGCTGGGGACGACACAACTGCCGTCACAAGGAGGATGCAGGAGTGGTCTGTTCAGGTGTGTGAGAGGAGAAAGGACAGAGGGAAGAAGAAGGAGGAGAGGGAGCAGCCCTATACTGAACCCTGTCCTTGAGTGGGTACCCTGATTGTAAGGTTCCTGGGATCCCCTCAACCTTGAAGTCACAGGCAAATCTACATGGGAAGGGAGGTCCTATCCCTCACTCAAAAAACCCACTGGAAGTTTACCTTCCTTACCCCAAGTCAAGAGCAGGTGTTTTGCTTTTTTAAAATAATATTTAATCCCCCCAATTATAAGGTAAAACAAATTTTAGCAATTTTTTAAATTCTGAATTTCAAATTCCATCCCCCCCCCCAAATGGTATGCTGTCTGATAAAGATTATACTTGTGTGCAGGAATAGGAGTGAAAGAGAAAGATGGGCATGATTTAAGATTAGTGTTTGGCAAGATGTGATGGGAAATTTAGGAAAATTGGGAGGTAGAGGATCTGAAGTCTTGGAGAAGCTAGAATCAGAGAAAGGAAGGTCAGAGTTCATGGACTTGGATCCAGGATGGGGCCATCTCTGTGTGAGCTCAGAGGACTGGGACATTGGGGATTTGAGGAAGCACCAGGTTGCATAGGGAAGAGTTGGGGAGGAGAGGGTTCTTTCTGCCAAGGGAGGGAGGGAAGCCCACCCCAAGATATTATTTAGGAAATCTCTCTCCTCACCAATACCCTTTCTCTGTAGGGGCCCTGGCTTTGAGGCTGTACAGTGAAAAGAGTTCTCAGGACTGTGCTGGACGCTTGGAGGTCTTTTACAATGGGAGCTGGGGAAGTGTGGGCAGTAAAATGTCTGTAGTCACCCCTGGACTGGTGTGCGGTCAGCTGGACTGTGGGGACACTGGGAAGTTGAAAAATGCTCCCTTGTACCAGGCAAGTTCCAGGCCCTCCTGGGTCAATGACATTCAGTGCTCCAGTGGGCCTGCCTCCCTCTGGCAATGCCCTTCTATGTCGTGGGAGAAGCGATACTTGAAACCATGGGAAGAGGCTTGGATCAGCTGTACAGGTGAGTGTTCTTATAGCCAGATTCTTGTTGCCCAAGGCCCTGATGGCATAGTCATCTTGCCCACCTTTCAGCTTGGCCAGGGGAGCATCCTGTGCCCTGGGGGAACCCAAGAGTGGGGACCTGGGCATCTAGCCTCAATCTCTCCCTTGATCATTCACAAACTATTTGTATCAACTAGCAAAGTTACTGATGCAGCCTAGGCCTCTATTTCTTAGTCTTTAAAATGAAAATTTCTGCTTTAATGATATTATAATAATCCCAGCAGTCAAATTTTCTATCATCCAGTAAGTCAGTAAAAAAAAATGTTCCTGAGATAAATAGATTTATTGTCAATAAAATGGATCAATTGCTAAGTCCCAGGTGCCAGGCACTTTGCTAAGCAGGGGGATCCAAGATCCTGCCTTCAAGGTGTTCCTATTCTTAAGGGGGGGAGTTGAGTCAAGGGCATGGAAACAAGATACAGACAGGAGGCTGAACAGAGGGAAGGATTGTAGCAATGGGTCAAGCCATCATGGATTGTAAACGCCAAACAGAGCATTTTGGATTGGATCTTGGAGGTTATAGGGAACCACTGGAGATTATTGAGGAGGGGGGGTGACGTGGCCAGACCTGGGACTTAGGGAAATGGCTTTCATGGCTGACAGACCTCCCCAGCAGTATTGCAATAATTCAAGGGGATGAGGGTCTGCCACAGGGTAGGAGCAGCATCAAAGGAGAGAAGGGGGGCTGGTATTTGAGAATGGTTACCGTGATATAACAGGTCAGATTTAGGAGGTGAGGGAGAATGAGGAGCTCAGGATGACATCTCTTGTTAACATGGGAACTGGAAAGATAGTGGGACTCTCAAAATAACTCTGAAGAGGGGACTACTTGGGGGGGGCGAAAGAATGAGTTTTGAGATGTTGAGTATAAAATATCTAGAGTAAGAAGAATCAAACCCAAATAGAAATTGATTCCTGTAGGCACAGATTGACTTAGAAAACCTCAAATTAACATTATCTTTGTAGCATTTTAATTTATTTTGTTGAATATTTGCTAATGACAATGTTTGTTTGGATTTTGCAAGGCAAGGGCTTAAGTGACTTGCCCAGGGTCACATAACTAAGTATCAAGTGTCTGGACAGGATTTGAACTCAGGACCTCAGACTCCAGGGTCTGTGCTCCAAACACTGTGCCACCTAGCCACCCCTGCCAATGATATTTTAATGGTCTAGAGGACATTCAGTTTGAGATGGAGGCCAGGAAAGACAATAGGCCAGATAAGAAGGGGGGCAGGAGAAAGGTTGGTGAACATTGGATGACTCCAGGGCATCTTACACTTTGATCAAGCTTCCCAAAGGGGACAGAGGAGAATAGGGAGAGGAGTCATGGAAACCTAGAGAAGAGGGGTGATGGGCAGGGTCAAAGGCGGCAGCAGCGAGGCAAAGGAGGGCCAGGAAGGAGATTGGGAACCCCCCGGTCCCTTGGGAGACTGGAGCCAGACCATGCCTAGTAAAGGAGAGGGACTATAGACCTCTGAGGGGATCTAGGTGTTTATCTGAGAAGGGGAGGAAAGCCCCAGGACCACCCTTAGATGGGCAGATGTTGTTTAGGGATGGTGGGGGCATGGGCAGTCTGTGGACAGCAGTAAAGAGACAGGCTGTAGCTTGGTGAGAGCAGGAAGGATGGAGAAGGCAGCGTACTGGAGGACATGGGATGGAGAGGGACCCCTGCACAGGCAGTAGTTTGACTCAGGAATGGGAAAGGCTGCCTCTTTGAGGGAGATGAGGCAGAAGACCACTGGGTGCTGCAAGAGGAGGAGGAGGGGAGAAGAGGCCCCATCCTGATTCAAACTCTCAGAGAGTGACAGGAGGCCAGGGTCTCAGCTACTGGGGGGACAGGGTGTCATTAGAGGCAGTTACGAGGTTCCAGTTGAGGTTGGAGTGAACCCAGATCTCATTATCAATGAGGAGCGCTAGCCCTTCTGCCTGTCTCTTGGCAATATGTCCTCCCCAACTCCCCAAGGGGCTGAAGCTTCTCTTGTAATTTTTTTGTGATATCCAGGTCCTGATTTTTCTTTCTAATTTCTTCTTTTTTTTCTTTCTTTTTTTCTTTTCTTTCTTTTTTTTTTTTTTTTAAGATTTTTCAAGGCAATGGGGCTAAGTGGCTTGCCCAAGGCCACACAGCTAGGTAATTATTAAATGTCTGAGGCTGGATTTGAACCCAGGTACTTCTGACTCCAAGGCTGGTGCTCTATTCACTGCGCCACCTAGCCGTCCTGTAATTTCTTCTTGGGGGCAACTCATACCCACCCAGTTGGGTCCTGTCCCCCAGCGCAGTGATGTCTTTGTGATTCTGACATTTAATGCTTGAGAGCTTGGAGTAACGTCCATCAGGAACACTAATAGAAGATTGTTAGGACAAAGATAGATCTTCATTGTAGGGAGATGTTTGGGGTGGTCAAGGGGTTCTACCAAGGCAGTTCAACCCCCTCCCCTTCTCTAGTTCTGTTCTGCTCCCTATCATCCTTCATGGACTCTAGTCAGGGAGCAGCTACAGGCTTGTGAGCCCAGTTGGCCAACAGTAGCCTAGAGAAGTTGGCAGTTGTGTTTAGACTCCTCTAGACTTCCAGGGAAGAGGAAAGGAAGTAGGCCTCTAGGACACTCCCAAGATGTTCCTGGCCTCTTCCCCATAACTGGTTCACTAAGACCCAAAGGGATAAAAAAGGTGGCACTTCATGAAAAACTTCAGAAGAGGAGCCAGATGTGAATCTTAATGATGCTTTCAAATACTGTTGAATGTTTTCAATAATGGAACCTGCAAAGTTAGGGGCATCACACAGTGGACCCATGGCTAACAGACCAGGGAGGGACAAAGACAGCCCCCTCCCTTTCCCCCTCTGGGCAGGGCCTTTTGCCTCAGTGGCCACAAATGGTTTTTTTTTTAACAGACTCCTCCTCTGTGTGGTGGTATCAACTGCAAGGACATGCATGGGGTGAGAGGAGGCAGAGATGTGTCTCATCTGTGCCTCACCTGAGCCTCACCTGTGATTCAGAAGGGTTGAGGGTAGATACCTTAATTGTACATAGAGCCATCCAGGTCAAGCTCAGCTCTGCCTCCCTCACTTCACATCCCATCCCACAAGGATGGGAGGCTTTGATATTCCTGGTGAGCCCTGGGTTCTGGTTTCCCTTTTCTATGTCTGAGACCCTGTTCTCAGTCTCTGAGTGGCTTCATCTCCACTGCTGACCCTTCCATTGAACCAGCCCATTCCCCAGGGTGAGGGGGGGGAGTGGAGTGCTGACTTTTGGCATGGACCTTTCTGGCAAACTGAGTGCTCTCTGGGCCATAAAGATCTTTGGACAAGAGTGGACCAAAGTGGAACAAAGCTTGACACTAAGGTCGGCCTCTGCCTTTCCAGGCAAACTTCGACTCCAGGGAGGAGACTCTCGATGCTCAGGGCGTGTGGAAGTCTGGCACAAAGGCTCTTGGGGCACAGTCTGCGACGACTCTTGGGACCTGGCTGATGCGGAGGCCGTATGCCGGCAGCTGCGCTGTGGCCCTGCTCTGGCTGCCCCACATGAGGCTGCCTTTGGCCAAGGGATCGGACCTGTATGGTTGAGCAATGTTCGCTGCCAAGGGAATGAGTCATCTCTGTGGGACTGTCCTGCTGATCCTTGGGGGCAGGCAGATTGTGGGCACAAGGAAGATGCCAGTGTGAATTGTACAGGTCAGTGTCGGTCAGTGGGGCAGAGACTGAGAACAATGGTTTCTGTAGGGAAGTTGGCATGATGGCTTGGAGCATGGGAATGGGAAGAGAGGGAAAGAATGAAGGGCATCTTCATTGGGTTGAAGACTCTGCCTTTGCCCATATTTTTTTGATAACTCCTGTGGGAGGAGACCAGGGAACTCTTAGACTGACCTTAGGGGTTCCCCTTGACTCTCTAGCCCAGACTTCAACTTCTCTTCTTCCTGCAGATTTTTTCAAGGCCCCTGGACGTTCTGAAGGTATGACATCCTTGCCCATTGAGTCGCTGTGATATGTCATGATGGGAGGGACTAATAATGACCCTGGTCAATTGGGACAGCAGGTTCAACCCTGCCAACTCTCCTTGGGCAGGTCTCAGGCCTGCTAAGTCCTCCCGGGGGCATCTAGCTGGAAGGTGCCCCAGATTTGGTTCTTGTCCTTCCAGCAGCTTCTGCTCTGTTGACTCTTCCATGAATTGGTGGGCCTCCCACCATTCTCAGGAGTGGGGTGTGTGTGAGAGCTCTCTCTAGGGGAGGGCTTGGTGGCATCTGTGCCCCAGGGCTTGTTCCTGGAAGGCTCTGTCTCTCATGAGTCTAGGTGCCTTTGGACTCTTGTTTGCCATGGGGCTGGGACCTGGTCACTTAACTCTCTCTCTTTTCTTCTCAGGACACAATAGCTCTGGGCTTCCCTGGATCTTTGGGGTCCTCCTGGTGGTTCTGCTCCTGTCTGCTTTATTCTTTTGGGTTCGGGCTAGAAGACAGAGACAACGAGTTGCAGGTGTGACCCCAAGGACCCCTCCCCCAGACAGTAAGGTCTCTGGGAGTCAGGAGGATGACCAGGCCCTCAGAAGTGGGGTGGACTGATGGGCAGGGTGGGAAGAGAATGGGGTGGCCTTCCCAGAATTGTCTGCACATCAGTGTACTCACTATCAAGTGAGGAAGGCAGCAGAGCTGGGGGCTGGATATCGTCTTCTGTTTAGGGGCCTGGAATACAGGGAAACTGAAACATGGGAGGAACCATGCCAGACTCCCAACATCATTGCACCCCCCCCCCCCCCCAGGAATCTCAGACTGAAAGTAGGGAGTCAATGGGACTCTGACCAGGATAAGTACAGGATGGTAGAAGAACTCAAAAGCTACAGGGTTAGGCTTCAGGCAGGAAATAAGGTCATGGAGGTGACTGACCATGCAGCTCCAAGGGGGCATTCTGGGAGGGCCAGGGTTGGGGGAACCATATCTGTGGCTTCGACTCAGGGAGGATGCCTTTGTTCTCAGCTGTCTCCAATGGAGGGGACCTGAACCACATGGCCCTGTACCAAAAGACAGATTCCAAATGGAAGGATGACCAAAACTTGCTCAGCAATGCAGGTCTGTGGGGCTCAGTGGCCACTCTTTCAGAGGTGAAGGAACCCTCCCCCCAATTGAAAAGACTTCTAAACTCCACCCACTCCCTTCAGCAAAAAAGGGAGACACAAAAACAAGAGCATTGTTTTCTTGGTGCAAGCCCTGTCTTTGGAGCAACACCAAGCCTGGACATCCTGGTTGGAGGGCCGAGCCCTCCCATGTGCCAAGGCCTGGGCTAGATGCTGGGAATACAAATGGAACCACGAGACCACCTGGCTCATACCTAGGATCGATCACATATTAGGATGGAGAGAGAGAGAACCTTGTGGAATTGAGGGGGGTGGTCATCTATGAAAGATTCTGTTTCTTCCTGGCAGGCAGGGTTCCCAGGAAGATAGGTTTCAAATTCCACTTCTGATACATGAGCCTGGAGGCAGGAAGAGCTGAGTTCAAATGTCGCCTCAGACACCCCTAGCTATGTGATTTCACCTTTGCCTCCCTCAATCTCCTCAGCTGTAAAAGGGGGTAACAACATTCAATTCCTCAACTTCGTTGTAAGAACAAAATGAGATAATTTTTGTAACATGCTTGGTAGTGTAAAACATTTTATAATCGCTAGTTATTGTTATCATTAGTTTATTATGTGACTCTGAGAAAGGCCCTTAATTTACTTAATATAACAAGATAACTCCCAAGATAATAGCCAAAGATGATATGCCTATGTTTATTGTCGAGGATCTGCCCACATTAATGAAATTATAGCTTATCGTTCCCCTAAATTTGGCCCTCAGGATCCCTTTGGGGGAGACAGTCGAAGACTCTGCTTATGACTGGAGGTGTAGGGTTTTCTGAGTCCCACACTAGCATGATGAGAAAAGCTTAGATGAGAGCGGGGGGTAATTGGGCAGAGAAACATTTGGAATCATTCTATTCCCTTTGTCTGCACTGGAATCATCTTGAACCCATGTCCCATACTCTTCCTTCCCCCACCTCCACCTTACTCATCCATCCAAATGTGGGGTGCTGGCTCCTGATCCTGTGTCTGCAGAGAGCCAGTTTTCTGAGGTGGGCCTACTATTCTGGGCTTGTTCTATACAGATCCCATAAGACTTATCCCTACCCCATTCACCTATGTATTGGCAGCTGTTACCTCAATAAACCCATTTTGACTAAATCCCAAATAACTCCCTTCCTCTCCCCGCCCCCCCCCCCCAAGCTAACTGTCCAGGCTTCAAACAAGTCCCTTTCTGAAATAGTTTGTGCTCCTTGGGAATTTCCCATTTTCTAAAGGCTTTGACTGGGATCTCTAAATGACTAGAATAAAATCCAGAGGCTACAAATCTGTCCTTTTTAATCTCTCCAGAGCTCCCTGATGGATGTGAGGACCAAGCTTCAGAGAACAGTTCCTCTACTATCATCTCTAGGTCAGAGTCGCTTCTTGCTCCTTGGAGAAACAACAGGGTCTTCCAGTTCAGAAGGTAGCTCTGGGAAAAGCAAATCCTTCCAGGTGAGGAAGTTTGATGGTGCTTGCCAAGGCTCCTGGGATCCTGCCTGTTTCATGGCAGTCCTCAGCAGAGCCTCAAGTTGCTTCTGCCCCACATCTGCTTCTAGGCCATTCTGGAAGAACCCTCAGTTTCCCTTTAAACTGGCATCTGGAAAGCTCAGTCCCACTGCCCTGAATTCTGTTCTCCTGGGTCAAGCAGCCAAAAAGGCCACTCTCTCTTCCATCGTCTGGCTTGAAGTCACAAATCCCTCAAAAGGAGACCCAGAACAGTCCCTGGGGGGCCCTCACCAGCCTGGTTTCCTCCCCCACCCCAACATTCAGCAGCTTCTCAGGGACTGTGCTCTGAGGCCCTGGGCTAACATACTAGTAGCTGTACCGTATCTCCTTAGAGCTCTCTGACCACTGCTTCCCTCTAGTCTTCCTTCAGCTGGCCATGCCACTCCCTGGGACCCTTGGCAGATTCCCAGGGGGCTACTTCTGGCCTGCAGCAGAGCTGTTAGAGTCCCTCAGATGAGCCTGGCTGTGGATTTTGCTGCATATTTCCCACGTCCACTTTAATCTGATACCTCTGACCTAGAGGATTGCCACCAATTTCTCAGGTTGGCTCTAAAAGTCTTTCATTTCCTGATGCTAGGCTCCTGTTTGGTACATTTCCCGGGGTTCCTGGGGGACCGTCCATGGGCCTGCTACTATCTCCCCTCCTTCCTTGTCCTGTTTTTGCCCAGTTGAGCAAACATGTCAACCCCTAAGCAACTCATGCCCAGCCAGCCAGTTCACTTGGCCAGTAGTGAAGACCATGACATCAGGGAAGTGATACCACGACAAGCACATGAACTGGATTTGAGTGAGGGGGTGCTGTTCTAAGTCACCAGCCTCATTTTCTCCTCCAGAGACATATGTGTCCAGTGGCCAGATAGGAATAAAGACAACTGGGAATGGTCCTGGATGTGAGAAAATGGGGTTAAATGACTTACCCAGGGTCACACAGCTAGTAAGAGTCAAGAGTCAGAGGTCAGACTTCAACTCAGATCATCCTGAATCCAGGGCTGAGCTGTGCACCTAGCTGTCAGGAGCTGTCACCACCTTTAGATTAAAAGAGAGGAAGAATAGTTACACTATTTCTCTGTGGCCAAAATACTTGATCTGGTGGCAACAAACTTATTCTTTAGAGTATTCTAATATTGTATTTCCATCTAATTGTTTTCCTTTCTAATGCTCTGCATGTTATGCTTTAAACACCTTGTGAGAAAGAGTCCATAGACTTCACCAGCCTGCCAAAGGTGTCATGACACAAGAACAGTTAAAACCTGTCCTTGGTGGGGAGGAAGACGGGGCTATACTATGCCTGTGGTCTAGACAGCCCAACTGTATCTCTGATTCCATTGGTGTAATAGTAAAATTGGCTAATTCAGAAGTTGAAAAACTCCCAATCTAAGCGTCCCTTAGTTCTTTTAATGCCTCATCTTCCCCAGTGCCCCCTGATTGGTCCCTTTGTCCACCTCCTAAACTCACCTGAATACCTGTTTGTTTATGAAGAGGGATATCAGGCCTCCAGAAGTCAAGAACAGAGGTCTAGCCCTTTTCCCAGGTGTGGTTCTAGCACCTTGCATCATCTGACTCTGCTACTCACTTTCTCATTAGCTTAAGTCAAGCTACCTCTTGGTCCTTTTTCTTCACCTTTAAAAATGAGGTGGGGGTAGCACTGTTCTAAAAGACCTTTGTAAGTGCCATGATTCTTTCTCACTCTAAATCTAGGATTCATCTAATTGTAGAAGGAGAATGATGGTTTTCCCAGGCCAAAACAGTACAAAATTAGGGTCTCTTCCTGGGGATGGATCCCCATAATAAAGGAAGGATATTGGATCAAGTGGGAGGGTAACAGTGATTTTGCCTTTCTTGTCTTGGTTCTGGAACAGAATACTTTCTATATTCAGTCAGAGAGGTGCTTTTGAGTATCAGATCCTACATCAAAGAGTTGTCCTGGACTGAGGGCCAAGAAGTAGATGCGATCCTTGGGGGAGTGCTCCCTGGTAGCCGTGAATGACTAGAATCATCAGATCAGACTTTTTAAGGGTAGAAAGAGGATTTCAAATCGCTGTCCTGGAGCAGAATTTCATTTCACCTCTCTGGAGGCCAAGGAAGGCATCATGTCCTTTAATCTTTTTTTTTTCCTAGGTGATTTTCTAGCTTAGCCACCAAGTCCATGTGACTTTGATCCAACTGGGACCTGAACCTCCTTTCTCATCTATAAAATAAGGGGTTGGATAAGATGGCCTCTTCAATTCCTTCCAGCTCTAAATTGATAACACTTCAATACTCAGGAAACCAAGGACCAATTAGGTGACTTGCTTAACTAAAGTCCCACAGGTGGGAAGCATCAGAAAAGGAATTTGAACCCAGAAGCCATACTCCTTCTACTGTATCACATTGTCTCCTGCTCTTCTGGTTGACTAAAGAAAAAAAATACTTGAGGCAGGGAAGGGGTGTTTTAATACTCACAGAGTAGCTTTTCTGGAGGTTCATCATGTAAGGGAGGTGCTCTGCTCTCCACATTATGATCCAATGGTCACCATCACCATAGAGTTTCAGAGAATGTCCTCTGCACAGGCAGACCTTCTGACCAGCTCTCCTTTGACTCAGTAATGCCCAAGTCTCAAGGCCTGCAGTGGGAGGACACAAAGAAGGCCAGGACAAAGAAAGCAGAGATAATAGATGAGCAAATGGAGACTTCTCCTTATTCATTTTCCTCCCCCCTCAACTAGGTGATGAATACCGGGAGCATAGTGCAAGTGGTAAAGGCTACTGAGAGCTTCTCAGGAGGGGGTCCTGTACTCTCCTGGGGGTGGGCTGGACTTGGGACAATTAGAGTTTTCTTCCAAAAAGCAAAACCATGAGTTTCAGTCCTAGGACTGAGACAGCTCAATTGGGAGATCATTCATCAGGATTTTGGACACAGGGTTCAGGGACCAAGGCTCTCCATTGAGTTTTGCACAGCATTTCCAGGGTCGAAGATGAGGGTAAGAAGACCCTGAGCTGTGAACCCCTATGCTCAGTAAAGTTCAGAGAGGATCCACATCTACATGGGCAGAAGCCAGTTTGTGAAGTTGAGTTCCTCCTCCAGTTCATTCTTGTAGAAGGCAGAGAAGAACCAGACCACTGTCCCACAGTAGTCTGCCCCCACCCAGCGCAGGGTTCGAGATCGTGCATTCTCATTTGTCTTGTAGACTTTCAAGAGTGAAGAATCTGGGGCAGCTAGGTGGCGCAGTGGATAGAGTACCGGCCCTGGAGTCAGGAGGACTTGAGTTCAAATCCGGCCTCAGACACTTAATAATTACCTAGCTATATGGCTTGGGAAAACCACTTAACCCCATTGCCTTGCAAAAAAAAAAAAAACCTAAAAAAAAAGAAGAGTGAAGAATCCTTCCCTCAGTGTGGGGGCAGGTTTATTGACATCATGTCAACCAGAGAGATGAAGGAAAATGGGACACAGGTCACATTTTTCTCAGGTCCAATTTGCAGTCCTTTAATGTGTAATGGCATATGTTACATAGATTTGAGGGGATGTGCTGTGGCATCTGCTATCAAGGGTGATAAAAATAACCATGTGTTCTGTTTCCCACCTTTTTTGTGGTTCTCATGTCAATGTGGTTGAGTTGACCAGGAGGGTCTCGGTGGGCCTCAGATTCAGTGACTTTTGAAGTCCCTTCAGGATTAAGTCTGTAGACCTATGAGAGAGTATTGTTATGTCTTTCATTCTCAAAGAAGAGCATGACATTAGGGAGGTGATGCCACGATAAGCCTGTGATTTGGATTTGAGTGAGGGGAGGGGTTGCTGTGCTACATCATGAGCTGCACTTTCTCCTGCTGAGTCATCTAGATCCAGTGACCAGATATGAATCAGGATGACTGGAGATGGCTGTGGTTGTGAGGCAGTCAGGGTTAAGTGACTTGTCCAGGGTCACCCAACTAGTTAGTGTCAGTTGTCTGAGGTCAGATTCGATCTCTGGTCCTCTTGACTCTAAGATCAGCGCTCTATCCACTACATCCACCTAACTGCCCTATGAGAGAGTATTGTAGTGAGAGCCGGAAAGCCTGGGTGTGAATTCAACCCAAGATGGCCATGTGAAGCTAGGCAAACCACTGACCCCACGCTTTACCTCCATTTTCTCCTCCATAAAATGAGGATTGTTGTGAGGACTACATAAGCTAATATGGAAAGTACCTTAAGGCATTCTTCATCTTAGGACTCTTCATGTTCAGTAGCAAGGCTTACTCAGTGGCCTTATTTTGTCTATCTTTCTTCTGAGGGTGCTGTACCAATGAGGTAGATTTCCAAACCTTTGTTCTAGAAAAGAGAGCTGAGGGGCAGCTAACTAGCACAGTGGACAGAGCACTGGCCCTGGAGTCAGGAAGAACTGAATTCAAATCTGGCTTCATAAACTTAATGATTACCTTGCTCTGGGACCTTGAGCAAATCACTCAACCCCACTACCTTTCAAAAACAAAACAGAAAAGAGCTGATCAATCAATAAATTAGTCAAAGAATCATTTAGTGCTTACTAGTTGCTAGACTCTTAAGTTCTGGTCTTAAAAAGAAGCAAAAGATACCTCTCTCCCAACCCTTCAAAACCCTCCTGCTTTTAAGGATCCCCCCAATGGGGGAGACAACCTAAACCATATAGAGTCAGTCTAAATAAATACAGAGTAGACTGAGGGGTTGGAGTGGGACTAGTAGCTGGACCAACTGGAAAAGGAGGTAACATATGAGCATGGGTACCAGGGAATCCTAGACTTAGAGGTGAGGAAATGGCCTCCCTGGCCTGAAGAACAGCTAACTGAAAGCTTGAGAGGAGAGGAGTGGCATCTTGGTGGAACATCACATAGCTCAGGGAGCGGCTTTCTGAAAATGGTAGACTTTCTATGGGTCTTGTTGTTCATGGTTAAACCTTTCTGGGAAATGTGGTTATGCTAGTTAGATGCTGGTCTCTTCCACTCACACAGATGGTTTGGGCATACTGGTTTTGTGCTTCCCTTTGAGGAAATGGCACTTCCCCTTTTCTGTTGGAATGTTGCTTGCCCACCCTGTTCACAAGGAAGAAGAGAAGGGCAGGAGCCACAGTCCTTTTTCATTTCCCAAATCCTATTATTTCAAGGGCAAGTCACAAACAGTGTAATAGAAAGAGAGTGGGCTCCCATCCAGCTTCTAGTCCTCACCCACCACTGAGTTAATTCTCCCTTATCTATGGAATAGTGCACTGGCTGAGGAGTGCCTGGTGAACCCAGAAACAACCCAGTGATGGTGGCTACCATGTTGCTGCCTTGGTGGGACTCCATTTTTACATTTTCTTCTGTACCCTCTTTCCCAGATGTTCGGGCATAAGCTGTGATTCTCTTCATTTGTATTTTTTTTTTGATTTCCTTCATCATCCTGAGCCCTGAAGGAGGAGATAAGGTCAATGTCATTGTTTGCCACCTCCTCCAAGGTGAGCTTTTTCCAAGGAGCCATGACTTCTCTTCACACTTCATTTATCATGGGAATGGCTCAATCTTCTAAGAACACTTCAGTTCACTGGTCTTTGGACGACAGAGCTCACATTTGGAGTAACAACAGTTGCTGTTGAAAAACTATCAAAAAATCATCTGCCTTGTAGTCTGAAGATGTAGTAGGACCATAGACCATTTGGGGCAAAGATGCTGGATTGCATTAGACATCATAGAACGTACTTATAATCAAATAAAATTCCTTGGTGACTATTTACATGTAAATAAATGAGTCTCAATTCAATCAAAATCAGATCTTTTCAGTCCTTTCCTTGGGGCAAATGGGTGGACAAATGAATTGGGATTGTGCCAGGGTTGAAGTCTAGAAGAACTAATTTCAAATCCAGCCTCAGATTCTTGCTAGCTGTGTAAGTAGTGGGCAAATCAGTTAATCTCTGCTTGCCTCAGTTTCCTCATCTGTGAAATGGGAATGAATAGCACTCCCTTCCAGAATTGTTGTGGAGATCAAATAAGATAATAGTTGTAAACCTCTCTGAAAATGCTATATTAATGTTAGATATTATCCTTATGTTTCTCTTCGTATTCTGTAGGTGCATTCATTCTCACTTTTGCTTGTTCTTAAGTGGTCATGTTAGTATGAAAGCAATTTTCCCCCTTGGGGTATATTTTATTTCACTGAGGAACATTCCTTTTCAAGCTAAATCATTTGATTATTAATATTAAAATGTAACATTCCCTTTTCTGAAGCTCTCACACAAGCCAATCTGAGGTAATAAGAAATGCTTCTTGGGTCTTTCTTTCTTATTAAAGTTGGGAGCGACCAGGTCTACAAAGGGGAAACAAAGCCAGAGAGATGGTGACTAAGATGACTTTTCTGAGTCCAGATTGGGGGAGACTGCCACATTCCTCCACTTGTGTTCTCTTAGTGATGAAATCATAGCAATTGAGAACCAAGCCTCCTTAAATGTCCACCAATCAGGGATCCCTTGGCTGGCCAGGGGAGGTCTGATGATATGCAGTCAGAAGGAAAAGACCCAAATTTAAAATGGTCTGGGATGCTCCTTTGGTCATCTAAAGAGACCACTGGCCTCAATTTATTGATGATTTGCCTGTCTTGCTTATAAATTGATAAATAATGCCCTATCCTTGACTTGTTATGTTAAAGTCTTAGGGAACTTGCCTTGGATGAGAGCTAAGACTTTCTCTTTAGTGAAGCCCAGTAGGTGGATTCCTTCACTCTCTGACTGGGTCCATGTTCTCCTATATAAACCTTCTCTGATTGGTTTAGCTAAGGGTTTTCTTGGATACATGCCATTTCTGATGTTTGTTCATGGAGGAACCTATATTTGCTGGGAAGGAAGTCAAGTCCTGGCTATAAAGCAGGGGGTCCTCCTCCCTCAAGGTAGGGAGCCTGGAGGTAGAATTCTAGCCCAGCAGCCCCAACTCTCTCTAAGGAGAATAGAATGGCCTCTGCTCTCACATTCCTATTTGTTTCTTTTGTCTTTGAGAATTGGTAGGAACAGAGCAAGAGGTCAGGAATCTGGCTGGCATCCTCCTGAGCCACAGAATGACAGTCCATTCTAGGTCTGGCTCTATAAGGTCTTGCAGGTAACATCTATGACAGGAAAACATAGGTCCCCCAAGATAAAGCCTCCAGTACAAAACCACAAGGCTCTGCAAAACATGAGTGGGCCCTGGATGGCACTCAGGAAAATCACAGGGCAGTGCTTCCAGGCCAAAGAAATCCTGGCAGAGAAAAGACTCCCTGGTTGGCTCAATGAATTCTTGCCAGGAGAAGCCAGCCTGGGGACGTGGGCCCTGACGGAGTTCTGGCAAGTGGCTCCTGGATGCATCTGCCCAGCCAGGGATGCCATGGCCTCAAGTGCCTCCCCCCCCCACTGCATTTAAGTTTAGAAGGGATACTCTTGGGAGCATCAAGGAGCAGGCCTCCAGATGGACCTAGGGACTCTGGATCCAGGAGGATCAGAGGGCAGTCAAGAGTGGGCTTTGATGGCAGCGCTCTCTGTGACCACAGGGTGACTTACAAGTGGAGAAGGCCCCCTGCCCCTTCAGTGGGGTTCAGGGACCCCAAGTCTACACTGGCTCACCTAGTGTAGGGTGAGGTTCTCTTCCCAGTCCCTGGTCCTGAGGTCCCCACAAAGCCAAGCAGAAGGGGCACGGGGGGTCAAGGCTGCCCCCCCCCCATTGCATCCCCCCCATAACATGAGCTAGCTGGGAAAGGGAAGGAGAGGCAGGGTGGGGCCTAAGGGGTCCTGCTGTCCCCCCATCCCCCAGTGAATCACCACATTGGGGCATGGACTGGGGTCCAAGGGCCAGTGTGGAGGCTGGAGCCAGGACCTTCAGGCGCGATGGATCGAAGGTTGCGTGTTGGAATCCTGGCGAGGTCAAGCTGAAGTGCAGCTGGGCGGCAGCCCCCCAATGTCCTCCCTGCTCCCTCGCCCCCATGGGCATGTCTCCTGGACAGCTCCCTCCTGTCCCCTTCCTCTTCTCCCCCACGCCCCTCCCCAGAAGGAGGGGCAGGGGCACAGGGCGCTGAGTGGCCCCTTAGTCCTCCACAGCTGGCCTCCCTCCCACCGTGCCCTGCTCTGGGAAATGGGGTCTCTCCCAGCCCCAAGGATGTGTCAGAAACAAGAGGGCACCTAAGGGGCAGGGCAGGAGGGCACCCTGAGTCCTCACCAAGGGGCAGATGGGCCCTGGGCCCCTTAGCAGAAGGACCTTGAGGGAGGGAAGGTTGGACTACTCCTGACTGGGTCTGGGTCCCCTGGGCAAGGTGGTGGGGGATGTAGACAAGGCATGTCTGACTTTACCCTGCAGAGAATCCAGTCCTGACCCACCTCTGAAGGAGTGGGAGCCAAAATGGAGCCTGGGAAAGTAAAACCTTAGGGGAAGGGGGTGTGAACCCTCAAAAACAAAGATGGTGACCATTGGACTACCCTAGAAATGAACATATTGACTCTCAGCTCCCTGACTTTGGTGTATGTGGTGGCGCAAGAAGTGGGGCTGGGAAGGAGGGAGGGGAGGGAAGAAAGAAGGGATGGAGGAGCGCTAAGGATGGAGGGGGCTTTTCTGGAAGGAAGGAAAAGAAGGCAAGTTGGACAGAAGAGGGTAGAAAAGAGTAAGAAAGAATAAAAAATAAGATGGATAGAGGCAGGACAGAAGGAAGAAGGCATTTGGGAACTCTTGGGAAGAAAGAACAAATAGAAAGAACTCTTGTTACTAGGCAGGCTTAAAGATGATACTTCATTATAGACCATTTTGAGTATGCACAACAATCTTCAGAAGCAATGGGCAAATGGCCTCCTTCATGATCTGACCTTGGTTCAGTTTCTTAGATCCCCATGGGTTGGACTGACAAGATCTCCTGAATTCTGATGAGCAGAAAGTCTAAGGAACTTCCTGTAACTGTAAGTTATGATTTCTAACTATTTTTAAAAAATGACTCATTCAATGATTCCCATTAGGTTAATGTTACTTGTTAGTTTATTAGGAACCTGAACAGTCCAATGCATAATGTGAAGGGAGGTTGTCTCTCTCCACAATCTCATGTATTGGAAAACATGCAACAAGACTTCTTACCTTTTGGATGACATTCATTCAATTGAATATGCTCCCTGTTGCTTTACATAAAAACCTAAGAACCCTAAGTCACTCAATAATCATGGGCACCAATTAGCTAGATCTCAGTCCACGACAACTTCTGTGGTTTGCACAGGGAACAGGGAAGCAATGGCTATCTCAGCCCTTTCACACTCTAACTTCTGTTATTTATAAATAAGGCAGATACAACAAAGATCTGAAGAGTCATTTCCACAAAGTGTAATAGTGAAAATTCTAAGTGTTGAAAGCCATCCTTTGGGGGAGGAGCTATTTGTTGGACCTAATTTCTTCCAAAGTTTAAGGTTCCTCCCAGCTCCTCACTGAAAATTGATATGATGTACAGCAAGGAGGATGATCCTGGAGAAGTCATGCATCTTGCTCTCCAAGTTCCCCTTCTCCATGCTAGAGAATCACTTATCCACCCATTTCACAAAGGGGTTTCCTTGAAAATTACCAAAGGGATTGATCAAAGCCCAAGTATGGCCCAGGGATGTCACAGATATTGGTACCTTCCAGGGTCTCTACTACTCCCTATAGAGCAGTAAGTTTTTATTACTTTAGACTTTATCAAATAATCTAAATTCAACAGCTTTCTTCACATTTTGACCGTTTACTTTTCTCAATTTCTAATTTACTGCAAAAAATCAACTTTCATTTTGATTACTAGTTCTTAATTAAATCAAGGAACTAGGAAGCACTGTTTCATTAGCTGTGAAAGATTTGTGCTCCTAATTGCCTCCTTTTTTTATACAAAATTTGTGATATTATTCAATACTATAGGTTACTAAATTATTGTATTTATTCAAGCACTTAGGAGTCTTCTGTTGGTCTCTCATCAAAAGAACAATTAATTTTTCGTTGATTTTAAATGGACAGAAATCCTTTTCACACTAATTTTAGATTCAACTAAATCAAACCTAGCTATATAATTACTAATGTCAATAATTTAAAATCTCAACTTTCATAAGAGCCAGTAACTACCATGATTTAAAATTTCAGGGCCCACTATTATCAAGTAGCTTGTGCTTTGAATTAAGTAAGATTAGCTCAAATTGAAAAGTGATGGTGAGGCTACAGTTGCTGGGATGTAATTGTGAACATTTCATTGGTTCTATTAAATGTAAATTAAGCATCAGTACTTTCAATAAATTCTTTGATTGTGTGATGTTAAGTTGTGTATCTCTGAGACCTCATTTGGGGTTTCTTGGCAAAGATATTAGAACATGATGTGCCATTTTCTTCTGGGGGTTTATTATACAGATGGTGAATTGAATCAAACAGGGTCATAGCTAGATTTGAAGATGTCTTCCTTATTCCAAGCCCAGTGTTCTATCCAATGAGTCATCTTACTACCCAATCTTTGATGTTTAAGAAGACTAATATAAGGGGTGGCTAGGTGGCGAAGTGGATAAAACACCGACCCTGGAGTCGGGAGTACCTGGGTTCAAAACCGGTCTCAGACACTTAATTATTACCTAGCTGTGTGGCCTTGGGCAAGCCACTTAACCATGTTTGCCTTGAAAAAAACCTAAAAAAAAAAGACTAATATAACCTGGATATAGCCTGCCTTATCTTACAGACATATGCAATGACTTTATTTCTTTTTCACTAAGTCTCTGATAGTAAAGGAAATTATTATTCATTATGTTCTATAATAAAATTTACCTCATTTCAAATGGTCAATATGATTTAAATTAGAAAAATCCTTTGATTTGTAGCATTATGATTTCTTGATTAAAAATACCTTATTAGAACACAATTTTGACTTCATATAGTAATTAAACAGAAATTGCATTATACAAAAATGTCTGGTAGAGACTAATTTTCTTAAGTTCTGTGTTTCATTGAAATCACTCAAAGTCTTCTGTTTTCTCTATTGGTGACTCTTACTCTAACTTATAACCTTCAGAGGAAAAAATGAAATATTGCTTCTTTTTCAAATGCTTTCTACTTTTTTAAAACAAGTTTTTCTCTCTCTGGGAGCCCTTTGGGATTCAACTGAACAGGGCTCACCTCATTTGGTATCTTCTGTTGATTGTTTAAAAGCAGTAAGCTATAGAAAGGTAAATAAATCCCAACTTTACTTTTATTCTTTTGCAGAGAGAAAACTGAAAGTGTTCTAAAATTTTCCTGTTCTGCCTTTTCAGGAAAAAATATCTCATCTCCTTAGAGTGTCTTTCCTACAGAGTAGCACCTACAAACTTTAGACTCATAGACTGACAAACTCTGGCTCCTTTGGAAAAGTGGACCAGAGTAGGCAGAAATCTAATCTCAATCTTTAATTCTCCATCATATTACTTTGAATTTAAAGAGCAAACATATTTCATTTTTTTTTAGGTTTTTGCAAGGCAAATGGGGTTAAGTGGCTTGCCCAAGGCCACACAGCTAGGTCATTATTAAGTGTCTGAGACCAGATTTGAACCCAGGTACTCCTGACTCCAAGGCCAGTGCTTTATCCACTATGCCACCTAGCCGCCCCCATATTTCATTTTTTTGAAGTAACCTGAGATGTGCCGATTTTTGTTCTCATCAAAGTGCTCATAAATACATTCAAATCACAATTTAGAAATTTCCAGTAGAGAAAACGTTTTTTAATCACAAATTTGGTCTCTAATTAGGTTTTTTATCTGTCTTTCATCAATGTGTTTACCAAGGTGTCCAGTGTTGGAAATACAGAGAGAAAAGAGAGACTTGTCTTTTCTGAAGACTTTTCAAAGTTTTTACTTTTTACAATCTTCTTCCCTTGACTGCTCAAACTTAAGAAAAAAGCTAGAAACAAAATAAAGACGCTTTCCCCCTTCCTCCTTCCCCCTCCCCCTCACTCTTCTGCTGTAAATTTTCTTTAGTTCCTTCCAGTATTCTATTTTTATTCTTATTCTCTACATCCTTTTTTTTTCCTTTCCATAATCTCTAGTCAAAAGTTCCCTTTTGGGACAATGAAAGTATACCTGTTCCTAAGGTTTCATAGCAAGACTCCTTGAGCTGGAGGCATTTGGGCAGTGACTAAGATCACGGGAAAGTTCTGCTCAGGTTTCCTTTTCTCTTTATCTTTTCCTTCATAGTGGGTGATTTCTGGGCAACAAGATAGAATTTTTTTCTGAGATGAGTGACATCAACTATAAATTTCTTTTGGAAATAAAGCTACCAGTAACTGGTCCCTTTTGTCTGAAAGAAGTTAGATCTCTTACCAGAGTGGCAGGAATAGGATGGAGGGTACCCACAGTCAGGGCAGGAGAGTCAGAGACTGACCCTTTAGAGCAGTGGACACAAATCAAATGTACATCAAAAAGTATATTTTGAGTACATACAAAAAGACACCAAATGTGCAAGGCAAAAATGTTCAATGGCCAATCTTTGTCATTCTCTAACATGCAATCAAGGAATCAGGAAGCTGAACTCTTAATTCTCCCACTGATGCTTATACAATCAAGTCCCAATCTGATCTGTAAGCTGAGGCTAGATACAGTTTTGGTTTTTTTTAGGTTTTTGCAAGGCAATGGGGTTAAGTGGCTTGCCCAAGGCCACACAGCTAGGTCATTATTAAGTGTCTGAGGCTGGATTTGAACTCATGTCCTCCTGACTCCAGGGCTGGTTGCTCTATCCACTGCACCACCTAGCCACCCCTAGATACAGTTCTTAACTGAGAATTAAGAGAAAACAATGTGTGCTATCAAATTAGTCTGAATTAATTTGAAACAATGGAACAGTTTTATCTGTGGCTTACAGGATCCCTCTCAAAACTCGGAGACACTTTGAATGGAACAAGGGAACTCTGTTTGCCTTTATTACTCAAGGATGAAGGTGGTAAAAGCTGTCTCTTCTTTACCTCTGCTTACCATAATTCACAGCCATTACCTTTGAAGACAATTAAGAAAGCAGGTGACCTGATGAACAGAGTCATAAAGTCCACTGATAACTTCAGGAACTGGAACCATATTCGATTCACTCATTTATTCATTCCACATGGAAGTATGGTCTCCCTTTCTTGGCTTGGCAGATCCCAGAAGACTGTTGGGCACAGCTCACATCTTATGACCACACCACATCAGATAAAGGAAGAAGAATAAATGTGTAAATGTGTGCTGACAAATGTGGGGCTTGGAGCAAATGACCTCAGGGGTCCCTTCCAGTTTTGACATTGGAGGCTTTAGGACTGGATGACATGCCAACCTCCTCAGGACATTCTTTGCATTAGGACCTGGCAGATTTATGCTAAGTCATACTCAAGTCATCTACCCAGCATTCCCCTCTCCTACCACATAAAGGAAAATGTGATTTTGACAAATAACATGATATAACAAAAGTATGCTCTCAAAGGGCAGGTGGGAGCGAAGCAGTGGAAAGGCTCTTCTTTAATGTCTACTAGATTCTGACATTCTTGGCTTTGAAGTTTATACGAAGTAGAGTCTCCCTTTCTTGACTTGGCAGGTGCCAGATATTCACTGGAATAGAAACTCCATGATTACTAACTGCTCAGATAAGGAAGCATAACTGGAACTTTTTCCTCTAAAAATGTGTCCAATTTCTGCTGCTAATGCAGGGGAAAGGAGAGTAAGTCTTACAGGAACAGAAACAGAAAATGTCTCTACACTCTTTTCCTTTCCATCATTAAAGAACAACAGACTTTAAAAATAAACCATCAATGTATGGTTGTTGTATAGGGATGGAAAAGAAGAAAACGATGGGCAGCAATGTTAGTCTCATACTCTAATTTTTCTGAACTTCTGACATCATGACTATCTAGAAAGCTGGTGGTCCCAGCTAGCACCAGGAGAGCAAGCTGATCTGGCCTGAAAGGGAATACAGAGCATGTGTGTATATAACTCTCCCCTCATTAAATATTAAAACAATTTTTTAGAATTGACTTTTTATAAGTTTTGAATTCTAAATTCTATTCCTTCCTCTCTCTTTGTTCCCTGAGATGGTGAATAATCAGATATAGTTTATACTCAAATAAAACATTTTCATATTAGTCATTTTGAATAAAACCTGAATAAAAAAAAAGAAAAAAGAAAGTGAAAATAGTATCCTTTAGTTTGTTTTAGGAAAATATCAGTTGTTTTTCTTGGAGGTGGGATAGCAATATTTCATCAATAGAACTTTGAGATTGTCTTGGATAATTGTATTGCTGAGAATAGCTGTCATTCACAGTTGATGTTCTGGTTCAGTTCACTTCACATTGCATCAGTTCGTTTAAGTTTTTCCAGATTTTTCTGAAATTATCCTGTTTATCGTTTTTTACATCTATTGATCATTTTTAACAGTCATCACTTTGAAGACAGTTAGGTAAGTGAGGTATTTGAGAAGCCAAACCCCTAACATAGCCTTCCAAAGGTTTCAGTTGGTCTAGACTGTCCTTCTGTTCCTCTTTCCTTTCCTTTCTTCACGTGGCTTTTTCTTTCTTTTTTGAATTTGGAGAAGAGAGAAGAAATTCACTAGGTCCATAATGGAGCCCAAAACCAAGATGACAAACAGAACTATATCAAAAGATTTTTACAAGAGATTTAAAAAAAAAAAGATTATGGAATCTTAAGTCATTAAAATCATGGTCTTCTTAATTGGAGGTGTTTGATCAGAGTTTGATCCCACTGAGACAAACCAGAAAAGCTGTTCCTTCTAGCTCTAAATCTCTGGATTTTGATCTTTACCATGACTCTACATGTTACTGTCTAAAGATTAAAAATGAAAATAAATACATTTGTTCTGCAAAAACTCTTTTAGGAAATAAAAGTCATACAGTAGAAAAAATTGTCACAAGCTCATTATCCATAACTAAGGGACACAACAGTCTTCTTCTACCCTTCTACCCTCCAGTTCTTTAGAGAATTGTAGCAACATACAGTTGATTCTTCCATCTTAAGAAAGTAGAAACTTGGTGAACTGCAAATGAGACCTGGGCTAGACAGATTGATGAGATGTAGTAAACAGCAAGAAGTCTTATCCAAAAAGATGCCGTGGGAGCCATTCTGTGAGTCTGCTGATTCAGTTAGTGCCTGATGGCTTAGTTCTTTATCCAAAGATAAAAGACTCTCTAAAGCTGGACAGGAAAAGCTGAACCCTTTCCCTTGCCCTATCCTGCCCAGATGGACTTGGGTTTGGTCTTTCTCCCCATATTATTGTTGTCTCATAATGACTAAGGTTATAAAGAAGGACTTTCAGAGACTTTTTTGTGGGAAGTCCTCCTTGTCAAGTCAATTTGTTATTTGGAATTTTGTTTGAGGTCATTTTGTGAACTAAGTTAGTGTAACCAAGCCTGGGCTTTACCTGGGGTGGGTAGTGTTCCTGCCCATCCTTGGTCACACTTTTCAGAGAGTATGAGAAGGTTTTCATGTTGTCTTTAATTAAAGATTAGTGTGGTGAAGTCTGCTCTTCCACCTCTCCTACTTTTTCCAGTCTTTCATGCCATTTGTCTTTGAAGATCAATCAAGAAGGCAGCTGGCTTGCCAAGCAAAGCCACAAGCCGGTACCACGGGCTGCAGGAAAAGCATAGGAGCCAACTTCAGCTCACATGGTTTTTCAGTCTAAAATCAGCTCACATCCCAGCCTCCAAAGAATTGCCACCCTTGCCTGTTCTGGCCATTCCAGATATTGAATGTATCAATAAGCCTCCTCTGTGCTTGGTTGGGTAAGCCCAAGATAATTATTCTCTTCTATAGGAAGGAATCATTACAACAGAGAATTATTTATCAGTCCAAGCAAGTGCTGCTTTTGCTAAATGGTTAGTGGGCTCATGGCCATTTTCATCAATGGTTTTCTATTTCTCACAATTAAAGAATAGCAAGATTATGACAACTTGGTTCATGGACAGTATTTGATATAAAAGAGAAAGTGTAAAGCAGAGGACAGAAATGTGTGTCTTTCTGAAAACCTTATGCATTCATGGAGGTCGGTTCTTAGTTAGCCACAACAGTGGGAGCATTCAATCAATCCTTCCCTGAAATCGATTCTACCTTGCTGGTAATGAAGAATCCCTAAATAACCCAATTTATGTCCCCAAAACTGTCAGAATTTTAACATTATGAAATTGAATATGATCGCACATTCAGAATGAGAAGGATCTCATCAACCCGGTCTGGCCACCTCAAATTGGAACATGTCTCCACAGGGGAATGAAGATGATCAGACACCAGTCTTGTCCAAACAAGACCATGTGACTGACACCGCTAATTAGGCTATTCAACTAGGAAAATTTCAAGCACAAAAGGGATCCACTTATATTCAAGCCCCGTCTTGATGCAGAAAGGGAAAGTGGGCCCCCTTTCTCCCATTGTAATTCACAAATTAGACCAATTTCTTAAATTCCCAAAGCAGCACAGGAAATGAAAAAGGGCATTTCAGACTCCTGTGCTCCCACCACCTACTTCTACCCTCTCAAAAAGTGGACTCATTATTTGGGGCTTAGATCGTTTTGGGGGGAATAGTAGTCTTTTATTTCCTTTTCTGAGATGGGGTTATTTGAGATCTCTCTCTCCTGTCTTCTCATCATTTGGGATGTCATATATTTCGAAGATATTTCTCTATCACTTTTATGTTCTCAGTTTTGTTTCCATATAAGGATAATGTAGACAATATGTTCTGATTATTATTTTGTCTTGATTTTGCTATGAATTCACTCTGCTCATTTCTATTTTAATTTTTTTATTCTTCCCCTTCTGTTAAATTAGATTAGCTAAAGGTTTATCAATATTATTAGCTTTTTCAAAAGCACCAGTTTTTAGTTTGATCACTTCTATGAATTTTTGTTTTTAATATATCTATTTTCCCCTCTATAATTTAATATCTCCTCTTTTAAAAATCTATATTTGTTGGTTTTCTGATTTTTTTTTAAATGCAGATTCAGTTCATTAATCCTTCTCTTTTCTATTTTGTTAATGTATGATTGTAAAGCTATGATTTCCCCAGAGGATCTCCCCTCCCTTCTGCTGGAAAAAGTGTTATTTTCCTTCAGTTACTGCCTTTTTTTTTTAAGTAGTCCACTGATTTTCTTCCTTTATTTCTCATCTCCTCTCATTTGTCAGCCCTTTCCCTTTAGGGTATTGTTTACTTGTTCCCCTCTCCTGATTATATCTGGTTTCTCTCAGTCAAGTAGATTTTCCCTTTTCTATCCTCCCCTTTCGCTGCTCTTATTCATTTGTTTTTAAATTTTATTTTTTACACCCCTCTTAAAAAGGATTCGTTCACTCTTCATTATCACCTTTTTTTCTGTCTACATCAGACCCTTATTCTCTGATTCATGATCCTTAAACTCCTCTGTCTTCTCTTTTCTTTTCTTCATACAATCAAAGCTTCCAAGGTAAACCTTCTAGACTCCCCTTTTAGTGATTATCCTATGTGCCTCAGTCTGGGGACAATGCCAATCATTGCAGGTGTCCACACTACAGATCTAGACCCTCTCTTGTTGACTTTCATTTTTCTTCTACGTTTTTCTGGAAATCTCTCTGTGTCCAGACTCTCCCACTATGCCAGGTGCCCCCCCCCCCACCAGGTTTCCAATCTCCCCTCAAGATCAAGCAGACTTTTTAAGCCCTAAATGGTTGAGGCCTCATCCAGTGTAGGGTCTTCACCTCCTTCCACCAATGGAAGCTTTTGTCAGGAGACCCTCTCCTAGCTCCAAAGTAAGATCTCCTTCCTTTCCCACCCCTTTCACTCTTTCTCTCTTCCTCCTCACCCACACCCCTCTTCTCTTTCTGAGACCATATTGCTGACCCTTGACTTGACCCAGGGTCTTGTCGGGTTCTGTCTATAATGCTCCCTGTCCACCTCTTCTACCTTGCCCAGATTTTTTTCCTTCTTGTATACATTTAGAAAGAAGGCTCTTTCTTACTGGTTTTTCTATTGCTATTATTATTTTTGTTGTCTCTACATGGATTCACTCCTCCTGCATGGCTGTTGTTGGATTGTTAGAAAAACAAATAATTCTAGTTTCAAACTCGGCTTTATTACTGAATGCTTATTTATTGATGTTTATGGTCAGATCTATAGTATAGCTCCCTGTGAGCTGCATCCTGAGTTTCACATGTTCTAAGGACACATTATTCTATACCTCTTCCTTATTTATATTTGAAAGTCTATTTGCTCATGGCTTTCCATGATGTCTCTTAGAGTTTTCAGCCTTGAATTTTGTTATTGTTGTTTAGGTTTGTTTTTTCTGGAAGGGATCTGTGAAGTTTTTCCATAGCTGTCTTTTTTTTGGTAAGACAATGAGGTTAAGGGACTTATCCAAGGTCACACAGCTAAGTAAATATTAGTGCCTGAGACTGGATTGGAATTCAGGTCTATCCACCTCACCACCTAACTACCCCCTCTGTAAAGGTTTTTTTTTTTTTTTTAGGTTTTTGCAAGGCAATGGGGTTAAGTGGCTTGCCCAAGGCCACATAGCTAGGTAATTATTAAGTGTCTGAGACCAGATTTGAACCCAGGTACTCCTGACTCCAGGGCCAGTACTTTATCCACTACACCACCTAGCCGCCCCTATAAAGTTTTTCAATTGGAATTTTGTTTTCTATATTCAGAATTCCTGGACAGCTCTCTATGATTTCCTTCACTCTGGTGTTAAGGATTTTTGGGGAGGAGTGCATGGAGTGATCAGAGAGGATGAGCATCTCTGGGATGAAGGCTTCCTGAGACCTTTTCAGGGTTGCACATCATCTTTGGTGTCCATCTGGCACTCACTGCTATAATATGCACAGAAGTCAACCCCAGTAAAACCCTCTCAGCAGACAGGTTAAACCAGGTTATGGATTCCTGAGTGGCCCACTCTAAGCATGTGAAGACTTCCTCTATTTGTTCCAACAGCCAAGAAGGTGAATGAAGTGGCACTGTGGAACACTTAGACCTTGGTCAGATATAGAATACACCAAGGGCAGTCACTGCATCCTAGGTCACAGCCAGTCATCTGAACTTTTGTCCTTTCACTGGACTTTCATGACTCTGGAAGAGAGAGTGAGGAAGATGACTTTGTGAACCTCTGCCTCACTTCAAGTCAATTCATGCCTGTGATTTCTTTGGTCCTCTTCAAAAATGAAGGTCCTACAACAAGGTTTTTTGTCCTGTCCTGTCTTTGTGGGAGACCATTTGCTCTCTCTTTATCCTGACTTTGAGAGCTACAGATTTGCTTTGACAGTTCTTGCTTTAACTCTGAGGTATAACATCACAATTGTTGGATAGCCTAATATGACAGGAAAAGGAAATGACCATCATTGGAGGAGATATGGGAGAACTGGGACTCTAATGCACTCTTGGGGGAGTTGTGACCTCATCCAACTTTTCTGGAGAGCAATTTGGAACCGTCTCCAGAGGGCTATAAAACTGTGCATGTCCTTTGATACAACAATAGCTCTCCTGAGTCTGTATCCCAAAGAGATCATAAAAAAAGGGGAAAAGACCCACATGTATAAGGATATTCAAAGCAGCTTTTTGTGATGGTAAAAAAATTGGACATTGGGGGATGACCATCATTTGGGAAATGACTGAACAAGTTGTGGCCTAGGAATGTAATAGAATATTGTTGTTCTAAAAGAAATGATGATTCAGAAAAACTTGGACTTCCATGAACTGATGCTGAATGAAGGGAGCAGAACCAGGAGAACATTGTGTACCTTAAATGTCACATTGGGCAATGATCAAGTATGATAGACTTAGTTCTTCTCAGCAATACAATGATCAAAGACAATTTGAAAAGACTTGTAATGAAAAAATGTGGTCCACATTCAGAGAAAGAAGTATGGAATCTCAATACAGATTGAAGCATAATATTTTCAATTTTTAAAATTTGTTTCTTTTTTCCTTCTCATGGTTTCCCCTCTTGTTTTGATTCTTCTTTAACAAGCTGACCTGGGGCAGCTTGGTAGTGTAGTGGATAGACCACTGGCCCTGGAGTCAGGAGTCCCTGAGTTCAAATCTGGCCTTAGACACTTGATAATGACCTAGCTGTGTGGCCTTGGGCAAACCACTTACCCCATTGCTTTGCAAAAAACTAAAAACTAAAAACAAAAAAAAAAAACCAAGCTGACTAATACAGGAAGGGCAACTAAGTGGTAGAGTGGATAGAGCTCTGGCTCTAGAGTCAGGAGGACCTGGGTTCAAATATGACCTTAGATATTTGACACTTAGTAGCTATATGGCCTTGGGTAAATCACTTAATTCTGATGCCCTCATATCCAGGGTCTTCTCCAATCATCCTGATCCATATCTGGCCTCTAGACCAATATGATTGGAGGACAGATTGGTGGCCTAGCACAACCCCCATCACTCCAATCCAATTCATGCGCTTGTCATGGCATCACCTCCCTGATGTCATGATCTTCTTCGAGAATGAAGGACAACAATGTTAGAATGTTAAAGTACACCTGTATCAGATTACTTGTTATATTGGGGAGGGGAGAGAAGAGTGGGAGGGAGAAAACTTTACAAAGATGAATGTTAGGACTTTGGGGCTCTGAACACATTCAAGGACTCTGGGGCTCTGAATACATTCAGGTCCTGATCACAGTCTAGGCCCCCCCAATAGAACAGCAGGGGCTCCCTCCACCTCAGCCCTGTGGCAGAGGGGGGGTGCATATGGTCATTCACAGACCAGGAGGGAAGACAGAGCCTCACACACTGAGACCCTTGTGGGAGTGTCCCAAAATCTCAGGAAGCACCCCCAAAACAGGCTCAGGCTGGGAAAATGAGCAAGCAGAGAAAAAAGAGGAACACCATTGAGAAATACATTATCTATGATCCCAAGAAGGATCAAAATGCTCAGTCTGAAGATGAGGAAGCACAAGCTCCTGCATCTAAAGACTCCAAGAAAAACAGAAATTGGGCTCAGGCTATGACAGAGCTCAAAAAAGACTTTGAAAATCAAATGAAGGAGTTAGAAGAAAAACTGGGAAAAGAAATGAGAGAGATGGAGGAAAAACATGAAAATGAAGTCAGCAGCCTAGTCAAGGAAATCCAAAAAAATGCTGAAGAAAATAGCATGCTAAAAACTAGCTTAGGTCAAATGGATAAAACAGTTCAAAAAGTTATTGAGGAGAAGAATACTTTAAAAAGCAAAATTGGCCAGATGGAAAAAGAGATAGGAAAACTCTTTGAGGAAAACAAATCCTTCAGACAAAGAATAGAACTCAGGGAGATTGATGAATTTATGAGAAATCAGGTATCCATACTTCAAAACCAAAAGAATGAAAAATTAGAAGAAAATGTGAAACATCTCATTGAAAAAACAACTGATATGGAAAACAGATTTAGAAAAGATAATTTAAAAATTATTAGAATACCTGAAAGTCATGATCAGGAAAAAAGCCTTGACATCATTTTCTTTTTTTTTTTAAGGTTTTTTTGCAAGGTCAACAGGGTTAAGTGGCTTGCCCAAGGCCACACAGCTAGGTTAAGTGTCTGAGACCAGATTTGAACTCAGGTTCTCCTGACTCCAAGGCCCGTGCTTTATCCACTATGCCACCTAGCTGCCCCTTGATATCATTTTCAAAGAATTACTACAGGAAAATTGCCCTGATATTCTAGAAGCAGAGGGCAAAATAGAAATGGAGAGAATCCACCGATCCCCCTGAGAAAGAGATCCAAGAAACCAACCCCTAGGAATATTATAGCCAAGTTCCAGAACTCCCAAGTCAAAGAGAAAATATTACAAGCAGCCAGAAGGACACAATTCAAATATCATGGAGCTGCAGCCAGGATCACACAGGACTTAACAGCAACTACATTAAAAGCTCATAGGGCTTGGAATATAATATACTGGAAGGCAAAAGAGCTTAGAATGCAACCAAGAATCAACTACTGAGCAAAACTGAATGTCTTCTTCCAGATGGACTTTCAATGAACCAGGGGAATTTCAAATGTTCCTGTTGGAATGGCCAGAGCTGAACAGGTTTGATCTTCAAATACAGGACTCAGGTGAAGCATAGAAATTGGAGAAGGGGAAAATATGAGAGACTTAATGATGATGAACTCCATGTATTCCTGCATAGAAAAATGACACTGATAATACTCATATGAACCTTCTCAGTTAATAGAGCAGTTAGAGGGAGCTTTTATAGTTGAAGCACAGGAGAAAGCTTAATTTGAAGATAAAATATGGTGTAAAAATGGAGTCAATACAAAAAAGGGAAATGTAATGGGAGAAAGAAAAAGGAGAGGGGGAATAGGCCAAGATATTTCATATAATAAGATTTTTCTTTATTACAATGAGCTATTGCAGTGATATGGAAGGGGGAGGCAAGGGGGAATGAGGGAATCTTTGCTCTCATCAGAGGTGGCTAGGAGAAGAAACAGCATATATACTCAATGGGGTATAGGCATCTGGAGTAAGAAGGAGGGGGGGATAGGGGGAAGGGGTGGGGATGTGAATAAAGGAGAGGATGGACCATGGCGGGAGAGTGGTCAGATATAACACATTTTCTTTTTTACTTCTTGCAAGGGGCTGGGATTGGATGGCCTGTCCGGGACCATAGGGCCGGGTGGATGCTGGGCCTAAGGGGTGGTAGGAGGGCTCAGGGCTTCTTGGCCCCAAGGCCAGGGATCTGTCTGCTGTGCCACTCAGCTACCCTACAGCAGAGTCAGAGTGAAAGGAGAGAGAAAATATAGTACATGGTAGTGGAGAAATAATGAAAGGAGGGAGTTGTGATCAGCAATGGCAACAGTGGAAAAATATGGAAGTAATTTTTGTGATGGACTTATCATAAAGAATGTGATCCACCCGCGACAGAGTTGTTGGTGTTGGAACAAAGACTGAAGCACGTTTTTTATTATTATTATTTTGGGGGGGATGCAGGGCAAATGGGGCTGGGTGGCCTGCCTGGGGCCACATAGCAGGGTGATCGTTGGGTGTCTGATGCCGGATTTGGACCTGGGTGCTCCTGGCTCAAGGGCCAATGCTCTGTCTGCCACCCAGCCACCCCTACTATTATTACTATTTTATCTTATTTTGGGTCTTTTTTTCCTTTTTTTTTGGTTTTTGCAGGGCAGTGGGGTTGGGGTGGCTTGCATGTCACATGACTGGGTGATTGTTGGGTGTACGGGGCTGGATGTGGGCTCGGGTGCTCATGGCTCTAGGACTGGTTCATTGTGCCACCTGGCCATACCTATAATTATTACTATTATTTTTTTATTTTAATTTTTTTCTCTCCCCTTTACTTTATTGCTCAAGTGAGTCTATATTTTTTTTTGGGGGGGGGTATTTTGTTACTCTTAAATGAGAATATTATATTAATGTATAAAAATATTTGTACAAAATGAGAATAAATAAATAAATATTAAATATAAAAAATAAAAAATGAATGTTGAAAGTTATCTTTACACATAATTGGAAAAATCAAAATAATTAAATTAAATCTTGTCTTTTAGAGCATCATTCACATTCCCAGTCTACTGAGGCTTGCCATTGCAGATCCTGCTGGCTCTTGTTGCTAGGCAGGCCATGAATTCTTCTCTTCTAATTCTCATTTCTCTTTGAAACCTCTCAGGAACAGTAGGTTGTGATTCTGTGTTGTCTTCCACATTTTGCAGGCTTCTCTGGCTCATTAAATGTGGAGTTTTTTCCCCTTCGTTTTCAGCATTTATTCCTATGTTGTTGCTGCTTTCCCCTGATGATTTATCAGTTTATGTTCAATATCTCTGAGTTTTTTCCTTCTTGGAATCTTTGGTCCTTTCAGATTTCCCTCCCTCACTTTCTGCCTCCCTCCCCTCTGATAGTGGTATCCTGAGGGTCTTGATCTCAAAGCATCTCAACCTCCTCTCACAGGAGACAATTCATGGTTCACTTTTCCAAGGGACTTTGAGGTGTTCAGGACTTGCCTCAGGCTTGGTGGGGAGCCCTAGAGGGGCCTTTCCCACTCCTTAGGTCTTCCTTTCTTAGTTCTCTGGCCCAGCCCTGATTTTTCTGCCACTGATAAGTCAGAGCTTCACATCACTGGCATTTCCAGGTGGCAGTCCCTGGCAGGATTGTGATCAAACTGGCTGCAGTACTGGACAGAGTACTGGAAGAGGAAGGGGAGACTGGGGTGCAGAAGTGGGTTTTGATGTAAGATTATGTTGTCTCCTGGGGTCTGGAGGCTGAGTGCTGAGTAAGTTCAGGTTCAGTGAGCATTATGGATTTTTTAAAAAATTTTTGGATTTGGGGTTAGTATTAAAGTTTGGATGGAGGGGTATGCTGGTTCATAGAACAACAGACATTGCTTTATTTTGGTACATAATTTCTGTTTTGGGAAGGTCTGAGAGATTGTATTTCATCTGCCATTTTGTTTCTCATTGACTCAATTCATCTCTTATCATTAAACTATCCTGGGAATGTGTTTGAACCCATTCTCTTTAATATTTACTGATCTTTTGGGAAGCAGACACTGATTTTCTTATGGGGCTATTTTGTAAAGGAAGTTATTTCAGGATATCCGGATTAAGACAGTAAAGCCCAATGAATAGTCAATGAATAACAAGGTTAATATGATCATTAAAAACTGTTTTCTTGTCAACTCAGCAAACAATAAAGAGGAGGCATATGGTTTTTAAAGTGTAATTTGTCTCTTTGATTGGATTTGATTAATTATTTGATGTGCTGCTTTAGGTGACACAATGACTAAAGCCCTGGAACAGGAATTAGAAAGACCTGAGTTCAAATTTGAATCCAGACACTTTCTAGCTATGGGATCCTGAGCAATTCACTTAACCTGTTTGCCTCCATTTCTCCAACTATAAAATAGAGATAATAATTATTATGAAGACAGTAATAGAATCTTTGCAGGGCTTTTATGAGGATCATAAGGCTCTGAGGACATCAGTGCATGGCCCACAGCAGGCCCTCCATGAATGCTTACTCCCTTTCCTTTTCAGCATAAGCAGCTTCCCTTTGGCTATCATCTGAATGGGAATAGATAAAGATAGATACATCTTTTCTTCTCTAAGTAATTGGTCTTTATTTGTTTTTTTGTTTTTGATTTGTTTTGTTTGCAAGGCAATGGGGTCAAGTGATTTGCCCAAGGTCACACAGCTAGGTAATTATTAAGTGTCTGAGGCCAGATTTGATGTCAGGTCCTCCTGACTCCAAGGCCAGTGCTCTATCTGCTGTGCCACCTCACTGTCCCAGTCAGTAGGCTTTTACTAAACTGTTCCTGATTTTCCCCATCATTTTTTTCTGCATCAGTCCCTGGGTGTACTTGAGTTCTCCAAAAAGGACCCTTGGGAAACTAGTTATCTTTTCTAAATCAGGATTGAGGACCAGCTCAACAGAGTAGTTCTAGGGTTTTTCCTTCCAAAGGACTTTGGAGTCTTCAGCAGGAAGGGAAACAAGGAGAAACAACCTCTTTAATGGCACAAATGCCTCTTCCCAGATAACAGAAATGGAAAAGAAAGTCGTCATGGAAACTTTACCACCTAGGGAGCTCTGAGAGAGGTAGCCAGTTTGTACAAATTGGGACCAGACCATGGCCCCTGTTGGAGGCTGTTCTCACTGTTGAGCAAAGGGACTAGAACCTGCTCACCACTGTGAACCCAGCTCCTTAATGGTTGCACACCATATTATATCTTTGAGCTCATTTGATCCTCACAACAACCTTGTCAAGTAGCTCTTATTATGTGGAGTCCAGAGATTATGTGGAGGGCATGGTGACTTACTCAGGATCACCCAGCTAAGAAGTGTCTGAGGCTGCATTTGAACTCAGGTCTTCCTTACTCCAGGGCCAGCTCTTTCTCCACTGAATCACCCCCCCCCCCCAACTGCCTGAGGTGATGTGAGGAAGAAGATGCAGATGATGAACTGGAAAGATTTTACTCAGTAAAGAATAAAATAGCTAAACAAATATGTCCAATGGAGCTGTGTTTAGATGGGGCAAGGACTGGGGGGGGGGGGAGGGTTGTTGGCAGGGACTCTCTCTTTAGTTCCTAATATTCCAGGTGAGGAAGCTTCAAGGCAGAGGTGATTCACAGAGGTTGTGCCAGCTGCAAATTTACCAGAGGCACTGTTAAGGAAGATCCTGTTGGGGCTGACTGTGGGGGCAGGGCTGGGCCTATTTTGCCCATAAGCAGGTCTATTCAGGCTGTTCCCAGAAAAATGGGACAAGTGGTTACCAAGGAGACCACACAATGCAGATGATTAATGTGCAATGATGAATGTGGTCTAGGAAGCTGCAGCATCTTCTAAGCACTGTTTGAATTCTGGGTTTGTGCTGTGCTTGTCTTTATGGGAAAGGTCTTTTTGTGAACATGCTAAAATGGAACATATGAAAGCACTGTTGATGGATGTATACATTAAGAGCCATACATTACATAGAGCTTTTGTTTTGTTTATATTTTATATAGACTTTAGATTGTTTAAGAATTTGGTTTCTTGGAAGTGATGAAATTTCATGCAACTGGGCTCAGAAGGGTTAGAGTTCAAATTCAGCTTCAGATACTTGCTAACTGTGTGTCCCTGGGCAAGTTACTCCACCTCTGTTTGGCTCAGTTTCCTCCTCTGTCAAAAAGGGACACTTCCTCACCCAGGGTCATTGCGTTCTGAGGATCCAAGGGGATAAGAATTAGAAAGCACTTAGCACAATGCCTGATATACAATAGGTGCTTAATAAAGGCATGCTGTTATGTTGTTTACTGCCTGGTGGCTTAAGGTTCTCTTTGACAGCTAGGGTAAATTGGTGACTGTCATCATAGTAATTGGTGGGTGACTCATGGTATTTGACAGGTCTATAAGAAAGGGGGGGGGAGAGAGAGAGAGAGAGAGAGAGAGAGAGAGAGAGAGAGCGAGCGAGCAGAACAAGACAAAACACTTAAAGATGTTGCTGGTGGAGATGGGATAAAGGTCAGGGGTTATTCAAAATTCTCTCTCCAGCTCTGGAGTTAGTATTTAAATTTGTTTGTTCCCATTTTCTTCCTATGACAAACATCCATGAAGCTGAGCTTTTCCAGATGCAAAGAATTACAAAAAGGAAAGCAATCCTTGTATCCATGAATCCTTTTGTGTTGAATTTTTTTTTTAATCTAAGACAGTAAGAGAGACTGAGGGAGGCTAGGATAGTTGACCCTATCTAAATCTCCATTTATGTAGCTATACATATGAACAAGTAGGTTTCCATAGATGGGCACACATGAATTTATGTGCATATATTCATGTATAGATCAGTCTGTGGGTAGAGAGAGTGGAATGTCCCTACTTATAATATTGATACTGGTGAGAGGAGAGGTAATCCTCACCCACTTCTAAGTTGGAAGGGAAATCTGCATGGGGGTTTAGGGGGATCTATGTGTAGATCAGTAATGGATTCCAAAGACCAGTTCTATGCTGATGTTCCCTCTCTTTTCTTAATCCTAGGCTCTCCTCCTTAGTCCTCACACTCCTCCTAGGGACTTTAGCTCCTTAATCTCCCTCTGTTGCTCACCTTTCCTGCACATCATTTGAAATGGTCAAGGAAAATTTTGCAGACTAACATCAAAATGTTTTTATTCAGGTGGGATGGGGGGATGGGGAAAGGGAAACTGAAGATCATGTTGCTGTCTCCCTGTGTCTTGCTCTGTGGTTTGATGTGTCTTCTGATTTTTCTACCCACCTTTGTCCAAATCTCTTTTGATGCAGCCAATAGAAAACACATAATCAGGATAAATGGTGTCTTCTCTCTTTCTCAGGGATGGGGGAGGCCTAAACTGTAGAAACAGAGTGAAGAATAAAGCAGAGAGGTCAGTCTATAACAAAAGGGATTTACATATTGCCTTTTCCTATTTTGTGTTCTAGATGCATGTATGGATGGATGGATGTTAGGATGGATGGGTGGGTGGATGGATGGGTAGGTGGATGGGTAGATAGATGGATGGTCTAGCTCTTCTCTTGCTCTGCCTTTGGGAACAGAAGACTCTTCCTGCCCTGAACCATGCCTAGAAGGCAGAGAGATGGAGAGGGGAACCACCATTTTGCTGTTCCCTTCACAAGGAGAAAGGCCAGGTGATGTACAGATAGTTGGAGAATCCACAGGATGACAAGAAGTGTAAAAGAAGGGGCAGTTAGGTGGCACAGTGGATAGAGAACTGGCCCTGGAGTCAGGATTAGCTGAGTTCAAATCCCACCTCAGATACTTAAAAATTAACTAGCTGTATGACCTTGGGCAAATCACTTAACCCCATTGCATTTCAAAAATAAAAAATAATAATAATAAAAGTGGAAGAGAAGAAACATATTCATACCATCTGACCAATCCTCCATTCATTCATCCATTATTTCATCTTTTCAGTTATCATTCATCCCTTTCATTCATTATTTATCTACTTATCTTCACTTTTCCTCAACTTTGAAAGCCTAGGAAAGTTCTGTGCTGGGGAAGCACTAAAATAACACAGAGGATGTAAAGAAAACCAAGAAATCAGCAAATTCCCAAATTTACACCAAATGTTCTTTGGGAAAAAATCCTTAGTTGCCTCCACTCATATATGGAAGGAAAAGAGCCATGGGAGGAGCAGTAGCATTGGTCTTGTTACTACTGCCTTCCCAGTCTCTATATTAGTATTAAGAGCAGAATGGAAGGGAGGGCGCGTGGTCCACAGAGAACAGGTGGGAGACTGGCCATTAGACTGCTGCTTCCTTGGGGAAGAGCAAGAAAAGAGTCAGGTCATTCACCCATCCTTTCCTGCCTTTGCCCATGCCTGTAAGGAAAAAGAGCCAGGGGAGAAGCTAAGTTAGCAGACTGATGCTCCCTGTTCTCCCAGGCTCTGGCTGCTTCCTCCTGGGATAACTCTATAACCCAAGGAAGGGCAGAGCAACTCCAGTCTGCCTCCAGTAGTCACAGCAGGGGCAGAGGAGCAAGGGGAAGGGGTTTCCGAGAGCTCCCAAGGCACCAACTTGTTTTATTTGTTAGAATAAAACTTTTCACTCCATGGGAGTATTTCTTTCCAAATATGTTTCTAATAAACAAAATGTTCTTTCATTCTAGATTTAGATCTACTTTGAACTTTTCTCCTTCCTTCCTTCCTTCCTTCCTTCCTTCCTTCCTTCCTTCCTTCCTTCCTTCCTTCCTTCCTTTTCCTTCCTCTTTCTCTCTTTCTTCTTTCTTTGATGAGTCCTTTTCATTTACATTCATACTTATAATGATGAATATTTCCTCCTATCATTTCCCCTTACACTTTTTACCTCTTTCTTATTTTCTCCTTAATAGGATGAAGGAAACTGAAAGACAGTGAATGTGAAAAACACAAGTGACTTAATGAGAGAGGGGTCTGCCTTTTGTCCCTTCTCTCCCTTTAATCCCATTTTGATCCACCCTTTGAAAGCTCATTTTGCTTTACTTGTCACTGTTACCTTCCCAAACTCAGTCTTCTCCTTGTATCCCCATTTTTCCTCTCCCAGTTGCCTGTTGAATTGATTAGATTGAATATAGTTAATACATTGTACACCAAATGTGGTCTTCTCATTCTTTGGGCTTTTGAGTTTTATTCTAGGGTGTCTTGTCCCATGAAATTCTTCCTTTTGTTTTGCTATTCTCTTTCTAAGGGAGTTCACCTCTTGGATAAGGCTTTTCAACCTTTGTTCTTATCTCTTTATTCTTTCAATTTTTCCCCTCAAGTATTCTATTTTCTCCTCAGATTACATTTTTGGTCTCATGCTTCATTCTTTCCAAACTTTGAAGTCTCTGTGGCTCAGCCATTTTCTCTGGGGCCTCTCCTTGTCCTTGTTGTGGAATTCTGGTCTTCTCTTATCCCTTAGTCTTTCTTTCCTGTATTTGGGAATTCTTGTATTTATTTATTTTTTTTATTTTTTTAAATTTTTTTTCTTGTATTTATTCTTAAATCAATCTACCTGATTGGGACTTTAGGTTAAGGCCAGTGTGAGGATTGGCCTCTGCCTTACTCCATGGTTTCCAGGTGTCCCCTCTTGGCCCAGTAAGACTATTGGTCTAAGTCCCTCTCTATTCCAGTCTCTTGGAGACATAGCAGAGGGTCTCAGAGGTATTTTCATACAGTGAAAAGTTTGGAGATTTAGTTAGGAAAATAATTTTCTTTCATTTTTAATTTATGGAATAAAAGAAGTATTTCCATAACAGAGAATAATAAAAAAAAGTTGATTGCATATGAAAATGCAAATCTATTATATACAACTTGCTATTCCTTTTAAATATATTATAAAGCTATATAAATTTCTTTTTTTTTTCTGGGAAAAGAATTCTAAGAATAATTCACCAGGAAAATCTGAATTCCACCTAGACCTTCTTGCCTTCTCAGGCACGTGAGCCTAAGGAGATTTCCTGATGTCCCATTAACCATGAAGCTTATCATGAAGTCTAGCAGAGAAGAGAAAGGAGTTCTATGGCTTCTGAATTGGGAAGAGGCTTGTCTGGGGGAGCTAGATGGTGGAGGAATCTGAAGACTCTCCCTCTCTGCTGGCCTTACAGCATCAACCTCTTAGTGAGGGCTGAGATGCCAGGAACTTGACACAAAGGTGCCCCTTGTTTACAGAGGCTATGGGGCAAAAGACCCTGGCTAGAGCTGGTTGGCAGAGTATGGCAGAAGGGACCCAACAGGAGCTTATGTATAAATATGGTCAGTAGGAGTGGTGGGGGGTAAGATCATAATGAATTATTTGGTAGCCACAGATGGGAAAATATCAGGTAAAATGAAGCAAGATGAAGTGTGGGTGGAGAAGAGAATTTTTGATTTTCATCATTAATTCTGCTTCTGACTGGTGAGTAATATAAGCTGGGGCCCTGGCAGGATTCAGAGAACTAGCTGGGACCCTGCTGGGGTCTTGGCCTGGCCTCTTTCCCACTGAGCCACAGAGCTTAAGACCAATGAAATCTGTTGCTGCTCTTAGGTTGCTGATGACATCCTAACAGATGAATGTTACATTCACTTCCATGGCAACAGAATCAGCAGGGTTGCTAAGAGGCATCTCTGGAGACTTCCATAGCAACAGAATCAGCAGGGTTGCTAAGAGGCATCTCTGGAAACTTCCATGGCAACAAAATCAGCAGGGTTGTTAAGAGGCATCTCTGGAGACTTCCATGGCAGCAGAATCAGCAGGGTTGTTAAGAGGCAGCTCTGGAGACTTCCATAGCAACAGAATCAATAGGGTTGCTAAGAGGAATCTTTGGAGGAGTTATGTCCTCACACTTGATTTTTGATGCTGGTGTCAGAAAATTTGGGGTGGAGTGCCTTGGGAAAGAGAGTCATTGTTTGGTGTCTATTTTTATTCTGTGAAAGTGAGTTATTTGTATCAAGGTATGTGCTGCCTTTCCTACTGGGCATGAATTTACCTCTTGCTCAGAATTGAGGTCATGCTCTTTGTGAATTCATTTCTTCTTGTTGCAGATGCACTCCTAGGTCTTAGAGTTAGGGCTGGAAGAACAGCATGGAGGGAGGGGATGTCTAGGGTTGATAATGTATTCCTCTCCCCACCACACCTCACTTCACTGATTCCTAGAGGTAGATGTCTCCATCTTCTCCATCTTCTCAAGGTGATGGATTTTTTGCTGTGGGATGAGACCCCAAGTTATCTTCTGCAAAAGGTAGAACTCAGCAGGAAAGACAATTTCAAAACAGAGTGACATCAAGCAGTCCCTTTTCCACCAAGTAGGTGGATTATTTCCCTGGGAGACAGATTTGGAAGATTCACCGTCTCTTCTCTGGTCAGCTAGCTTCCTCAAGTGGACAATATTTGACTTTAGGCAGGATATCATAGAGGAGTCCATTCTCTGATGTTGATAAAATTGTCTTTTTTTTTTTGGTTGAATTCATTCTAAACAAACAAAGTTGAGAATACCATAGGAAAATCAGTCCGGTAAACATTAACTTGAAATGATAGAACAAATTTGAACAATTTGATAGTGGTGGATGCCTCCTTTCTTGATCTAGATAATGGCTTATTTTATGTGTCATTGAGGTGAGGTGGATAAGGTGAAAAGTCTTGGAGAATGAACCTCAGGGAATCAGTATCTCTGACAATTTTTTTATGAGATTCTTAATCTCCCACTTGCCATACCCACCTCATATAAGCACAGCCAATATGTTCCCTGAGTTGTAAAGCAGAAAGAGAAATCTTTTAATTACTCTGTATTATTTGCATCCCTGCCTTCTGGAGATGTCAGGGCATGGATACCTTGTGAGAGATTGGTATATGTGTATATGGAAACACATAAATGTTACTACACACATGTATATGTGTACATGCTTACATATATACACTTGTCCATACATATGTATTTTATTTATTGCCCTTGGTTGAGGGAATCAAGTAGGAAGGCAGCAATCAGACTGTCCATACTAGTTGCCACCTTTTCCAGACTTTACTACTTCATATGGAGAAGCCATGGGCAAAGTCAATCTATATCTATCTGTCTATATTTAGGAGAATTGGGGGGGGGGGTTGGGAACTAGAGAAGAAAGAGGAGAGGAGGGAGATGGACCAGAGGATGCAGGGGAAGGGACCACGACACTAGAGATTATAGTTTTGTTATTTTTTAGCAGTTCTGCCATAGAGAATGCAAGATAATTACATCTGGAACACAATTTTCCAACCTCAGTTCATTAATTCATTTTGCACAGAGCTCAAAGTCTATGACCATAGCCATATGGGAAAGTTCATGAGAACATATACAAGGAAAAATGACTTTACAAAAGTCTTTGGAAGAGGAATCTCTACCATTGCCATTTCCCAAAGTTTGTTGTAGAGTGTGTTTGTATTGTCCAATAATCAGTAGACATGTTCATTTTTAAAGAACCTATTCATGGACTCTATAATCTTTGACTCTAGGGTAATGATATTATTTTACTCTTATCTGTGACTAGGAGAAGGAAAGGGCACATATTCTCAATATATTCACTGCAGTTTTCAAAGTCAGTGTATTATTCTGCACTGAATTCCTCAAGGGTGGACCCAGTTAGATGAAGATAATATGGTGCCAGAGTTGCCAAGAGCCCTTGGTTTCCTTCTTTCAGTGAGCTGAGGAAGTTTATTCATCTCCTGAAGCTTTGCGCCATGGGTGACTTTCTGGAAGATAACCAACCCAAATTGTGTCATTGGAATTACAAGGGGGCAGCATGTCATCTGAGAGAGATTTCTTTTCTACTCATTAAGGACTTCTTTTCTATTTCTGCCTCAGCAATCAAATCCATCCATTGGAATAATGGGCCAGTCTGTTATCTGTGAATAGCAGAACCAGCTTGCTGTGTATAGGCTGGTGTGCCTCTCTTTGTAGATTGAATTTCCTAAGCAATCACTAAACTTGTGTAGACCTCAAGAGCTTCATGTCCAGACTGGCTTCCCTCTCCTTGCAGTTAGACCACTTTCTAATCATTGTCTCTTTATCCATCCAGGATGCTGTACTAAGGGCAGAGGCATGATGATAGCTTTGCAGGATGAATCACCCTAGATGAGAAGGGTCTTACAAAGTCTTGCTGTGTCCTGCATCATCCAGCCCTTTTAAGCCTGAGATCTTTTCAGACTTAGGATAGACTGTGCTAGCTAGAAGACTCCATTGCCACTGCAATGGAGAACTAATCCATACATTTTCTTCACTTTCATTGGGGATAGGTTGGGAGTAGGAAAGAACCTCAGGCAGACCCTTCAGAAAGCTGCGGAGAATTTGACAGTCATTTCCTCAAAGAAGTGGCATCTAGGAGAAGAAACTTTAGAAACTGGGCTGAAAGGGAGGGAGAAGACATTGTGAGGGTGCCTGGAGGATGTGGGATTGTGAGGAAGGCCAGTAGCCAAGTGCCTTTGGTCAGAGTGCTTTGGAGTCTGAGGCCTTATGAGAGAAAGTAACTTTGAAGGAGAGGAAAAGGTAAATGGCCAGGGTCGAGGAAGAGAGGGAAAACAAGAAGGAAGAGGAAGGATGCATTGAGAAGGGCTTAGTGAGGAGGAAGAGGGGAATATAGAGAAGAGAAAAGGGGGATAAAAGGAGTTGGGGAGGCAGCAGAATAGGTAACAAGGACCCTTGCTGCCATCCTGATCACTCAGTATAACTAGGCGCAACTAGATTCTGGAGAGGGGAGACAGGGAGGGAGGCAAAAGAAGGGGGAATGCACAGGTCATGGCTCCTGTTGAAGATGTCTCCTGGCTCATTCAGGATCAGGAGGTGTCTGTTCTTGTTGGTACTGATGCCGTTCTCAGTTTTAATGGCTTCTGTCTTCCCCACTCCCCTCCCCAGAGTTGAGTGTATCACAGGTGTGGAGATTGCTAGTAAGACCATTGTAGCCCATGTCTCAGAACCATCATCCCTTTTTTGGAGGGATCAGTGCCTTTCATTCTTCTGTCGTGGTCCTGAGGCCCCTAGATAGCCTGACTCATTCCACCCAGGAGGGATTTTGTATCCTTTATCCCCAACACCCTCTTTAACTCCTTCCTACCATCTGACTTAACTAAATTCCTTCCAGTTTGTGGGGTTCAGGTGCCATAGATTTATTTGCCTCTAAGAAAAAAGGAAAGTAGTGGGTCTAAACACACTCAATCCTGCCACCTATCTACCTGAGATGGAAAGGGGGACTTTAGAGCATGACCGTGTAATAGAGCTGGATGCTCTGCTTTCCCCTGAGAGAACTTGAAGGAAATTCCTTTAGAAGGAATAGACTTTCATGGATGTATCCTGCCTCAGAAATAAGGAAGGGGACTTGGTTGCTGGTCATGGCATTTCCATAAGAAGTACTTGAGCTTCATCATTATCTGAGTTTGTGAATTAGAAAGAGGAAAAAGGATTATTAGCTACACTGAAGCAGGTATGGATTTGAGGTGTTTCATGATTTGGGGATTTTATGGAAACATCGGGGTTCCTTACCATCTCAGGATAGTCCATTAAAAGTCAGAAACAGGTTTCCCATCTATTATACTGTTTCCTGGTTCCACAGATTATAGCAATAATTAAAATTCCAAGAATAGTCAAGAAAACAGAATTTATGTCCATGGATATGACTTGGCTGACCTAAAACCACAAACCAGGAAAGACTTCAAAAGGAGAGATATAAACTTGAAAAGATGATGACACTATGGGTTGACCCAAATGGGTTTCTGGTACTCCCTAAGAACTTATTCCTCCCTATGACAGAACACCTTCATTCATTCAGCTACTGGTAAGTAGCCTGATAAGCTGTTAGAGCTTGCTCAAAACTATTTGTGGAAGAGTTTTCACCAGACTGCTGAAACTACTTATGAGAAGTATTCACCTGCCCCAAGCACATTACATCCAAGCCACTGAAGCCAACTCAAGGATAGTTTCCCTTTAGGGTCTTTTGAAATATGGTCATTTGACTTCATCCAACTGCCACCTGTTTTTGGTAATAAATGTGCTTTGTATGTTTTCCTGGAGGGTGGAAGTGTTCCCTTATACTACCATTGCCTCTGAAGTAGCAAAAATCCTCTTAGGGGAAAAAACCTCATGCCATTATGGGGAGTACCTAAAGAAATGCAGTGTGATAGAGGTACCCCTTTCACTGGAGCTTCATTAGCTAAGCTGTTTTCATCCTGGCCAATTACTCAGCACCCTTGAACCATGAAAGGGTTAATAGGACCCTTAAGATCTTCCTTGCCAAATTCTAAGCTCAGTCCTTATGAGATAGTAATAGGACACCCAATGTCCTGCCTGCAGACTCCCTCCTGCAGTATTACATTGGGTTGGCACAGAAAATATCAGAGGATGAGGGAGTTGTGAAGAAGACCAGTGACAAGGGCCTTTGGTCAGAGTGCTTTGGAGCTGGAGGCCTTGAGGGAAGGTGAATGTGAAGTGGGGAAAAGGTAAATGGCCAGGGTCAAGGTAAGAGAGGGAAAGCAGAGGATGCAAAGGAAAAGAAGGATGCACTGAGAACAACTTAGTGTGTAGGAAGAGCAGAGTGTCTTGCAGTCCATTCTTTTTTTTTTTTAAAGACTTTATTTGAGTTTTGAGTTTTACAATTTTTCTCCCAATCTTACTTCCCTCCCCCCCCCCCCCCCACCCCATGGAAAGCAATCTGTCGGTCTTTATTTTGTTTCCATGTTGTACATTGATCCAAATTGAGTGTGATGAAAGAAAAATCATATCCTTAAGGAAGAAACAAAAAGTATAAGAGATAGCAAGATCAGACAATAAGATATCAGTTTTTTATTCCTAAAGTAAAGGGAATAGTCCTTGAACTTTGTTCAAACTCCACAGCTCTTTATCTGGATACAGATGGTATTCTCCATTGCAGATAGCCCAAAATTGTCCCTGGTTGTTGCACTGATGGAATGAGCAAGTCCATCAAGGTTGATCCTCACCCCCATGTTGCTGTTAGTGTGTACAATGTTTTTCTGGTTCTGCTCATCTCACTCAGCATCAGCTCATGCAAATCCCTCCAGGCTTCCCTGAATTCCCATCCCTCCTGGCTTCTAATAGAACAATAGTGTTCCATGACATACATATACCACAGTTTGCTAAGCCATTCCCCAATTGAAGGACACATTTACTTGATTTCCAATTCTTTGCCACCACAAACAGGGCTGCTATGAATATTTTTGTACAAGTAATGTTTTTATTCTTTTTCATCATCTATACTTCGGGGTATAGACCCAGTAGTGGTATTGCTGGATCAAAGGGTATCGCAGTCCATTCTTTAGAAAGCCCAACTGAGACTCAGTGACTGACCCAACCAAAAAACACTCCCTGGAGCCATGGTGAAAAGACCCCTTTGAAGTCCTGCTCACCAGTCCCCCCTGCTGCAAAGCCCCAGGAGTGGAGGTCTGGATTCACCTTCACACCTTATAAGGGCAGTACCAGGCACTGGTTGTGGAGCCCCCAGGTGATCTCACCTTGAAAATCAAGCAAATGATGAAGCAGCCAGTGTCTGAGGTAGACAACAGTCCTCAAGAAACTGGACATGGGCTGAGGCTTCAATTACTCCTCTTTGAAACGACTTTTCTTTCTCCTGATTACTGTCCTCCCAATCTTAATGTTCTTGGAAGTAGCACATTTCCCCCCTAAATGACTAAAGATAGTCAAGCTTTAAATTGTAGTTAGTGAAAATTTTTTTTTTCTATTTAAGGATAAAATTCCTGGGACTATAATTTCCTTTGAGTTTTGATTATCAGGATAATTATCTGAGTTGTCATAAAGCCAATAGTAGAAAAATAGCAAATGAGGCCATTTGAGTACTGCTGAGGTGAATGTCTGAGCCTGGGAATGGTTATGAGCATGACCTTGGACATAGCCTAGGTAGGTCCCTCCTGACTCTATTTTTCCTTTATGCTATTTCCTGTCTGAAAAAGACAAATTCCTTATCTGGGGAATCTTGACCCTTGCCTTAACACTCACTGACAACATCATTGACTGTAAGATAAGACTCATGCCCGGAATCAAATAGAGCTAAGGGAGTTTTTTCCTCTGTCACAGAATAGCTATAATTCTCTTTTTCTTCTTATAGCAAATTTCTTTAATCAAGAAGTTTCATAAATGCAACATTAGAAAATCTATTAGGCAATTAGAAATCAAAATCAAAATCATATTTCAAAATAGAAAAGTTATTGACCTACTAGGGTCTCTCTGCCCCTATTGGCCAAAAGAAGATCATGTGAAGAAAATTATGATTTTTATATTGATTGAAATGCCATGTGTAATGAATAGATTGATAATTTGGATTTTCAGAGCTCCCTTTTCTCAGGCGGTCTGGGAATCAGTGAGAACAAAGCAGACAAAGTAATTTATTAAATCATGTCAAGTCTGCCTTTTTTCCCCAGATCTATACTTGCTTCTGTTAAATGGAGTGAATTGGGGTAATCTGTTCTGAACTCCAGCATAATAATGGGGTATCCTAAGACCATACGATCAACTTAATCTTTCCCATAGGCCCTGAGGACACCTGTGCTGTCCTGCTGTATGTTTGGGACTCTCAAGACATGTGATGGTTGTATTATACCTGTGACGCTTGTCCTGGGAAGGTCATCCAGCCCCGAACCTGATTCTTCTAGGCTCCACCTTCCCTCTCCCTTCCCCCTTGTCATCCTGTATATCATATCTGCTTCTACTCTAGCCAGGAAGGCTTAGAAGAGAACAGCCACAGGATCATTCATTGGAAGTTCAGTGATATGAGGATGAAGCTCTTCCACTTAGTTACTGCCTTAGTTTGTGACTGGTGGTCCTTGAAAGGTGGAGCCCTTACAGGTTCCAGGTGTCTGGAGTTGTCTGTGCACTTATTGGTCTATAGAATGAAACTCCCATCTTTCCTACTCCAGTTTTTTCTGCTATTTTTATATCATTTATAATTTTTTATCTTATTGTTGATGTTAAAAGGGATAATTCCTGAGTTGTGTAATTTATCTCTTGTGATGGTCCAATGGGCTGTTTCCCTTCTGTAACTTTGGTGAGAGGTGCTTTGGGATGTGTAGGTGATCTTTTGTTTGAAATGTTAATTTTTTTTTTTTTGAGGAATCCTTGATTTCCTTTACTTAACATTTACTGTGCTCTGGATGGTTTAGATCAAGATCCTTATGAATAATTGATTTATTTTGCTTCTAATCCAATCTTATCCCTTATATTTTATGGCTAGAAGTGCATGCATATGGATGAGGGGTATAGGGGGGTGGAGTTCTTATTGCCTGTCCCCATCTTAACCTTAGATATACTTTATATATGTATATATATATAGTTTTGTGTTTGTACATAGGAAATATATATATATTCTATATATATATATTCTATATATAAAAAACAACTCTTTTTCTGGTATTTAAGAACTAGAAATTAAGAGGTGCTATTTGTTGGGAAATGACTCAAGAAATTATAGTATATAAATATGAAGTGATACTATTATTTAATAACGGAAGACAGAGGAGTGTGTGACCCTGTGGGCTCTTTGCACCCCACCCTTCACTAAGGGAGACTTCCATTCCTACCAGGAGAGGAAACAGGAAGGGTACTAAGTTAGAAGTATAGATTTCCATGACCTTCAATATTATTTTTATGGGTTCCCTCTCACTTTTGATTGCTTTGTTTTGCTTTGCTTTGCTTTGCTTTGATTGCTTTGCCATTTTGGAAGGACTTGACCCCAATGCTTGACCCCTTTCCCACCAATGCCAGTTTTACAATGAACACACATGATGATTATCAAAAAAGCCCATTTATCGAGAATGTAGCAAAACAGAAACCAGAGGAGGTACAGATGAGAATACAGATTGGACAACTCAGAGTGAAGGAGTTCTCTCACTGGAGAGAGATAACTCAGATCAAACAAGAGAAGGTCTTGGATCTCATGCAAGGGGAAGTTTCCCAAAGTCTCTACTAGAGCAGGCTTGGAAGAGGGGCATGAGAGACTGCTGGTTTTGCTCCAGGAATCTGAAGTGGGGTTGGCCTTGTCCCTTTCCTCTCTCAAAGTTGGAAGCCAGAAGTACCCAAAAGATGAGTTCCCAAAGGGACTGGCTGAGAACTGAAGCTCTCACTTCCACCAGCTCTACCCCACTCCTCCCAGGGCAGAGCCTTCATTTCCACCAGTAGAGAGTCCCATAGCAGTGGGCTTTGGGATAGGGCTCTCTCCCTGGGCAAAAACTCTTTCAAATACTTTGCAAAGATCAGCTGGGGCAAGTTCAAAACCTCGCAGGATGCAGTATAAGCACCAATATAAATACTTAAAAACAAGGATGCTTTTCATGGCTTCCCAAGTGAGTGACCAACCTTTAGTACTATTGAAATAGAAATGAAACAAATGCATTTGAACAAATGCATACAGAAAACATGATTCATATGACCATCCCCTGTGAGCAAACCGCAGAGACAACATGCCTCAGACTACTTGGGAAATACAAAACAGGCACATTTGGGAAGTACATACATGTCCACAGGGCCCAGTGAGGATGGCTCACAATGCAAAGCTAGCCAGCTGCAGCAATATCAATATAAACTCAAGTTAACTGTAAGCAAGAACATATACTCCAAACAATCAACCAGTAGCCATTGCTATAGCCTGAACACAATCCCAGGTGTAGTCAAATGAACATAATGGCAAAATAAACACATACTCATTCAATATTGAGTATTTTCATTTAGAGACCTTTGTAACTCTAGGGAGTGGTCTCATAATGTTGCTAATTGATTTCCTAGCTCCTAAACATGAGATAGTCATGGGAATGGGCTGACCATCAGAATCATTACAGACTTGGTTGTCTCTACCTGGGCTGGTTGCCTTCCATGGTGGTCATCAGTATTATTGAGCTCTGTGAGTTGAATCTCTACTCCTAGACTCTGCAGCACTCTGGGCAGAAAAAGAGTTGCCTCTGGGTTCAGTTCTCCTACCTTATAATAACCGTTACCTTCACTTTCAGGGTCCATACCCAGATCAGAGATGGTAGCTGTGCAGAGATGTACAGCTGGTGGAAAGTTTGTTTTCCTCAGCCTTTGTCTAGGTGAATGTCCATCACTTTTCTCTATTGTTCATTAAAAAGTCCAACTAACTCTACTATGAGTAGCTCTGAAAGGGTTGGTGGTGAAATGATGCAGGGCAATGCTTTCAGAAGAACTGGGGGAAACTTTTATAAACTTGTACAGAGTGAAATGAACAGAAACAGGAGACTAATTTATACAATATAAAGACATTTAAACCCTATTGCCTTGCAAAAAAGAAAGAAAGAAACAAAGAAAGAAAGAAAAAGAAATAAGGAGGGAATTCATTATTTGACTATGAATTTTGGCAGGGTTTTGATTTTATTTTCTTTGTTTTTTTAAGAGGGTGGGGGTAAGAAGCACCACCCTTTATGACTACACTAAAAGATTAACTGCATTAAAAAGTGATTAGGAGGAGGATTCTTTACAATTGTAAGGTTACCAAATGCTTTACAGAATATAATTTTCCAAAGTTTAATGGACCTCTCAATTTGTTAGGAACAGCAACAACCAAAAATTTCTCGTAGGTTTATATATATACACACCAATACTACAACATTGTTCTATTCTTTTTTGGTCACAGAATGAGAGAGAAAAAAAAGTCTGGGACATCCTAAGTGAAGCCCAGAGTCTTAGAGTCACTCTTTATGTCTTGGCTAAAGATTTCATGTGGGAGGAACCCATGAAGACAGAGAGAGAAGACTGCTGACTGTAATGAGTCTCCCTAGACTCTTTCAGGGAATTATTCTATTGTTGAAGGTTTTCCACATCGTGAAAAATTTATGGCCATTTATATGGCATAGAAGGGAATGGTAAGACAGGAATTCTGACAGGTGATAGAGCTAGTGTTAATATTTGCTGATTTTTTATTTCCATTCCACCTTCAGCAACAGAGGAACTGTTGTCATTCTCCTTTTCCATCCTCTGAGGATAAATTGGCAGAGTCTATCTCACTATGACCAGGTCAGTAAAATTCTCTTCTATCTGATAATACAAGACATTTATAAACTTCTCTAGGCCTTGGCACTCTAGAGTAGATTGAACTGCAGAGATTTTCTCCAAAAGTTCCTTCATACTTTACCACAATCTTGTTCCCCTTCTTTCAGGGTGATTACAGGTAGAGTAGCTGTCAACTCCCAACAAGAATACTTAAGGAAGATTTGTTGGAGACTTTCTGACTTGGAAAGCCTTGGAATCTACCAAGTTATCTCAGTGGAACCTGGGTGCTTTAAGTATATAGTGGACTTTTCTTTGAATATCTGTATGTGTACATACTTCCATCTGCAGTATAGGGTCAACACACATTTCTCCACTTTATTGGGTTTGTTGGGGGGCAAATCTTGTGCTGAAAACTTCGATTCCCAATCTGCAAAGTGGATCAGGAGAAGCAGTTACTTGGAATTTTGATGAAGAAGAGGTTGTTGAATGGAAGATTACCGAAGAATTCTGGAACTGTGAGTAAGTTGTCTTGTATTTGACCATTGGGTTATGAAGTGAGAAGTCTTGAGGAAAAGCATGAGAGGAGAGAGGACAAAACAAATGGTGCCAAGGAAATGGAAAAGTATTTGCAAAAAGAAAGAGAAAAACTCAATAGGAAGGGTCTAAGGAAGTGGAAAAGGAAGAAAAGAGAGAGAGGAAAAAGTGGAGAATAAGGGGATGAAAGGAAAGGTATTAGTGGAAAATGAAGAGGAAGAAAGTCTAAAGGCATAAGAAAAGAAAGGAAGAATGTGAGATTATCAAGAGGAGGAAAAGAAAGACGTGGAAAACTTAAGAAGAGACCAAAGAAAGCAGGTAGATAAATGTGAGCAAGTCTACAAGGGAAGGGAAGGGAAGAATTGGTGAGGGGGGGGGGGGGGAGGACATAAGACTAGATATCCACCAACACTTTCTTATTCTGCATTTTCAAAGAGAGTTGCTAGTTATAAAGAGAAAAAGAGGGTCTTCTTTGGAAGAATGAAGAGAAAGAGAGTGGGAAGTGTATACCCCATCATTTTGATGAGACTTCTTTAAAGGTTACTGGACAAACTTTGACCATCAACTTTGACTATTATGGATTTTTAGTTGCTTCCAAATGACAAGGGTCATTCATCTTCTAACTAACACATCACTGTGGTATAAGCTTCATTTTGTTCTGAGCTAGACATGAACAGATAAAAAGATTAGCTTTTTCCTGGGGAAAATCATTTCAACTGCTAGTGTGCCAAATGTTTTGAAAAGTATAATTTCTTCTTCCAAAGATCAGTAGACTTGTGCATTTTTTGGAAAGTATATTTTGCATATGCATATGCATACTTGTGTTGGCGCATATATATATATATATAGATATTTGTTGTTGTTGTTGTTGCTGTTTTCACTACTAAAATGAGGGGAAAGTAACTCTTTAGAACAGGAGCAAGGAATCATTTGGTCTTGTGACACCATGGCAACTGCAGGTTGGATTCAAAATTCAATTAATCTAGGAGCTTTTTAGGGGTGAATTAATTAAATGTTTGGCCCAAAATTTTTAAGTTGATAATTTTGTATTGCCCCACAAATAATGTTATAAAGATCCAAATGACTCTTTTTTTAAATTTATTTTTATTAAAGATATTATTTGAGTTTTACAATATTCCCCCCAATTTTGCTTCCTTCCCCCCACCCCACCCCCCACAGAAAGCACAGTCAGTCTTTACTTTGTTTCCATGTTGTACCTTGATCCAAATTGGGTGTGATGAGAGAGAAATCATATCCTTAAAGAAGAGAAGAGAAGTCTAAGAGGTAACAAGCTCAGACAATAAGATATCTGTTTTTTTTCTAAATTAAAGGGAATAGTCCTTGCACTTTGTCCAAACTCCATGGTTCTTTGTCTGGATACAGATAGTATTCTCCTTTGCAGACAGCCCAAAATTGTTCCCAGTTGTTGCACTGATGGAATGAGCAAGTCCATAAAGGTTGATCATCACCCCCATGTTGCTGATAGGTTGTACAGTGTTTTTCTGGTTCTGCTCATCTCACTCAGCATCAGCTCATGCAAATCTCTCCAGGCTTCCCTGAAATCCCATCCCTCCTGGTTTCTAATAGAACAATAGTGTTCCATCACATACATATACCACAGTTTGCTAAGCCATTCCCCAATTGAAGGACATTTACTTTATTTCCAATTCTTTGCCACCACAAACAGGGCTGCTATAAATATTTTTGTACAAGTAATGTTTTTTACCCCTTTTCATCATCTCTTTAGGGTATAGACCCAGTAGTGGTATTGCTGGGTCAAAGGGTATGCACATTTTTGTTGCCCTTTGGGCATAGTTCTAAATAGCTCTCCAGAAGGGTTGGATGAGTTCACAGCTCCACTAACAGTGTAACAGTGTCCCAGATTTCCCACATCCCTTCCAACAATGATCATTATCCTTCTTGGTCATATTGGCCAATCTGAGAGGTGTGAGGTGGTACCTCAGAGAAGCTTTAATTGATCCAAATGACTCTTTTTTTTTAGGTTTTTGCAAGGTAAATGGGGTTAAGTGGTTTGCCCAAGGCCACACAGCTAGGTAATTATTAAGTGTCTGAGACTGGATTTGAACCCAGGTACTCCTGACTGCAAGGCCGGTGCTTTATCCACTACGCCACCTAGCCGCCCCTCAAATGACTCTTAACAGAAAAAAAAGGTTCCCCACTCTTGCTTTAGAGCCTAAAAATTACATCCTTACCAAAAACTCAGGGGTCATGTTAAGCAAAGATTCTAAAACTATTGATTAAAAATAGATAGAATCACTCCAGGATCCTTGCCTTCAAGGTATTGAAACTGTACAGTTGTCGTTTTCTTTAATCCACTCATTTTTTCCTCTTTATGGATTCCTACATTTCCATTCCACAGGAACAGTCATCATTCCATTTGTTCCATTTGGCTATTGAGATTGAATTGTCAAAATCAACCTCACTGTGACCAGGTCAGTCTCATAAACCATCAGGGGCCTGCCAAGTAGAATAGTATCTGCATACTTGACCCTTATCACTTAAGGGTTCTTTGAACTTTTTCTCAAGTAGTCAATGCTTCTTCCATGAATGATCAGCAGAGTGGCTATTGGATTCCAACAAAGATATTTAAGATAGATTTGTGTGCTGCTTTTAGGTCATTATTAAAAAATGGAGGTCATTACAAAAGGAGGAAGAGGAGAAGGAGAAAGAGCAGTATGATGATTAGGAGGAGGCACAGGGTGTCTGTTGAAAAACTGGAAGAAGGATGTAAGCTCTAGAACTCGTGAAATGAAAGGAAGAGTTTCCTGAGAAAAAAGGAAATCAAGTGATTTGGGAAGTATTTAAACTTGGGTTAATTAGGTGAGAAAAGGCAGGTAGCAAGTCTGAGTTGATAACATTCACTTCAGGATTCTTGGTAGCTAGAGAAGAGAAGAATAACTCTAGAAAGAATGGAGGAGCAGGAACAATAGAACTTAACCCAATAGGTTGATGAGCTGGATTTCTACTGGAAACTTTTCTCAAATGGGGTCTTGTTCTCTTTACTCAAAGGGAAGACTGGTTTGTGTCTTAGAAGAGAATTGGAAAAAGATGGTGAAAGAAAAGTTTCTTCACCTGGAGATTTCCTTTAAATAAATGTTCAGAAGCCTTGACTGTCAAGACTGAGAATGGAGGTCTGAAAATAAATCTTGTGATCCTGAATTGTTCCAAGAAAGTGGAAACCTTTCCATTGCCAATAACTACCCTGTCAGCATAGAACTGGGATCATAGGGAATCTCAAGTAGGACAGAAGAAGTTTTGCCCATCAAGTATGTCTGAATCAAAATAAAGAGTAAGGAGAATTGGAATGATTTATAAAGATCTAGTTGGCCTTAAGTTTAAGCCTGTGATTTGAAGATTTTCTTTTCTCAGCAGTTACCAAAGTCTTGATGTCATCAGACTTCCCCAAACTTCCATTTTGGAACACCACTATCAATCCTTGTGAATTCCCTCTTCTCCCTTTTTTCATTTCCTATCAATCATTCAGATGCCTTCTGTCATTAATTTCACTTTCACCCCTCCCTAAAACAAAGGTGTGACCTTATTCTTTACCAGGGCCAACCCCTCCTCCTGTATAAAAAATCTCATTCCACCCATTGCCCTCTCTCACTTATCTGCAATCTCTCCTTCTCTGTGGCCCACAAACACATTCATGTCTCCTTCATCCTCAAAAAACCTCACTTGATCCTTCCTTCTCAGCTCTGTATCTCTTCTGCTCTTCTTAATTCCTTACAATCTGACTTCCAACCTCATCACTCCTCTGAAATGGTTTGGATTTACCAGTGATCTCTTAATTGCCCAATTTTCTCAATCTTCATTCTGCTTGACCTCTCTGCTGTCTTGGAAACTATTGATTACCCTTCTCTTTGATACTCTCTTCATTCTAGGTTTTCAGGATACCTCTCTTTCCTGATTCTTCTACTCTAGATCATGCTCCTTAGGTGTCCCATAGAGTTCCGTCCTCTATGCTCTCACTCTAAATTATTTCACTCGATAATCATATCAGCTCTCATTAATTTAATTATCAGCTCTATGTTGATGATTCTCAAATCCACCTAACCTATTCTAACCTCTCTACTGCCCTCCAAACTCCCATCTCCAATCTCCTTTCAGACATCTTTAATTGTATGTTTTGTAGACATCTTAAACTCAGCATATCCAAAATGGAATTTATTGCCTTTGTCCCTGAATATTTCCCCATTCTTCACTTTCTTATTACTGGGTTTTTTTTTTTTAGGTTTTTGCAAGGCAAATGGGGTTAAGTGGCTTGCCCAAGGCCACACAGCTAGGTAATTATTAAGTGTCTGAGACCAGATTTGAACCCAGGTACTCCTGACTCCAAGGCCAGTGCTTTATCCACTATGCCACCTAGCCACCCCCTTTCCTATTACTGGTGGAGAGTATGTTACTCTCCACAATCCTCTCCCTCCAACTCACAGCATCTGTCTGAAGAATTCCTTGCTCCCATCCCCCATATCCAATCAGTTGTCAAGGCCTGCTGATTTTACATTTGTAAAACCTTTTAACAAATTCCTTTCCTCCAATACTATCTCATTTAGGCCCTTATCACTTCATACGTGGACTATTGCAAAAGCCTTTTTATGTGTCTTCCTGTCTCAAATCTCTCCTGATTCCAATCCATCTTCCATTCAGTCAACAAAGTGATTTTCCTAAAGTTCAGGTCTAATCATATCACCTCTTCCTCAATAAGCTCTAGTGGACTCCCTAAGATTTACCTGGGTCTCTTCTCAGAACAGAGAATATTTGTTGTGCTCCTACAGATCTTCCCTACTTTGGTCATTTATCCAGACAATAACAATCCAAATTATGCTGTATGGCATGAAAGGGGTTGGCATGACAGGTAAGATTCCTATTCTTGCACATGGCTATCAACATTCCTCAGAGTCTCATTTCCAATTCTCCTGCAGCAGCCATAGTCTTTGAAATTCTCCTTTGGCAGAACCAACCTTGCTGTGACCAGGGCCATTACATTCTCTTTGGATACCCTAAATCTCATAAATCATGTGAAGAATGTTGTGGAAAGTCTAGATTTCTTTTAAGATTCCTCTCAGTTTTTGCTCATACATTCTATGCTTTTGGGGTAACAGAAATGTCAACTACCCATATTTTGACATATAATGAACTTTAAAAAAATTAATTTTTGTTAACATTTTCTGTTTTTTTACATAACCATAGTATCCTGTATAATCCTTCTCCTTTCCAAGAACAAGACCATGTGACATAAAATAGAGTTTTTAGGGAGGAAAAATGTACCAATCAATACAGTGAAAAAGTTAAAAAATATGTAACGCCTAAAGGCCTCCCCCTCCACAAAGAGATAAGTCAAGGTGTCTTCTCATATTTTTTCATCGGAGTCCTGCTTGATCTTTATAATTTTCTTGCATTTACTTTGGATTTTTTTGTGTCATTGTTCTTTCCATTTCATATCAGCTCTCATTAATTTAATTATCAGCTCTATGTTGATGATTCTCAAATCTACCTAACCTGTTCTAATTTCTGCAATTTCTCTCAAATGATTAAATTATAGAAATTCTTAATTCTTTCCCATTCCCTTCTCTGTTTAGTGCCAAGCATTGCATCCATAGGGCAGAGACCACTATTTTCTCCCTCCTTTCCTTCCTTCTGTGAATTGTTTACAGAGCAAAAGAATCTTCAGTTTTCTTGAGTGAAGAATTTGCCTCCCAGCAGATAGATTTATTTTTACTACTCACTGACTCTTCATTTACATTTCCTCCCTCAGCAACCATAGAAGGTGAATTGGCTAATCTGACCCCTTGGTGAACATGGTAGCTAAATACTTCACTAAAGAATGAGGGCAAAGCAAATCTTTGGAGTATCTTAACTGAATCCAGAAGATTCTTAGAGTTGCCTTTTTAGTTTTCCACTGAGAAATTGCTTATCAAGGATTGTATTAGGGAAAAAAACATATTGTTGAGTTTCCCCAAGAGGCCTACTTGTTTTGATCTTCAAGCTTTTTTCTCAAAACGGACATTTTCTAGACAACAAATCCAAACTATGCCCTTTGACATAAAAGGGGATGGCAGAAATTCTGACCTTGGAGAAGCATTTTAATAGTCATTGACTTTTTGATTTCCATTCCTTGCTCAATAACCATCATTACTGTTTGTTGTTCCTTTCAAAGTGTTTTGAGGGTGAACCCACAACAGCAGCAAGTGTGTTTTGTCACAAGCTAGAATTGATCTTTTGGCTTCTACTTCCTCATCTGTAGAATGAGATTTTCAGACTGAGTTTTGTCTTCAGTCTTCTCCATTTCCAAATCTCTCATACTCCCATCTGCTTCCTCTGTCACAGGACACTGTAGGACATATTTATATAGACTTTTGAGCTGGATTATTCTTAGATAACTACTCTCACTTTACAAGGAGGAGACTATCAAACAATATAGGGTTGAAAAAGGCAGAAAATATTAGAAATGAAGTTTATTCTCTAGATTTATCACAAAATCTATAGGTGGAAGCCATCTATTCAAGATGACTACTCAGGTCAGAGGGAAACCATTATTTTTCATAAATAAGGAGAAGGAAAAACATTAAATCCCCCTGGAGGCCAATCTATTAGGTTACTCAGTTGCTTCTTATATAATGATATCTAGTCTAAAGGAGGATGCATTGGTATCTCTTCCTGGAATAAAGAATAGGAGGGCAGGACAAGTTTTCTAGCTTTTCTGGTCATGTTTTCCTGAGTTTGTAATTCACATAGGGAGGATAACATTCCATTTCTAACAATAGAAAGAAATCAGACCTTTTTTTAACCTGGCAACTTTAATGAGATTAAGGTTATGCCTTGATTGTCCAAGTTGTTCATCCAGAACTCAGACATCACAAAGATTCTGATTATTCTAAGACCTCTTTCTTGTGATTGCAAGAAAACTAAAGCTGAAAAGTTTTATAAGATGATCCTTAGTTTTGAATCTTGAAAGTTACACTGGTAAGTAAGGATGGAGGGAACTCCACTTTTCTAGGCTCTCCTCTCCTCCCCAAGTCGTTTTACATCAATGGTGAGAAATGTGACCTGTTAAAGGTTCAGATGGAACATGAAAGAATTTATGGAAAAGTCTGACTCTAACCCAGAGGAGTCTTAGGGACAAAAAAAGCTTATTTAGGTATTGCTGTGAGCTAAAGGGAAAGGGAGAATAAGGGGCAGGAAACCACAGATTACTAAGTAGGAAGGAAGTTAAAGGAAAGAACAACTTAGACTAAACCACTAAAGGAAGGTGAGCAACTCAATTGAGGATAAGCTTTTTTTTTAAATTAAAGATTTTATTTATTTTGAGTTTTACAATTTTTCCCCCAATATTACTTCCCTCCCCCCACCCCACCCCTAGAAAGCAATCTGTCAGTCTTTACATTGTTTCCATGTTGTATATTGATCTAAACTGAGTGTGATGAGAGAGAAATCATATCCTTAAGGAAGAAACATAAAGTATAAGAGATAACAAGACCAGACAATAAGATACCAGTTTTCCCCCCCCTAAATTAAAGGGAATAGTCCTTGAACTTTGTCCAAACTCCACAGCTCTTTGTTTGGATACAGATGGTATTCTCCATTGCAGACAGCCCAAAATTGTCCCTGGTTGTTGCACTGATGGAATGAGCAAGTCCATCAAGGTTGATCATCACCCCCATGTTGCTGTTAGTGTGTACAATGTTTTTCTGGTTCTGCTCATCTCACTCAGCATCAGCTCATGCAAATCCCTCCAGGCTTCCCTGAATTCCCATCCCTCCTGGTTTCTAAAGGAACAATAGTGTTCCATGACATACATATACCACAGTTTGCTAAGCCATTCCCCAATTGAAGGACACATTTACTTGATTTCCAATTCTTTGCCACCACAAACAGGGCTGCTATGAATATTTTTGTACAAGTGATGTTTTTACCCTTTTTCATCATCTCTTCAGTGTATAGACCAAGTAATGGTATTGCTGGATAAAAGGGTATGCACATTTTTGTTGCCCTTTGGGCATAGATCCAAATTTCTCTCCAGAAAGGTTGGATGAATTTACAGCTCCACCAACAGTGTAATAGTGTCCCAGATTTCTCACAACCTTTCCAACAATGATTATTATCTTTTCTGGTCATATTGGCCAGTCTCAGAGGTGTGAGGTGGTACCTCAGAGAAGCTTTAATTTGCATTTCTCTAATAAGTAATGATTTAGAGCAATTTTTCATATGTTCTCCATCTCTTCCTTAGTCATAAACTGCTCCCCTTTCCATAGATCTGACAGGTAAACTAGTCCTTGATCTTCTAATTTGCTTATAGTATTGGGTTTTTTTATGTCTAAATCCTGTATCCATTTGAATCTTATCTTGGTATAGGGTGTGAGGTGTTGGTCTAATCTAAGTTTCTTCCATACTAACTTCCAATTTTCCCAGCAGTTTTTATCAGAGAGTTTTTTATCCCAATAGCTGGACTATTTGGGTTTATCAAACATCAGATTACTATAATTGTTTCCTACTATTGCACCTTGTCTATTCTACTGGTCCACCAGTCTGTTTCTTAGCCAATTCCAGATAGTTTTGATGACTGATGCTTTATAATATAATTTTAGATCAGGTAGGGCTAAGCCCCCTTCTTTTGCCCTTTTTTTATTAAATCCCTGGAAATTCTTGACTTTGTATTTCTCCATATGAATTTACTTACAATTTTTTATAACTCATTAAAGTAAGTTTTTGGAGTTTTGATTGGTAGGGCACTAAACAGGTAGTTTAGTTTTGGTAGAATTGTCATTTTTATTATATTAGCTCTACTTATCCATGAGCAGTTGACATTTGCCCAGTTATTTAAATCTGATTTAATTTGTGTGAGAAGTGTTTTATAATTGTTTTCAAAAACTTTCTGAGTCTGCCTCGGCAGGTAGACTCCCAGGTATATTGTCTGAGGTTACTTTGAATGGGATTTCTCTTTCTAGCTCTTCCTGCTGTATTTTTGCTAGTCATGCACACACACACACACACACACACACACACACACACACACATAAAAGTTGAGGATTTATGAGAATTTATTTTATATCCTGAAACTCTGCTAAAATTGCTAATTGTTTCCAGTAGTTTTTTGGATGTTTTCTTGGGGTTCTCTATCATGTCATCTAGAAAAAGTGAGAGTTTTGTCTCTTCCCTCCCAATTCTAATTCCTTCAATTTCTTTTTCTTCTCTTATTACTGAAGCTAACATTTCTAAGATGATATTGAATAGTAGTGATAATGGGCATCCTTGTTTCACCCCTGATCTTATTGGGAATGCCTCTAGCCTCTCCCCATTGAGTATAATGCTTGTTGATGGTTTCAGATAGATACTGCTAATTATTCTAAGGAACAGTCCATTTATTCCTACACTCTCTAGTGTTTTTAGTAGGAATGGGTGCTGTATTTTGTCACAAGCTTTTTCGGCGTCTATTGATACGATCATATAATTTCTGATAGGTTTGTTGTTGATATAATTTTCCTAATATTGAACCAACCCTGCATTCCTGAGATAAATCCCACTTGATCATAATGTATTGTTGAGGATGAGTTTTTTAAGGAGGAATTAGGGTGTTAGCTCAGAAAGCAGAGATGATGTAATTAGGTATGTAGATGAGGGTTGGCAGCTCCTGGAATTAATCCTTTTAGGTCTGGGAAAGAATTATTTTGTTGTTAGGATTTCAGGGAGGGTCAAGGTGCTGTATTTAAAGTTCATTGACCTCATCTCAATCACTTGAGAAATGGGATGGAAGTACAGATTAATGAGTAGTAAACATTTTTCTGACCAGTATTTCCCATACTTCAATGGCTTTTGGAATGATGCAAAGGGAATCAGAAAAAGTCAATGTGCTAGAGAATAAATAAAAGACATAGATAATCCACCAAATGGGTTTAAATAGCTTTCTTAGATGTACAAACATCTTCAAACATTCATTACTTAGAGTCTATTCTGGTCCTTAAATGATATTCTATTGCTTAAGGAAATGCAAAGTTAGATAGAGTGCCAGACCTGTAGTCATGAGTTCAAATCTGACCTCAGACTTTTCCTAGCTGTGTGACTCCAGGCAAGTCACTTAACCCTGTTTGCCTTACTTTATTCATCTGCAAAATAATCTAGAGAAAGAAATGGCAAACCACTCCTGTGTCTGTGCCAAGAAAACCCCAAATGGGGTCTCTTTTAGACATAAAAAGAAAATTTCTACTGGGAAGGTCTGCCTTCAAGGGATTTAGCATTAATTATCAACCGAATTCTCAATCAAATTCATGCTACTATTGTTATTATCAATCATTCTGATTGCTCAATCAATCTTTTCCCTTTTTGGGCCTCATAAATCATAAGAGGCAATTGGTCTTGATAATGCCCAAGGTTCTTCCCACCTCCAAAGTCTTTGATCTAGGATGCTGTTCTCTTTTCTGATTTGATACGCATGTTAACCAAACATTCTTTTGCATCTCTCTACTTTCATATCGTATATATTTTACATAGACATACATACATAGCTAAGTATGCATATATACACAGATATATAAATATAAATGGAGAAAGATTATATGCATAGGTTATAGACATATCTGAAAGAATGATTAACTTGAACTTTAGCCACTCTTACAGCTAAGATGTAGGGAACAATGAGGATAAACAGAGAGAATGTTGAGAAATTTATCATGGACCACAAAATGAAATATTATAGAGAACAGTTATAATGAAGGAAGAATGATAGTAGGAACTTGTAGAATTTTACAGGTGACAAAATCCAAGAAAGACATGATGAAGCGTTAATCTCAGATGTCTGAGAGCTTAATCTCTCCATATCCTCCATATCCTCCATAATCTCTAGTCATGTTCATAAAGGTCCAAAGAAAGGCCATCCCTAGCCTTTGTAGAATTGTGGTACCTCCATCATCAGGGCAGCTAGGAGAAACTGAAGCAGACCAAGTGTTTCATAGGAAAGGATGGACCTGATTGAGATTTGTCTGATGCTTTTTCAGTCTCTCTTTTTACAGTCAATATGGAGCCAATCAGTAATTTTCTGTATGTCAATAGGACGATTCTTTCTAGGTGCTAGACAGTAGAATGCTTGGCTAGGATTGATGAAAGAGACTGCCAAAGAAAAATTAGATTTGAAAAACCAGAGGGTTGTGCTTATGTCTTTAGGTGTTTTCCAGACTCCAATGGGTCAGCCTTACATTGAAGATAATCTAATTCAATGTCTCTTGTACTATTTACTATAATATTGCTTGGGATATCTATACTATAAACACCTTTGGACTTAATTCCAAATTGGTTCCAAAATACCCAAAGGTTATTTTAAAATCACAAATGTAATCTTTGGGGAGTCTGTCAGGACATATGAGATAAATTGATAAAATGAAAATTATTCTTGGATAGAGGAGGGCTGACTCTCATGACAACTGGAATTATTTTTTCCATGAATACTTGATGATGAGAATCAGTTTTTTTCCAAATAAGATTATAAAATATTTACCATTTTGTCTATGACAAATTTAGAGGACTGCCTTCTTTAAAATGTTTTACTTTTCCATTCAAGTGAGTTCAGAAACTGCCTGTTTAACCTCTTAACCAAAAGGAACAATGATGCAAAGAATCTAAAGTTAGAATCTTCTTTCTTTTTGAACAAGCAAAAGTGAGTAATTATGAAATATATATAATTTATAGCACAAGAGGCACTCCTCGTGCAGTATATCTGGCCTCACTCTTACTAGCTAAGTGACCTTAGGCAGGTCATTTAACTCTGATTGCCTCGCAATGAGGGCTATCTCCATTCATCCTGACTCATATCTGGTCACTGGACCCAGATGATTGTGGAGGAGAAAATGAGACTGGTGACTTAGCATCACTCAAATCCAATTCTTGTGCTTGTTATGGCATGATCTCCCTGATGTCACGTTCTACTTTGAAAATGAGGGATATCAGGCAGCTAGGTGGTGCAGTGGACAGAGCACCAGCTCTGGAGTCAGGAATACCTGAGTTCAAATCCGACCTCAGACATTTAATAATTACCTAGCTGTGTGGTCTTGGGCAAGATACTTAACACCATTGCCTTGCAAAAACCTAAAAAAAAAAATGAGGGATAAAGCATAAAGTCAATCAAGAGGTTATAGGTTCAAGTCCCATCTCAGATCCTTATGGTAAATATAATTTTTCCCTCAATATTCAAGAATTTGCTTTGCTGTATTGATGAAGGGAGTTCCCTCAATCAATACAATCTCAGGTGTAATCTCTCTTTATTCTTTCTCTTGGTTTTGAACACACACATTTATATACATGTAAGCTCTTTTGGTTCACTTTAAAGATCATTAAATAGAAATTTATTTTGTCTTATTGCTAATGTAGAGAATTTTTCCAAATCAAATATTCATAATTACTCCCGTGGATAATAAAGTTGAATTAAATGAGTTACCAAGTTAGAATATTCCACTTGAAGAGGCCTTTCATAGGAGTATTATTGTCCACCTCACTCTGCTACTTTCCAAAGTAAACATAGGAACTATGACCACCTCAAACAGATTCCCTTGTTCATATTACTGGAACCAGGTGTGCAAATACTACATCCCACATTCTCACCCTTCCCTTTCATCTACTACTCTCTGCCCAACACTCTCGGTCGGCTATAATTCTGGTCCTATAGACTTTGGTGGCCTGGCCTGGGAGGAGGTCATTATGGATAACATGGTTTCTAATATGGTTTTTGTTCCCAAGGCAGGGTCTTGATTCATCCTTGCATCCTCTTGAGTCAAGAGCAGAGTACAGACATCCAACTTTAATCTTAATTCTATGGGAAACATATTCTGGGTCAAATTGATGATTTCCTAAAGAAGTTGTAGAACCAACACCTTTGGTGTTTATTCTTGCACTTCACTGAGAATTTACCACTTGGTTGCTCTGAATGCTTACCATTTCAAGGAAGGAGAAGGATAGGAAGGGCAGGATAGAATTTGCTACTCAAAACTTTAAGAAAAGCAAACAATGAATTTTAAAATTTGTTTTTATATGTGGTTGGGGAAAAATAAAATATTCTTTTAAAAAAAATTTTTTTTTAGGTTTTTGCAAGGCAAATGGGGTTAAATGGCTTGCCCAAGGCCACACAGCTAGGTAATTATTAAGTGTCTGAGGTTGGATTTGAACTCAAGTACTCCTGACTCCAGGGCCGGTGCTCTATCCACTGTGCCACTTAGTCACCCCCTGGGTTCCAATTATTTGACTAGTTCTTTCAAGTTAAGCCACATTTCTAATAAGATTAGATAAAGAAGAAACTAATTTTACTTTCTAAAAAATGGAATAAACTGTTCAGTAAATGTATTGATTGCCCTTATCATTATGATGTAAAGATTATTCTGTCACCTTCTGTGCAGAAAATTTCAGGTTGTATTAAAACAGCCACAGCAGAAGAAAGAAAACATTTTTGAAGATTTCTTTACCTCCCTAATTTTGTTTTTGGCTGTTTGTGTTTGATACAAATGACTGTTTTGTCTAAAAAAATTACAAGATTTAAAATTCATTTGTATACTTTGGTCAGTATCCAATCACATCTCTGAGGCAACTGGAGAACTTTTTAGCCAACTTTAAATTTTGATGTATTTTTAGTGAGTAAATTTATTTTTTCCTGGTGATTAAATACTTCTCTAGCCTAAGGAATTTTTTGATAGTCTGAAAGCTCATACATTTGTCTACTCAGTTTTTTGTTTTATAATTTTTTGCCTGCTAGGATTATTCTATGAACATGAAATTGAACATATCTCTTTTTGAATTGGTCTTACAATGCATGAGAAAACTTGAGATGAGGAATCTCATCAAACAATCTTGTAGAAAGAAATAAGGAAAGATTTGTAAATGATCTAGGAAATGCTTACAAAGTTCATGAAAGCTCAGTTTGTTCCATTATTCCCCATTATTAAAAAAGGACTTAAAATAAATTCTTAGACTCAAAAATTGAAAGCACTAGTAAAGATTTTGTAACTTAGGGGCCGCTAGGTGGCGTAGTGGATAAAGCACTGGCCCTGGAGTCAGGAGTACCTGGGTTCAAATCCGGTGTCAGACACTTAATAATTACCTAGCTGTGTGGCCTTGGGCAAGCTACTTAACCCCATTTGCCTTGCAAAAATCCTAAAAAAAAAATTGTAACTTATTATCATTAGTTAACCAATGCTTCTTATCAGTTTCCTCTTCACATGTCACTGTATGACCAACTAATCTCTAATCAGTAAACATCCACTGGGTGACCTGTCAGGAAAATGTGGCTCTATATATGAATCCCTTCTTTATCTGCCACCTCCTAGGATTATATGCACACAGAGATTGAATTGATGATTCAGAGGGCATGGATACTTTTTGGGGGGAACTCATATCAGCTCCATTTGTCATTTCTGACTCCCAAAGCTTTATCCAGGCACAATCTGTCTTCTGAATTCCAGTTCCAATCACCAATCAATGACCTTGCATTCGTTAAGAATTTCATGTTCAACATGTCCAAATTAGAAGGCACTGTATTCTCTTCAAACCTCTTATTCATTTCCAATTTCTCATTCTTTCTTATTTCCAATATCATATCAGTTAGCAAATTTTGTCCCTTTTATCTCTGTGGGGTCTCTACCATCTATTCCTTTTCTTCTAGTCATATGAATAGTATTACCTTAGTTGGGGGTCTTTATTCTCTTTTGCCTAGACTGTTCAATAGCCTCATTTCTAAATGAGGTTCATCTTCCCTCCCAGAGCCTATATATATTATATATATATAATTAAAAATAATATTTTTAAGTAATAAAAAAAGGGAAGAAGAAAAATAAAACCACTCCAATACAGTGGAAAAGTCTGAATATTTATTCAACGTTTCATTTCCTTCTCTCAGTTCCCCATTTACCTCCTACCTATGTCCTCTTTCAATTATACTTGTTCTCAAAATTTGCAAAATTATTGCCTTTGAGTTACAGAGATTAGAGAATAGTTTCTGAGTATGTGCCATTCCTTTTTTTACTTGTAAATGTAGGCAATTATGCCATTGGTATCTGTTCACTTTTTAAAGTTTTTCTTACTATCTACAAAGTTTGCAACCTAAATGATTTTAAGCCAATGTTTCTTTCTTGGTTTGACTGCAATCCTAAATTCTTTAGAAATTGGATCAGTGAAAATGTTGTTCTTGTTCAGGTTCTGCCTTGGAAATGGTACTGAGGAAATGACGATTTTTGCTGTCAGAACCTTTACTGCCTGATAATAAAAGCATTCATCATTAGAGCAGAAGTAGAAAGTTAACTCAGGCTTGATGACTTAGAGAACAAAACATTTGATTTTATTTCCCTTTAGAACTATATTTAAATTGTCTCTTTCTATCCTTGCTAAAGGAGAGGAAGCTCTTCAAATCCCTACAAGGGGAAATGAACAATTGTCAAGCTTCAAATCTATAAGGGCTCCCACTGTTACTGAGATGGCAGAATTGATTTAGAGAGAAAGGTGGCAATATCCTAGTCAAGTTTCCATATTTACCATCTATCAACTTATGACTTTGCAACCTTTTTTTGGGATCTATGTCAAATTGATGATATTATGTTAAAGGGGGAAGTGATAGATTTCCAAATATATTTATAATAGAAGTGTTTTGTTATTAAAAAGAAACAACCAAGATGCCTGAAATGTTTAATGAGGGAACTATCTGAACAAGTTCTAAACAATCAATATAAAAGAATAATACTGCAAAATAAATTCAGTCAGTATAAGCAACAGAGAGAAATCTAGATTCATCTCCAGAAATTAATGCAAGCAGAGGAATTAGAATCTGAATAAAGGAGTTCACGGCAGTTAAAACCACAGAGAAAACATACACTGTATTTCCCTATATATAAGACACACCCTTTTCAAAAAATTTGGGTCTAAAACCTGGGAACATCTTATACAATGGTTATAGATTATTTTACTTGCATTTCTTGCTTTTTTGTGCTTATCTTTACACTTGTCATTTGCATTTGTTACTGGTATATTAGGTGACAGTTTGCCACGTTTTCTGCTCAGAAATGGCTCAGAAAAGATTTTTGTCCAGTGCTGAATTCAAGTTCAAAGTGATCCAGTTACAAAAGTGAATGGAAATCGTGCTGCTAACTGTCAGTCTGGTCCTCCTCTAACTGAGAAAACAATTTGAGACCTGATACAGGAAGAAGAAACCCTAGTGAAAATGCCCCAGAAGAAGGCCATGAGCCAAATGGCCTGAGTGCAAGAGGGAATTGAAGAGAGAGGTGGAAGAGCAAAGGGCCATTGGATTCCTGTGTCCATCAAGATGGTTCAGCAGCAGGCCAAAAGAATTGCTGATGAAGAAGTGACTGATTTCAAAAGGGGACACAATGGGTGTTTCTGGTTCTGGAAATGGAATGGACTAAGCATGCCTCCAGGCACCAGACTTGCCCAAAAAATGCCTGAAGGCTAGGAGCAGAAGGTCCTAGAATTTCATAATGAATAAAACTTGAGTTCAATAAACCCTGAGTTCAAAAATTGAGTTTATGTAATTTTTTTTTCTCAAATTTCTGACCCCCAAATTAAAGTGCATCTTATACATGAAGAAATATGGTATCTTAAATGTAAAGGGGCATAATATCCCTCTGGAGATGAAGGGATAATACAGTAAATAGGACAAAGAAGCAAGTAATTGAAAATTTGTTGCTGATGGATTGTACTTAATGTAAGGGCCAGCTAGGTGCCCAGTCCTGATTAGAGTACCAGTCTTGGAGTCAGGAAGACCTGAATTCAAATCCAACCTGAGACACTTCAGGGGCAAACAGTTCCTCATCTGTAACATGAGCTAGAGAAGGAAATGGCAAACCACTCCAGGATCTCTGTCTAGGAAATCACAAATAGGATCATGAAGAGGCAGATGTGACTAACAGCAATAATAATGCAATCCAATAGACTCAACTAATCAGTAGGAGAAATGGGAATAGAACCCAAGACTCCTGACTCCAGAAAAATTAGAAGAAAATAAGAACTGAAGCTTTTAAGAGCTATGGGAGAAGACAAGCAAATTTTTGAATTCTTTCAGATAGCATTTACTTTCCTGAAATGATCCCATTTTGTTCATCAGGGCTGTTTTCCTGGATGATAAAAAGCAAACTGAGTACATAGAATTGATAGACTCATAGAGAGGAGTCATTCCTAGAAATTATCTATTTCAACTTCCTAGCACCAAAGACATAGATACTCAGGGCAGCTCAGAGTTTACATATCAGAGTTTATTTAGTTAAATACAAAAAGAAAGAAAGAAAAATGAAGGATACTCTTTAGGAATAATTGACCCTTTGGTGGTTTTGTCCATCATTGTTGAGGAGTACCAAAATGACCTCACTATGTTTGGATCAAGGTACAGTGTGATCAGCTAGTCATACTGAACAGACCAATATGAACTCAGAATGCTCAGGTTGGGCACAAATAAACCAGCTGAACATTTGGAGATGACTCTGTTTCTTTTGAGCTACTGCAATTCTGCTTCATGCATAAAGCACAGCACCTTCTCTGATGTAGGCAAGCCAGGCTGGGTGTCCTGTGCCAGCCTTTTTCATGTTGCCCAATCAATTCTAAAGTTCTTCAGAGAGACCTAGAGTGTATCCTTGTATCATGTCTTCTGACCACCATGTGACACCTGCCTTGGATGAATTCTCCACAAAATATTCTTTTTAGCAAGCATACATTTGGCATTTGACAATGTGGCAAGACCATTGGGGTGGCACATTATGAATGTTTGACAGTTCAGTTTGAGAAAGGACCTCAGTGTCTGGTATCTTCTACCAGTTGATTTTCAGAATCTTCTTAAGACAATTCAAATGAAACTGATTCAGTTTCCTGACATGGCTCTGTATTCACATGCATAAACAATCAAGTCAGCACAACAATTCTGTAGCCCTTCTGTTTGGTAATCAGTCTAATACTGCTCTCTCACATTTTCTTTCAGAACTTCCCAAACACTGAGCTAACTCTGGCAAAGCATGCCAGCCTCATTATCTGTGTACACCTCTGGAAAATATGCTGCCAAGATCAGTAAACTTATTCACTGCACTCAAAATTTTTCCATTTACCATAACCAATGATTCAAATATGGAAATGTGGTGTTGGCTCTAAAATACCTATGTTTTCTCAGTATTCATTGTTAGACCAAAATTGTCATAAGCAGTAGGGAATTGCTCCATACTTTGCTGCATCTGAACTTCAGCAGTTGAATCCACAAATGTCTGTGAACAAAAAGTGACTATCCACTCTGCTTCCCTCTTTAGTCTTGTCTTAAAGCTTTTTCAAGTAAATAATTTAACATCAATGTGGCAGTTGACTTTAATGTTTTCATTCTTGTTGAAGGTATATGACAACTTTATTGAGAACATCAAGCTAAAAAGCATGGGAGCAAGTACCTGGTCTTGCTTCATTCCATTAGTAACTGGGAAAGCTAAAGAGAATCATCTGTTATTCAGACCCTGGGAAAGTATGCCATTGTAAAATTGGCATATATTTTGCTATGATTTTCCACAAGCTCTCATGACTTAGTATCAAAGGCCTTGTTCATATTAATGAACATTGGGCTAGGCAGCAAGCACAATATCAACTGTTCCTTGACTTTTTCTGAAACCACAATGGTTCTTAGGTAGATGACCATCTTCCAGGTGAAGGAATTGAGATTGGAGTGAAGGGTGCTGTACTAAGTCACAAGCTTCATTATCTCTTACAAAACCATTTGGCCAGAAAAGGACCAAGATAACTGGAGATTGGTCTTTTAAAGGTAGATCTTTCCCATTCAGAGTTTGACGGGAGACAATATTTATCCACCACTCCAAACAAACAGAATAAGCCACTCAGGGATTCTGGTCAAAACAGAACCAATCATTATGACCTGGGCAGGTGTCTTCACCCTAGTTTGCTTCAGTTTTCTCACCTGACAAATAGGGATAATAATAGCACCTGTTTTGCAGGGTTGTTGTGAAGATCAAGCTTCTATTCTCTACCCTTCCCACTCCATTCCACAGCATATCATCACCCTGCCTTGTTTGACTTCTTCCAATTGCCCATTGAATGCACCTGCTTGGAGAGCCAGTTCTCTCCTCTCTAGTCACATAATCCTATACATCTTCAAGGGAGAATTTTAGATAGGAAAGAAAGATGAACAGAATGCACATTAAATGGACTTAAGACAGAGTTTTTGCTTTAGGAAAATGGACAATAATGAAAGAATAAGAAGAACAAAAAGAGGAGAAACAAAAGGAGGAGTAAAAGGGAAAGAGCAGAAGCAACAGGAAGAAGAACAAAAGGAGGAAAAAGAAGAATAAGGGGAAGAGAAGGAGGATGGCCAAAAGAAAGAGGAGGATGACTAAGAGGAGGAGAAAGAGGAGAGCCAAGGGGAGGAGTCCTTCAGAGATTCAAAGGCTGTTGACTATTCTTCCCATATGCCCCAGCCTGAATGGTCATGGACTCAGTAGATGTAGGAAGTTAGAAATATCTATATTTGGAGTCTTCTAAAGCAGCTTAAGTCTTAAAAGGAGAGATAGCAAAGACACTGTGACTGGCAACTGAATCCATTTGGAAATGGGGGAAATCTACATTCCATGAACAATTTTAATGACCAGCTGTGGAAGGGGAAAATGGCAAATGTTTTCTTGAAACTAATCACAGGCAGAACCAAGAGAACATTGTCCACAATCACAGTAACTCTGTGAGATGACCAGTTATGACAGACTTAGCTCTTTTTGGCAATAGAGTGATCCAAGATGATTCCAAAGGACTCATGATGAAAATGCCATTAACATCCAGAGAAAGAACCATGGAGTCTGAATGCAGATCAAAGCCGACTATTTTCAGGGTAAAGTGTGTGTGTGTGTGTGTTTTCCCTTTTGTTCTGTTTCTTCTTTCATAACAGGACTCATGTGTAAATATGTTTAATATGATTGCATATGCATTACCTCTGTCAGACTGCTGGACTTCTTGGGGAAGGGAGAGAAGAGGAAGGAAAATTTGGTACTCAAATTTCAGTTAAAAAGCAATGTTATCTTTACATGTAATTGGGGGAAAAATAAAATACTATTTACAAAAAAAAATAAATTGATCAATTGTTCAATCTGGTTATTGTTTTGGATGTTAAAAACATGCAGCACAGAAGCATCTCCCCCCCCCCCCCCCCCCCCTTGCCAGCTAGTCTCCTGGGGAAAGAGTTCAGGGCTCCTGCCCATTATATAGTACTCTGGGTTCTACTTCACACAGGTTGCCAACATGTCGCTCTGATGGTTGCTCTTATCCTTTGCTTAAAGATGTCGGCGATTTTTCTTCCCTCCTTTTCTCATTGAATGATTCTTCCTCCTAGTGGCCACAAATGAGGTGCATTGCACCTTTGGAGGGACAGCAGTGACATCTGCAGGGAACACTAGGTAAGACCTGTTCTTTGTATCCTGGAGATGAAATGAGAACAAAATAAAATGGTTTCTTTCAGCTTGGTTTGACCTGTTTAGCTACTGCCATGCTTTCTCTTTGTCCTAGAGTCCTCTTAGTCATCTCCAGTGATTCTCAGGTGCTCTTATTGTCCTCAGAGTCCTGGGACTTGAGAAAGAATAGAACACCTGGGTTCAAATCCTGGGTCTTTTGTTTTTGTCACTTTGCTCAGGGTATCCTCATAAGCCTGTTACCTCATGGGTAAGGGAGGAGCAAGAATGGTGTCCACATTCTGAAACTGTGACTCTTGGATGCTTTGCCAAGTTCTAGAATAAGGGCAAGGGCAATTAGGTAGACCCCCTATGCCTGTGTGCAAGATCATACAACCGTCTATTTTTAGAAAGCATTTATAGAAAATGATTTGAGACATTTTAAAATTTCATCCACAATGTGGGATCAAATCTTGTATTTATGTCCAAAAATAAAAGACATCTTCCTCTATACACACACACACACACACACACACACACACACACACCCTCACTCACACCCACACCTGCATATAAACACACACACACACACACACACACACACACACACACACACATGTATTTTTTGCTTACAGGCTTTTCTACTTGTTTGGATATACAGAACTTTTAACAGGTAGTATTACTCTTCAATTAAGAGATAAATTTACAATGTGGACCCTTTATAGTATATTTCAGCGTGTTCTCTTTCTTCACCTTGGATTACAGTATCTTTGAAGAAACTCAGGTAGGGTTAGTGGAAATAAGAGAAAAACCAGATGACAAGGAGGTAACTGTTTGTCTTGATCAACTTTGGTAGATTTCAGTATATATGTCTTCCTGTTCTAATCCTATATGAAGAGTCTCTCTGTAACTTGACACAGGAGTAAGAACAACATACTCTTAAAATTCTAGAGTGGCAGATCATTTTATGTGTAATAATTATTAGGAAGTGGGCTGAAGATCAAATGACTTCAAGAGCGCAGAGTCTGGGCACAATTAGAGAAACAATAATTTGTTCAAATGTGAACTTCTATCTCTACCCCTCTGTTGGGGATTTTGTCCTTGAATTTGGTCATTTTTCTTGAATATAGCTTTTGTTTTTTAATGTTGCAGGATGAAGGGAGCGGACCAATCTGTAATCTTCTTAAATCATGACATCAAGTCATAGCCTAGTTGGTTTTCAATTGCCCAAGACTAGACCCTAGTTTTCCATACAGTCAATGAACATCCAACATATGTGTGAAGTGACTTAGAAAAAAGAAAATATGGGTCTTTGGAAACATGTATAGCCAATGGTCACTCTCAGAATTGTAATTTCCCAAGGCGAGAAACATGACTTTCTGAAAACCACCAAAGAAAAGGTGATTCTTAGTCATCTGTCTTTGGACTCTAGAAAGAATGAGCAAAAATAGAATTTCTCTACCTCTGGCAACAATCTTCATTCCTCAGAAACATTCATATGTTTATCACATAGGACTCAGTAACATGGATATTTTGGGTTTTTTTCTCCTTCTTCATAAGATTCTAAAAGGCAATAAAACCAAATCTTCATTAAAATCTAAACTGACTTCCTTAGTCTTATCTAATGGGCAATGTGTCCATAATGTAAAGATGCATCCAGCAGGTAGATAACAGCATCTCAGCAATCTGAGTTAAGTTAGTAGAGAAATTAAGATAGAATATTTTACTTAAGAAAGTAAAAGAATAAACAGTTTGAAAAATCAGATTGTACAAGCAGAGCAAAACTTCACAAAATGTCCAATAAATGACAAAGTTAAATTAAGATGGATTTTTTCCTTTAGGTGAAAGGACAAGCTGTTAGAGGATGGTGAGTGATATGGAAGTCAGAAATACTTGGGATCCTCTAGAGCAACTTTATATGTTAAAAAGAGACCTCAGAGACACTGAGACTGGTGCATTGAAATTTAGGTAGTTTGTGTCTAATAATGGGGTAAATTATATTAATTATTTATATTAATGACTTGTGGGAAATAGAAGAGTGATATAAAAGTTGTTAAAGTAAATGAATTTCTAATGATATTTTTTTCCTGGAAATGTTCTGATCTTTATCCTTTTCTCAAACTTTTAAAACATTTTTACTTAAAGTTTTGAGTTCTAAATTCTATTCCTCCCCCCCACCAAATCAAATGTATAATTATGTAAAACAAAGGAAATGGATTTTTAAAAAATCCCTCACTTTCCTCACTCCAGATGCAAGAATGGTCTTTAGACTGAAAAATCTGGGTCAAAACCCAGTCTTTTAGGTTGCCAAACTCTTAGGGTAGTTTGAATTAATTTTTACCTTAGAAAAGTGCCCTGTATCCTCATCATATAAACCATCTAAAACTGAAAGGATCGAGGATGTGAGAAGCCATGCTTCCACTCTCATGGATGGTAGCTCTTGCTCTGCTCTTCTCCTTCTCTGATAACATGGGAATAAATTGGCCTCTTCCCACTTTTCTAGCTTTCCCTTGTTCTTGTGAATGGACTACAGAGATTCTGAGAGAGGGAAGAAGCCTTTAGAGATTTCTACTCTGACCTCTCATGGAATACCAAGTCAAGCCAAATGTAAAACAAAAACTAAAACATCTTTTACAAAAAGTCATCCAGATTGTCAGAAAATGGACAAAGAGTTCTGGGACTTGTAACAAAGTCCATTCTGTTACTGAATGGAATGAATTTTTAGAAAATGGAGTGGTAGAGACTTGTGTTTTAGATCAGAACTACTGACCCTCTGATCCTCTTTCCTTATCTTCTCTTCCCCCTTGATATGTTCCATATGGTTATGAGTAACTCTGGTTTCCCATTTCAGTCCTCAGAGTTCCAACATATCTGTAATTATCTTTATCCTGTCAACTGAATCAACCCTTTATTCCAGCACTTTGAGATATTTTGGACTCAGAATTCTGTCATACAATATATGCTGGTGATCTCTATTTTAGAACATCAACAACTCTAAAGAACAGCCATTCTGTCTCTTCATTCCATTAATAAACAAATATTAATTAATAAAAAAAAGTCAATAAAAAGATGAAGGAGGTCTGACCAAGGCAAAGGCATGGAATTTTGAACCAGATATCATGTAGAAACAAGCTCATGAGGTTTTTTTGAGGGACCCTCACATTTTTTAAATTTCTCCCTCCTTTTTATTATAGGACATCATTGGTGCAAACAACTTTTCAAGGAGGTACACATTGATAATGAGATTGACATACACATTGCCAGAGCTAGCTCAGTGTTTGAGAGACTGAAAAAAGTATGGGAGAGAAGTACTAGACAGACTGCAAAAATGAAAGTCTACAGAGCCATCGTGCTGACCTCATTGCTGTATGCCTATGAAATCTGGACAGTCTACCAGTCATGCCAGGAAATGGAACTGCTTCCATATGAATTCTGAAGATTCTGAATATCACCTGGCAGGAGAAAATACAAGATACTGAGGTCCTGTCTCAAACTTATCTACCAAGCATTTTAACATTACTACAAGGTTGCAAATAGGTGATGCAACACTGGCCCTGCCATCAGGAGGACTTGAGTTCAGAAATGGCCTTGGTCATTTAATAATTGCCTAGTTGTGTGACCTCGGGTGAGTCGCTTAACCCCATTGCCTTAAATTAAAAAAAAATTAAGAGAAGAACTCTGGACTGGCACAGGACTGCCCAGCATGGTATCTCCTTATCAGAGAGGGTGCTGCGCTCTATGATCAAGGCAGAATGGAAGTAGCTCAAAGAAAATGTGAGATGTGTCAGTTCACATGGACTATTTGTGCCTGACCTGTTAGTAGAACATTCTGAGCTTGTCCTGGTCTGATCAACCAGCGGGATGCACAGTAACTTATCTCCTACACAATATAGTGAAGAACAAGAACCAACCAAGTGTGGAGGTGAGTTTTTCTTTGAGACTTTGTAAATATTTTAGAGTACTTCCCTTTTTCTATGTTTGTGGTGGAATTTGCTCAGTCTTCCAGTCTATTTGCTAATTTTGGATAATCCCTTTAAGGCTTTGTTATGGACACTACTAGAAAAAATTCTGGGATGACTTTTTTTCCCTCAGGTATTTTTGCTGCTTTTGCAGAAATAGAGAGTGTTTTCTGGAATCTCAGGAACAGCAGATTAGAGATCTGTCAACTTTTAGGGCTCTTAAAGTAGTCTTATTCAAAGTAATATGTGAACTCTGATCTCTGAACAATGGTGAAGTGTTGCCTTACTAAGCACCTTGATGGGCCTGGGACATGTGGAGTTCAGAATGGGCCTCAGCTTTCCTTTCATTTTAGCTCTATTTTCCTGGAATGTTCCTAGTATGACCCTCAATTGTGGTCAAGCCAAGGATGGTTTTCCCCTTGGATTTTTCTGACTGTGAAGTGGTCTGTTGTGTTTTCTAGATCTTTGTTAAGGGATTGGTGAGGGGACTTCCTGCTGCATCATCTTGCTTTGTTCCTAGTAATTCTTCTCTAAAGAGAAGACTTAGGACCTCATCTTTTAGGACCAGACTTTTAATTCAAATGACATGAAGGTTATTTTTTATGAAAAGCATCACTGTTGGTGGATGATATTGAAAATGTTAAACTCTCCTAGCTCTTTGACAGACATTCTTTCCTTAAGATTTGTTATAAATAGCTCGTGAATTCTTAGTCCAGAGTGATTAAAAATGGTTTTTTATTAAGAGGTCTCAATAAATGGCACATCTCCCTCTCAAGGTGGTGGTAGTGGTGGGGGCAGGGGTGAGGAATCCCAGAAATGCAAGGTCTTTTATGCAGTTTTCAACGCCTTGTTCCTGCCCCTTCATGCCAATCTTAGGCTGGGGTCACAATCTAATTGATACATTGGTCCCCATACATTTTCCCCTCCCTGTTTATAATACTAAAGAGTAACAACAGTTATCTCCTGGAGCAAGCATAAAGGAGGTGGTCAAGACCCTAGGTTAATTTAAAATAGGTGGGGTGGACCTGGTCTAATCTCAGTTTTTGATAGATTGAAGCAACCTGCCCATAGGCAATATAGGCAGAGCCCAGTCTTTGTACTGTAAAGTAACAATCCTTTCCTCACATTCCTGTGGAACCCAAATACCCCCATATTGCTCAAAATTCCCCCTTTTCTTTTATAATAAGAATTTAGAGTTCCACTCCTTATTAGTGATTTCTTTCTTGAATCACAATCCTTGTTACTGACATAACTACTGACTTTTCTTCTATCAAGATTTTTACTTCCTCATTATCTTGAGGACATGGACCTGTCCTATTTTCCAGGTTTGTGCCAGAGCACATGCCAACTTTCTGATGTCTTTTACTACTTGCCTATTGACATCTCTCTCTTTAGGCAGCAGCTTGTTAGATTCAATATACCACAACCTCCTCCTCCAATCAACAATTGTCTAATGCAACTCTATGTTGAATAATTTTCTCTCTTTTGCATGGCTTAGCCAGCCACCAAGTTTAAGGCCCTAGGTAAGTGGTAATTTTTCCACTACAGCTTAGAATCTAATCAGGCTATAAATTGGCTTCCATAGTCCCAACTCCCATCCCAACTGCCCAGGTAGCAGTTCCATATGTCTAAATGACAACTCCTTGGGTACATGCAATAGTAATCAATTTTCTTTACTGTAATGGATCCTGAGAAGGGATCCAAGTATCATCATTACATCTCATGTTGTATAGTCCAGAATATGTGTACCCTACTTCTGAACATAAGTCCACAGATTTGCTACTCCCCAAGAAAATATCCTAGCCAGACTGGTATAGACAATAGTCACCCTGAATTGACTCAGTCATATCCCACTCCTTTGGACCAGAATCCTGTGCCACAATGCACCTCTGACCAGGACCTGAGAATCTAGGTTGGACCCAGGGGGACTGACACCCAAGGCAAATTCTCAAACTGCTGTGGACCACAAGTCCAACAGTTAGCCACACCACAAGACTGGGCACTGACTTCTGTCAGTTAGATTCTCCTCCCACCTTACTAATATCCCATTGTCTAAATCAGGATAGGACTCTCCCTAGATAGGATATACTGGCTCATGTAGGATATAATCACGCCACCCAATAACCTCCCTCCTTTTCTCTCAATGGAGAATATCTCTGCCCTGCCTCTCCTCCTCTGTTCATCAAAACCTTCATTATCTATGAGGAGAGGGAAAGGATGTCACACTTACAGAATCATACAGACCCCTGACTATGTGATGTACACATAGGCAAGAGATGATGGAGATGAACTGGTCCAGGGTCTCTCCTTTTTTCCCTTCTCCCCTGGAGACATCTGATATCCTTCTGCATCTTCTGTATTGGTTCCAAAAAGTCCTCTCCAGTTGAGGTGACTTGTTGAGACCTCTTCTGTTAAAGAAAGTGCATAACATTTTACTCAGATCAAAACATGTTTTCATCACAAGACAATGAAATCCTGGAGTTTATTACAATTTACATTTTCCCTTGCTCACTGTCATATTGCCATACATCACTTTAACACAGTAAATTTTCATAAGTGTTTTACTACATGAGTAAACTCCACTGAGAAGTACCACATTACCTTAAGCTTGTAACATAGATGTTTTTTAACCTTTTGATCTCATTCCAATAACATCCTTAACCAAAATGAATTTTTTTCCAAAATATTCCCAAATATATCATAGGTTTTCTTTTTTCCAGATGTACTTATCTAACTCACATTCCTTTCCTTAAACTAGACCTTGAGACTGTAGTTATCCTAAGAATTTCCTATTCCTCTTCTTCCCTAAATATCCCCTCTAACATAAAAATTAAGGAAACTTAATTCCTATCTTAACATGTAGCTGATAGCAGGTGTCAGAGCCACACAACTAATCTATCTGGCTATTAAATCCAATTCATCTAAAACTTCTTTATTAGATTTACTTATCATTTTACTATAAAGATCCAGGACATCAAAGGAAAATTCCTTTACAGATATAATTATTGAAGGTCAGTGTCTAGGCAGAGGACATGAGGGTAGTCAAATGTCTTAGGCCAGATTTATTCTTTCAGGTGAAATGTCACATTGTGGAAATCAAATCAAAAGGGTCCAGCCTCAGGTCATACTGAATCCTATCTTTAACTCTGTTAAAAAAAATTCCCTTTTCTTAATGAACAAAAGATTTTTTTTTACAACCTGTTGGATGGTGTAACTTTCCTTACTATTTTTAAATGTTCTAAGATTAATGGGGCCATCTAATGATTAAACTGTACCCCTCAAAAACAGTATATGTAGCCATAATACAGTTGGTTAATAATAATAATAATGAATAGCAGTTAACATTTCTACAGCATTTACTAAATGCCAGACACTGGGCTAAGTACTTAAAATTATTATTTCATTTTTCTCTTCAAAACAATTTTAGGAGTCAAGCGCTTTTTAGCCCTAGCTTATAGACGAGGACAAAAGCAAGGTTAAGTGGCTTTTTTAGAGTCATACTACAGTAAGTGTGTGAGCCTAGATTTCTAGGTTTTTCTGAAATCTGCCTGGTCATTGCTTCTCATTGCACAACGGTATTTCATTACATTAATATTCAATTACTTCCTCAATTTGTGGTCATTCCCCTCAATTTTCAGGGTTTTGGTTGTGTGTGAATTTTTCTTGACTAGTTTGGAGGAGATGAGAATTAAGGGCTCTGTGGAGACACATCAATATTTACTCTCAGAGCTGGGATTTGCTCAAGAAAGGTGATTTGCTGAAGTCTCCGAAAGACAAGACTGGATGACAGACATTGATTTTTAGCGATTAGATTTGGGGAATCTAGCAAGAATTGATTTTCCCATTCCAGAAATGGTCATGTCTTTAGAAGTCATGGATCAGTAGCATTGGGCTCCCCAAATTACAGGATGGCAATGGTACTGGTCATTTTTTTCTCTTTTTTCTTTTTTCCTAGGAGTCTAAAAGGCAATAGAGCCAAGACTTCATGAGATTCTCACTTTTACCTTTTGAGGTCTACCTAATGGGTAATGAATCAATGCAGAGATGCATTGCAGGTATCTATCACTAACAAGAATTGGAGTTGTGAAGGTTAGTAGAAAAAACAAGATGGACTATTTGGAAAGTGAAAGGAGAAAGTTGTTTCCAAAAATTTCAGGAGACAGAAGCAGAAGATACTTTATTTTCAATTTAAGAAAAATCTATTTAGAGGTATTTGGTACCTCAATGGGCACAGAGGTCAATGAGTCAGAGACCATTTGGGGTAAACCTGATCTTCCTTTCCCTTCCTTGACCTTCCCCTCCCCTCACTTCACCTTACCTTTCTTTGCCTTCTTGCCCCTTGCCTTGCCTTTATCAGTTTAGAGAAAATAGGTAAATTTAGATTTTACTTTTGCCTTAATATTTCACATTTATTTATTGTTTGAATATCATTGCATCAGAAGAATGAAGGGGAGGAAAGGGGGCTAATTTGCTTGCCAAAATCATTTGTATATATAGCAAAATAACAAAAGCTGACACTTTCCTATTTGAAGAATCATGACATAATTTAAAAGTTCATAATTCTACTTTAAAAAAAGAAACAAAACAAAAACTCTGAACCTTTCCTCATCTTTGTAAAACTCAATATAGAAATAGTTATCTATAACCTCAAATTAAAAACTCACATTGTTTTATAATGTCTGTGTCTATAATAATCATGTCAACAGCTATTGTTAGTCTTCATAACCAGTGAAGTCAAATTTTAAGCCTTTTTTTCTTATGTGGCAAAATAATTAATGGTAAATCTCGTGAGGAGTTTTCATTGATACTGTTCAGTGAGTTGTCCAACTCTTTGTGTCCCAATTTGGAGTTTTCTTGGCAAAGATACTTGAATGGTTTGCCAGTTCCTTTTCCGGTTCATTTACAGAAGAGAAAACTGGGTCTAAAAGGATAAACTGACTTGTCCAGGTTCATACTGCTAGTAAGTGTCTGAGGTTGGATTGGAATTCGTGAAGATGAGTCTTCCTGACTCCAGATTTGGTGCTCTATCTACTATGCCAACTAGCTGATACACACATAAACATACAACATTCAAATCGAGATACACAAATGGCTATGTTTACATATGTGTTTGTGTATAAATTTATGTATACATGGATAATATCGACACACATGTACTTATTACTGAACATCACACATTATTTAGACCTTATTTTATCTATTTAACTTTTCTCAGGAATATTTTCTACCTATCTCTCACTGAATCAGCTTACATGCTTTAAGCTTCACATCTTGCTTCCTTTGATTAAATCTTATTATTTTGAGACAATAATATCTCAGTAGAAAAGGTACGCAATGTTCTTCATTCTCCTAATTCTTCCATTTTCTACTCTTTCCAGTTAAAGTGACTAAGTTTAAAATAAAAAGAAATTAACTGCCAATCTAAGGAAGCATAAAAACCATATACATTTCAAAGACTTTGGATACCTGCTACTTAAGAAACAAACCAACCCCCACACCACCACCACCACCACCACCACCACCAAAAAAAAAAACCCAACGCTTTCACTCCTAAGATTATATAGGTTGATCAGTACCATATGATAGACACATGCGGAACTCAGGGAGGACTAGTAGCTCTCAGGTGAGGACTGCTGAGTTCTTTTCAACTGTTCATGTACCTTTGGTGCCCCCTCTGATCCAGATTTCACCTATGGCTCCAAAAAACTATAGAAAGTGCAGCAGCCTCACCCTGGTAAAACTGTCTTGGCAGATGGACTAAATCAAATTGAAGAGAACCAAGAGGTCTCAAATCCATTGATGAATCGGGGATCATGTGAAGACTTCCTCCTACAGGATGAACAGATGAGAACATTTTATTCCAGTAGTCATGAAGATGGCTTGAAGGAGGCTCTGTGGAGCATATAGAATTTGGCCAGACATGGAAGATGCCCAGGTCATTCACTGCATCCTGGGTTATTACCATTCATCCTGACTTTGGTCTTGCCTCATTGAACTTTTATGACTCTGAAAGAGTCTAGTTAGACTAGTCTGGTTAGAGGGTTCTGAGATTCTCCCAGTGGCAGTGCTTTAACAAGTCTAACAAGTTTAACCCTTTAAGAGCCAATTCAAACCTAATGGATCATAAGAAGGAAAAAAGAAGACACAAGGATTGTGAAAAGGGTCCCAAAGAGTTGGTCCTTCATTAGGGAAATTTGAATTCAAGGAGGACATTTAAATTGTGAAATTATAGTAAAGGCACTGTAGGATCATCAGCAGTAACTTATAAGAAGAGACTTCTGATGAAAGATTAATAATTAATAATTAAATGAAAAAATCTCAATAAATAATTATTTTGCAATAAAGAAAATAGAATAGAAATTTCCTAAGGAAGAGAAAGGCAAAAGAATCAATTTAGTGAATGTAACCCTACCTACCTTGGCCTTCTCCCAGTGCCTTGAATGCAGGTATGTTATAGCCTTCTGGTATCCCAGGGTTTTCCCAGAGAGTGGACTTGATGATTTTGTGCAATTCTGCCTCTCTTAAATCCAAGTCATGTACAAATTGAGATGTCACTCAATACATCATGGTGTCATTGATGCTCTTTGGAAACATAAGACCATCACCACCAACAGATAAGTCTTTTATTTAAACAGGCACACATTATACAACATCCTGTCCTGGTTTGACAGGCACATACTCACAAATTCAGAAGAATAAAAGAAAGAAATTACTCATTTTTATAAACTCATCCATTCAACAAAAGTAAATCCAGACTTAAATTTAGATTTTCTTTCCTCTCCCTAAATGTGCTAATATATCAGTTATATCTTAAGGGATAAAAAGAAATCCTAAGGAAAATGGGGTTTCCTTCATTCTCAAAGACCATGCTATCAGGGAGGTGAGGCCATGACTTGGATTTGAGTGGGGGGGGGGAGTTGTGCTAAGTCACCAGCCTCACTTTCTCCTCTGAGTCATCTGGGATCAGTGGCCAGATATGAATCAGGATGTCTGAAGTTAGCCCTGGATGTGAGACAGTCAGAGTTAAGTGACTTACCCAAGGTCACAAAGCTAGGGGTATCAAGTGACTGAGACTGGATTCAAACTCTAGTTCTCCTGACTCCAAGGTCAGTGCTTTTTCCTCTGGGCCACCTAGCTGCCTCTCCTTCCTGGATGGTGCTTACTTAAGCATAATTGACCCCATTCACAGACACACTCAGAGAAGACCCATAAGAGGTTTGTGGCCATATCATTGCGGCAGGAGGAAACAACTAACAGAAAATCAGAGACAATGAGGAGGAAAGGGCATAGGCAAATTTGCACTGGGAAACCTGCAACAGCAGAAAACCTCCATCCCACAGAAACAGATACTTGCCATCTTGCTAACTGATGTAGACTTAAGTGGACCAACCCTCACCTGATGAGGAAGCACTTGAACAACACTGATATGTGAGGGTCAAGTAATCCTTTAAAATAAATTCTTCCCTGAATCATGTTAATCTTGATCAGTCACACATCCTTGATCATTCCAAGAAAAATTTCAGAATTTCCTGCAGATTTAGAAATATGTAGCCCTCTTTCCCACCCTGCAAGGTGAAACCCAGCTCAATATATGGATGGGAAATGAGAAGAGAATGAGATGGAGAGATATGTCATGGAAGCCACAAGCATGAGCATGGACAGGCTTTGGGAGTTATTGGAGGACAGAAGGGCCAGGCCTGCTAGGGTTCATGAGGCCCTGAAGAGTGAGCCTTGACTGAATGACATCTGTGAACTGACAAGCAAAAACTTCCATCTCAAGCACTTAGCAACACTAATTAGCAAGCTTACAGGTCTGAAGAACTTGCTTAAGGAGGCAATGATCATATCCTCCCTGCTGCCTTCAGTGGAAGTCTCCCACCACATGTCACCTGGGGGTCAGTTGTTTCAGTCAAGTCTAACTCTCCACAAATCCATTTGTTTTGTTTTGTTTTTTGGTAGAGATATCGGAGTGATTTATCATTTCCCCCTCCCCCAACTCATTTCATAGATGAGGAAACTGAGGCAAACAGGGTTAAGTGACTTGCCCAGGGTCACACAGTTATGAAGTGTATGAGGCCAGATTTGAACTCAGAAAGATGAGTCTTCCTGACTCCAGGCCTGGTATTCTATCCACTCTAGCACCTAGTTGCTCCAAATATCACCTGAATGACCCACAAAATAGGCGTCTTGAACATTTCCTGGGTTTCTTTCTTCTTCTTAAAGTTTTGATCAGAATGAAAGTGCCCATGAAGCTGAGATATTTCAGAGATGGCACAGAATCACTCAATGTAACCAGGCACGGCATAGGCAAAACTGGGTAATCTTGCTCACCATCATATGCCAGTGCACTGCAACACCTGGTGCTGCAGTTCTAGACCTTCTGGGCAGGCGTAGCTGATCTCTCAGGACTGTGCCAAGGATGGGCTTTGTGATAGAGATGTTTGCGAAGGGCCAGACCAAGGTTAAGCTAACAGCTTATGATCTAATCTGATCCAAGTGTAAAGAACATGGGGTGAGCTGGGTAAAAATCCCTTCAAGCTATTTTTTCCTGTAGGAATTGATTTAAGAACAAAGTAAAACAAACTGGTCTTGAAATAAGGAGGATGCAATTGAAGGGTTTACACCAAAGGGATCTGTTTTCAAAGATCCTGCCCACCCAGCAAACATCTGAAGTATGCTTAAAGGAAAGAGAACAAGATGAGCTGGGGTCAATTTTTTAAATTCAGCTATTAACAGAAATGGCTTTGATAATCACTACAATTTCCAACAATATGGTAAAACTTTGGAGCCTACAAAACTGAGACCACAAGACTCAAGGGTAAGAGGCCTCCTCTAGTCACTGGTCATACTCCTTCCTGCCCTTTTCTGGAAGCTTTCATGCCCCAGACCAGTAGAGAAAGGGTCATCAAGGGAGGAGTAGCCTCTCTGAAGCTAAGGGAGGAGAGAGTACCTAAGAGAGGACACTGCCCACAGTGCCACATGCTACAGAAGATTACAAGGGATGTGATGACTAGGAAATCATTAGTGATCTCAGAGAAGGCAAGTCTTAGTAGAATGGTAAGGCCCATAGAGAAAAAGAAAAGATCTTTCATTCAGATATTTCTCACCAAGGCTAGGGGACTGCTTTAGTACTTGGGTCCTCTGGCATCCTCTCATGGGGCAATTGTTCTCTGACCTTTGGGTCAGAAATGGAACCCAATGCTGCCTGATGTATTGTTTAGCCAATCAAAATGAGTTCCTGCATGGCAAGGTCTGTCTCAATTTTTATTTGTATCTATCCTAAGTCCTGAGTATTAATACCAACTGGACAAACTATCTCACACTTCAAATAGCAACAATTCTATTAATGGGACGATTGCCACCTATAGGGTCTGTTTTCACAAATAGCAGATTGTACCTAGTCCTGTATTATCCCCCATTTAAATGGAGAGTGATGGGAACTGGACCCAGGAATTTACTGAGATCTGGAACACTGAAAGGAAAACATTCATGCTCTAAATGTGAGTTCTCTTGGAATTTCAGGGAAGAGAGATGCCAAACTCCCTCACCAACAAGCAGCAAGTTGGTCCCAACCAGATTAAAATGTCATTGGGAGGGGTGGCTAGGTGTCACAGTGGATAGAGCACCAGCCCTGAAGTCAGGAGGACCTGAGTTCAAATCTGGTCTCAGACTCACTAGCCCCATCTCCACCAGCTTAGAGAAGTGGAATTAAGATGGGGATCTCTAAATTATACCCCAAGGTCTCCACAGGTGTATCCTGATGCCCTTGGAGGTGCTACAGTGCAAATTGGACATTTGTGTCCTTGAGCACTAAAAAAATGAAGAAATGACTTGCTCAGGATCACCGAATTAGTACATTTCTGAGGCAGAAACTAAATCCATCCAAATCCTCCTTTGAAGTGAGTCTTCCTAAGTGCACCAATCTGTCTAGAGAACAAGGAACAGACAAAAGGAGGTGTTTTCAGTTTCGATTCCCAAGTGGTCATATTGATTCTCTCCTTCCCGATCCAAATATCATTCTCTTAGGCAGGGAAGAGAAGCTAAGTAAGAATTGAGAAGCTCCACTGACTTTGCTTCTGTGGTCAGCCATCCATATACCCTGAACAGTGGCCCCAGCAGCTTTCTTATCCTTCTCTTTTTCCAAATAGAGCTCAGAGAAAGAAACCCTGGTTTCCTTTGACCTTCTGTGTCATCTTGATATCCTGATAGCCAAAAGGGATCTTTTCACCTTCAGTGAATGTTCTTGAAGCTGTCCTTTCCAGGCAACAGATTAGATTGGGGCTGAATCTTGGCTAGGATTTTTAAAGAATGAGACTGAGACAAGTTGATAAGTGTCTGAAATTGTCTGTGCCAACCTAATGTAATATACTGAAGGAGAGAACCTTTAGCTACTAAGCTTTCCTCCATCAGACACTGTGGCACTGAGAGTCCTTTTTCTATTTCTAAGGAACTGAGCTTTTGAGAAGCAGATGGTCTGGATGGAAGGCCTAGCAAAGCTTAAAGAAAGGGCTTTGGGTCAGGGGAGATCTAGTTCCACTGATAATCTTTTTTCTTTTCTTTTTTTAAGGTTTTTTAACTAGGCAATGGGGTTAAGTGACTTGCCTAAGGCCACACAGCTAGGTAATTATTAAGTGTCTGAGACTGGATTTGAACCCAGGTATTCCTGACTCCAGGGTTGGTGCTTTATCCACTGTGCCACCTAGTCGCCCCTCCACAGAGAATCTTGCAAGGTCTTTAGTATCCCATTAACTCTTTTTTTTTAAAATTTATTTTATTTTATTTATTTTTTTTTTTTTGCAAGGCAAATGGGGTTAAGTGGCTTGCCAAGGCCACACAGCTAGGTAATTATTAAATGTCTGAGGCCGGACTTGAACTCAGGTACTCCTGACTCCAGGGCTGGTGTTCTGTCCACTGTGCCACCTAGCCACCCCTACTCTGAGCCATTTCTGATGAGAGTGAAGGTTCCCTTATTCCACCTTGCCTTCTCCCCTCCTATATCATTGCAAAAGTTCATTGTAAAAAGAAGAAAAAAAATCTTTTATATGAAATATCTTAGCTTATTCTACCTCTCCTTTCTCTTATTACCAGTGTACTTCCTTTTAGCCATTAGCTCCATTTTTACAATGTATTATATCTTCAAAATCATCTCTCTCCTGTGCTTCATCTATAAAAGCTCCTTCTACCAGCTCTATTAAATGAGAAGTTTCATATGAATATTATCAGTATCATTTTTCTATGCAGGAATACACACAGTTCATCATCATTAAGTCCCTCATAATTTATCCTTCACCTCCACTCTCTATGCCTCACCTGAGTCCTGTATTTGAAGATCAAACTTTCTGTTCAGCCCTAGTTGTTTCAACAGAAACATTTGAACTTCCCCTGGTTCATTGAAAGTCCATCTTTTCCCCTAGAAGAGGATGTTCAGTTTTGCTAAGTAATTGATTCTTGGTTGCATTCCAAGCTCTTTTGCCTTCTTCAATATTACATTCCAAGCCCCGAGAGCCTTTAATGTAGTTGCTGCTAAGTCCTGTGTGATCCTTACTGCAGCTGCATGATATTTGAATTATGTCCTTCTGGCTGCTTGTAGTCTTTCTCTTTGACATGGGAGTTCTGGAACTTGGCTATAATATTCCTGGGGTTTTTTTTTTTATCTCTTTTCAGAGGAGATCAGTGGATTCTCTCAATTTCTATTTTGCCCTCTGCTTCTAGGATATCTGGGCAATTTTCCTGTAGAAATTCTTTAAAAATGAGGTCAAGGCTCTTTTCCTGATCATGACTTTCAGGTATACCGATAATTTTTAAATTATCTTTCCTGAATCTTTTTTCCAGATCAGTTGTTTTTTCAATGACATGTTTCACATTTTCTTCTAATTTTTCATTCTTTTGGTGTTGAAGTATTGTGTTTTCACCTCTCGTAAAGTCATCAACTTCCTTTAGCTCCATTCTACATCTGAAGGATTTGCTTTCCTCAGAAAGCTTTCTTATTTCCTTTTCCATCTGGCCAATTCTACTTTTTTAAAGCATTCTTCTCCTCAATGAATTTTGAACTGTTTTATCCATTTGACCTATGCTGGTTTTTAAATGTTATTTTCTTCAGCATTTTTTTGGGATCTCCTTGACTAAGCTGCTAACTTCTTTTTCATGTTTTTCCTGAATCTCTCTCATTTCTTTTCCCAAATTTTTCTTCTATTTCCCTTACTTGATTTTCAAAATCCTTTTTTGAGCCCTGTTAAAGCCTGAGGCAAACTTCCATTTTTCATGGAGTCTTTAGATGCAGGAACTTGTACTTCCTCGTATTCAGATTCAGTATTTTGATACTTCTTGGGATCATACACAAAGAATTTCTCAATGTTCCTCTTTTTTTTTCTCTTTTTACTTATTTCTCCAGCTTATGCCTGGTTTGGGGGGTACCTCCTGAGTTTTTGAGTATTATTGGGACACCTGCTTTGGGGTTTTTTTGAGACATCCCACTGGGACCTTTATTCCTCCAAGGTCTTATGTTCTCTTGCTTGTGTTTTGATATGTAGTTGACCACAGGAATTCCACTCTGCCCTGGAGCTGTGAGGAGGGTCCCTGCTATCTTAGTATGGAAGGCCAAATCACAACCTGGATCTGAGTGTGGGCAAACAGCAGAGTCCTGCTCCAGGGAGAGCAGCGACCTTTCTACCATCTTCCTTGACCCCCTTACTATCTGTGGGCTGTGCTCTGGGGTGCAGGCTGGCTTCTCCCAATTCTTGCTGTAGGTTCTGTGGCCGGTGCTGCTCACTCCACACTCATTCTGGTGTGGTAGAGCTCTCTCAAGGACCCTTCAAACTGTTGCTGGTGATCCCTGGGCTGGGCTGGGATGCTTTGTGACTATGGTTTATTTCCCTCCACCCCCATCCTGGTGAAACACACCTCTGTCATGGAACTTCTGAGTTCCTTTGGGCCGAGGGTCTTTCTGTGGGTTCTGCCCCTCTAAATTTTGGCTAGTCATAATTTGTTGACTTTTACAGTTTTGGGAGGAAGGAGTTTCTGGGAAATGCTGCCTTCATGCTGCCATCTTGGTTCTGCTCCCCCCCCCCACCATTAACTCTTTAACCATTCCTGAGGATTAGTGTTGATAGGCACAATGGATGTGCTGAAGCTTAGCTAATGAAATTTCTGTGGAATGGATACCTTTATCACTGTGTATTTCTTTGGGAATCTCCCATAATGGAATCATTTCTTTCTAAGAGGATTTTTTACTACCCCAGAGGTTGTGGCATTGTGAAGGGAAAACACTTCTAATTTCTGGGAAAACACAGAAACCATAACTAAGACATGTCTATAACCAAGGCAGGTGGAAGTTGGATAAAGTCCACCTGCCAGGGTTCAAAAGGCACATCTGGGAGAAGAAACTGTCCTCTAAGTGACTTCTGTAGCTTGGGTGCAATGTGCTTGGGACAGGTGGGGCACATCTCATAGGTAGTGACAGTAGCTCTGTGACAATTCCCCCACAAATACTTCTGAGCCAGCTCTACCAGTTTATCAAGTGCCCAACTGCTGAATGAATGAATGAAGATGTTGCATCATAGGGAGAGATAAGTTCTTAGGGAGTACTCTAAGTCTGTTTGGCCAACCATAGTCTCATAGTCTTTTCAAGTTTACATCCCTCTTTTTTAAGTCTTTCTTGGCTTGTGGTTTTGACCTCCAGGTCAGTCAAGTCATTTCTACAGACATGAATGCCCAATGCTGTGCATTGGAATTACTACTGTGGTTGGGGAAACAGTAAACAGTCAGATAGATGGGATTTCTGATTTTTAATGGACAGTTCTGAAAATGTTTCCATGACATTCATGAGTCATGAAGCTGTCTACTGCCTCAAGTCGGCTTATTGTGTTGAATGGGCATCAGGTAATGTGGTGGAGGTGATGCCATAACCAGCAACCAAGTCTCCTTCCTCATTTCTGAGCAGGATCCCTCAAGGTATCAGTAAAAGTCCATTCCTTGAAGTAGTTTCCTTCAAGTCCTCTCAGGGGAAAAGCAAAGATTCCAAGTATATTAAACAGACTTGATCTAAAAGCTCATTGTGCTCCTCAGGTGGATTAGTGGTAAGATTGAATGTAAAAATACTAGCAACATTCCCTCCTTTCTCAGAGGCAGAATAAATCTCTAACATCTAAAAACCACAAATTGGAGAGAATTTGGTTAAGGGTCAAATGATCAGAAGAGATCAAAGAGGGTGTCAGAGATAAAAGACACAAGGACATGGTCTCCCCTGGGTCAAATGGAATGAATTGTCTAAGATCCTTAGGGACCATGACAGAAGGGTGACAGCCACCAATCTCTCTAATTAAAAAAAGAGTAGTTCTGAGACATGGACTAATAATGATCTCATTAGGAATCCTCATAATTGAGATACTCTCTAGACACCAAGGGAGCAAAGTGGGTAAGACAGAATGGCTTAAAGCTGAGACTATGACACCATTGTCAACTGGAGGAAACATTTCTTGCTCCTGTATGAGCAGTAATAGCAGTCATAAAGTTGACAGGCATGATCTGTATACCCCTTTCCTTTTGTTTCTCTCCTGCCAGCCCTCCCTGGAGCCTACCAGTGATGAGGATGGGAGGGAGGACTCTTTTTTCCTTCTGGGGGTGTTTTCTGGCACCAACTTCTAGGCTGTTCCTTCTCTATTATAACCTCCATGAATTGATCCAGACCCAGATACTTGGGTCTGTATGAACACAGGGTGAGTCGAAATTGCTTACCAAAGTGCATGGGATGCTCTCTGGAGACAGAACATTCTGGCAATAATCTGAAGTTTTCCACACAGCAAGGACTTGGAACCACAGGTTCCAATCAATCCACTGTCTTGTATTTTGAAAGGGAGCATAGAAACTGCTATAAAAGGGAGCTTCTTTTGGTAAAGGTGGGTGTAGTGTAGGTGTTGGATAGTTTGGGGATTGTTAAGGAGGTAGTTTTCAAAAGATTTAATCTTTTCCTTCAGTGGGTTGTTTCTTTTTTCTTTTTTAATTTTATTTAAGGTAATGGATTAAGTGACTTTCCCAAGGTCTCACACAACTAAGGTAATTATTAAGTGTTTGAGGCCACATTTGAACTCAGGTTCTCCTGACTCAGGATCAGTACTCTTTCCATGGCACCTCCTGGCTGCCCTCAGTGGCATAAGTTTCATTGTTAATTCCAGAGGCTTACAAAAGGGAACTGCTGTAACTTCTCTTTTAACTTTACCATAGGGGCAGCTAGGTGGTGCTAGCCATAGATAGAGCATTGGTCCTGAGTCAGGAGGACTTGAGTTCAGGTCAGACCTCAGACACTTACTAATTACCTAACTGTGTGACCTTGGGCAAGTCACTTAACCACATTGCCTTGCAAAAGACAAAAACAAAACAAAAGACTGAGCAGATAAATTATCTTTACTAAAAAAAAAATTACCAGACAACCACCCCCATTTTAAAGGTATGCACTCAAAGATCATAACACCACCTAACTAACAATTACATACAATACAAGATATAATAACCAAATAAACAAGTACATAAATACACTTCATCCATCCTAGGCTTGAATTGCAAGAATTTCGACAGTTAGAGAAGATTGTGTTTTGTAATTACAATGAACTTGATAATCAAGTAGATCCTCATGGACAGGGTGCTAGCTGAACAAGTTGTCCTACATCAATCAATCAGTGTTTCCGAAGCACCTACTGTATGTCACACACTGTGTTAAGGATGTGAATGAAATGGGATCTTCCTATATGGTAAGAAAAAAATGAATAAAAATAATTCAGAGAAGCACAGGAAGACCTACATGAATTGATCCAAAACAATCCAATATTTATTTTATATATGGTCATATACACAATCAATACAATGTCAATGGAAAAATAATATGAATAATAACAAAATGAAAAACAAATACTGTATAATTATAACGCATAGGTGAAAAAAAATACACCTCACTTATCTTTGCTGAACTGATAGGAGTAAGGGAGTAATTTTGCTGAATTGTTCTTTTCCCCACTACCCCTACCCCACTTTTATTTATTTTTTTATTCTTTGATACAGGGAATGACTCTCTGCATAGGGGAAGGGGATATGTTACCAATTATCTGAGTTAGGCAAAATCTGCATATGGGATAGGGGTAATCACAGGAGAATTATTGTCTTGTTTCATCATTGACATTGGTTTACTTTTGTATTTCACATTACCCAGGCCCATAATTGATGTCTAAATGTCCAAAATGTGCAAGTTAGGGAAGGAATTTATTTCTATCTTAGGAATGAAAAAACTTTCTGGTATGGAATCATAAACATGCTGATATCCTCCACTATCACAGATATTTTCAAGTATTAATAGTGGCTGACATTGAAAAGAGTTATTTTTTTGTCTAAGACAAAATTATAAACCCCAAACTTGCATAATTTTGTGGCTGAGAAATAAGACTTAAAAAATCAGACTAATGTCACCTATTTTAAGGACATGAAAAGACCCATGGATGTGTTTTAGGACCATGGATAGCACATAGCAACAATCCACACTCTATTTTGAGATACTTTGAATGACAAGAACTTTGTATTGTTTGGAGTTCCAAGATGAGGGCAGCAGTAGCTTACTAGGTGAGCTTGGGATTTCTTTTTCCTTATCTATCTAATGAAAGCTTGAATGAATGATCTCTAAGATTCCTCCAATCACAAATACTTTGATAATCATAGTAAACAATCTCATTCATTGTTTTCCTTGTAGACTAGCCTAAAGAGAAAGGGAAAGCCAGCTAAATTCTTCACAGATGAGTGGGAGAAAGGGGGCAGAAGGATTGGTGCTCTACTGTGGCTTCCTCACTACCATGAGGTGGCATGAAGAGCAGAAAACACCAGATGGCCAGAGAAGGAAGGTGCCTGCTCTCAATGGCATTCTGCCCAGGACTGGGGCTGTCGTTCCTATATATGAATAACTGAATAAGTAGAAGATTATCAGCAACTCAGTCTATTCCTAAACCATCACCAAAGAAGTGCTTTCCAACTAAAATTTGAAAGCTTCCTGGCAGAGACAAGATTCAAAGATCATCACTGCTGATTTTTCCATTGAATTATAGTTGTTTATCCAGAACCTGCCTCTCTTTAAGTATATACTTCTTCCCAGTCAATGTTGGGTTCTGTGAAGATGCAACTCTTGTTACTCTATATGTGTTCTCAAAAGGTTTCAAAATCAAAGATCAGGAGACAGCTTCATTATTTTTTCCATATTAGCAGGCTCCATTCTAGTGAAAACTTTACACTGGAAGAAAATACATTTTTAAAATAATATAATTCATAACAAAAATTAGCCATACATGCCTCCAGCTGTTAAAAGTAAAATAAGGCATTTTAGAGAAAGGATCTTACATTGAAGTCTTAATGGGGAATCTCACCAGAATCAACATTGTTGATATTAATATAGGGACCCAAAATGAAATAAATATTTTGAGTTTTAAAAAGCAGTTAGATTTCGCTTCATAAATGGTTAGCTAAGGATTCTCTGGTAGAGAAAACTTGGGGGGAAAGCTCTCTCAATGTCATTTCAAAAGTTCAAGAAATCGAATAGGTTCAGGGTCATTGAAGCAATGACAATATTCCTCTAAGCTAAAAGCTACATCTCATTTAGAGTAGTACTAATGAAGATTATGAAGCCTTAGATTTAGAACCAAGAAGCTGTGAGTTGTGGTTCCCACTTACTGCAAAGCTTACTCCACAGAGCACAGGTAGCCAGGTCCCAGAATCAGTCCCCTGACAGATGCCAGCTCCTTTGCGTAATATCAATCTTAGGAGATTTTCTTTTAGGACTTTTCCTCGATGTTGCCTCTGACAGTCATTTCTGAAATTACAGCTGTTTGTGTCCACAACTCATTTCCCTACTATTAGATTATAAGTTCTTTGAGTACAAGGTCTATGCTCAATTGGGAAATGGCAAAAAAATTCCAATACATAATTATAATGGAATATTACTGTATTGTAAGAAATAAGATGAATATAGATAAGCATAAAATGATGTATATGAACTGATGCAGAGTGAAGTCAGCAAAGTCAAGGAAAAAATATACACAATGATTTACAATAATTAAAAAAGAAAGAACAACCACATACAACCATAAGTTAAGAGTAAATGTCAAATTCTAAAGAACAAACACAGGTCAAAAGAAGAGACATGAGTCCATCCCTTCCTAGAGGTGAAAGATCCCCAGATATTTGTGGACATTTTTAAAAAGGGTTGACTGGAGTGCTTATTTTTCTCTTCTTTTTGTTTTTTACTTAAAATAATATTTGCTCTATGAGATGGTTCTTGTGAGGGAAGAAGGTAGGATACTGGTGACAAAAAAGAAACAAAAGAAAGCAGGAAAAACTTACTTAAAAATAAATGGTTCTTTAAGGTTTGAAAAGCATTTAATATCTTTTTTATTTTACCCTGTGGAATGAGTATCTACAAGAATAAAAGGAGCTTCCTTCCTTCCTGTTCTTCATTTTATACCCCCAACACCCAAAACTACCTTGCACAAATGCTTATTGGACTGCTTAAGTCTTACTTCCTCCATTTTACAAATGAAGAAAATTAAACTTGAAGGGTTTGATGTCTTGCTTCGGGTTATCTAGATGGTCTTAAAAGTCAGGTCTTTCTAATTTAAAATTCACAACTTTAATAGAAGTTTCCACACAGTAGTTAACATAAATGTTAGCTTTCAAGGGACTAAATGGTTCTATAAGTTTTGATCTAAGGATCTCATCAGGAGGCATTTGCTTTAAGAAGGTTCAAAAACAGAAAAACTCCATATAAACCAAAATATGAAATTTTGTCAAGATTACTCAGTTTGGAGTCAGAGTGAGTGGACAGTGAGGTACCATGGAAAGGATGCTGGCTCTGTGGACAGAGGACCTAAGTTCAAATGTGATATTTTGATGCTACCTGAATGATTTGGGACAAGTCATTTAATACCCATGGATATTCAAGTCATTTAACATTCAATTCACATCAGTCTCTTCATCTGTAGAATAAAAAAGATGAATTAGAAGAGTTCTTTTTAAAATTTTATCTAATTAATTTAATCAATATTTATTGTAATACTCTCACAATATGTATGCACTGAAGAATTACAACGAACTAAGGTCAGAATTAAAAAGAGGAATCATGCAGACTGAACTGACCTTGGGAAATTACACAATATTTTTAAAAACATTTTTATATAAAATTTTCATTTCCAAATTCTACTCTTCCTTTCCTCCCTCCTCCCTGGAATGGTAAGCAGTCACATATAAATTAACCACATGCAATTATGTGTAACATTTCCTTATTAATCATTTTGTACAAGAAAACTGAGAAGGAAAAAGAAAGAAAGTGAAAAATATCATGCTTCAGTCTTTATTCGAACAATATCAGTTCTTTTTCTAGAGGGAAACAGTATTCTCTATCATTAGTCCTTTGGGCTCATCTTGGGTTGTTGTTTTTATGAGATTAGCTAAGTCATTAATAATTTTTACCAAACAATATTATTATTATTGTCAAACAAACTTTTTCAATAACCCAGAAGATAACTCTACACTATTATCAGCTGGTCAATTCTGAAAATCAGATTGATTATATGTCTTGCAGTCAAAGGTAGAGAAGCTCCATACCACCAGTTAAAACAAGGCCTGAAACTGATTGTGGCTCAGATCACAAGTTGCTTACTGTAAAATTCAGCCTTAAACTTGCAAGAATTGATGCTGAACAGCAACATCATGTGATGATGAACTGACTGACTTAGCTCCTCTCAACAGTTCAGCAGTACAAGGACAATTCTAAGACTTGTGATGAAAAAATATCATCCACATTCAGTGAAGAAAAACTTCACTGAATGCAGACCAAAGCATACAATTTTCACTTTTTAAACTTGTTTTATGCTTTTTTCCTTTCTCGTGGTTCCCCCCCACCCTTTATTTCTGATTCTTTTTTTCACAACATGGCTATGTTAAACATGATGCACATGTATAATCTTTCCAGGCTTTTCTGAAATGTGCCTGCTCATGATTTCTTACCAAACAATAGTATTCCATCAGATTCATATTCCATCATTCAGCCACTCCTCAGCTGATAGGCATACGCTCATTTTCCAATTCTTTGCCACTACAAAAAGAGCTGCTATAAATGTTTTGAACAGGTGGGTCTTTCCAACCCCCCCCCCCCCCTTACAATCTCTTTGGGACACAGACCTAGTAGAGGTATTGCTGGATCAAGGAATGTTTACAGTTTTATTGCCCTTTGGCCATAGTTCCAAATTGCTTTGCAGAATTGTTGGAGTAGTTCACAACTTCACCAACAATGCAGTAGCATCCCAGTTTTTCTACATCCCCTCAACATTGATCATTTTCCTTTTTTATCATTTTAGTCAATCTTAGAGGTGTGAGATAGTACCTCAGAGTTGTTTTAACTTGCATTTCTCTAATCAATAATGATTTAGAACATTTTTTTCATATGATATTTGATATAGGATTTAAACATAAAGGATTATATCATAAGGCAATTAGGAAAATCAGGAATACTTTCTCTGTCAGATATATGGAAAGGGGAGGAGTCTGTGACCAGACAAGAGATAGAGAAATTGTAAAATAAAAAAGTATAATTTTGATTACATTAAATTAAAAAGTTTTTACACAAACAAAATCAATGTGACTAAGATTAGAAGGAATACACAAAGTTGGGAAACAATTTTCACAGCTAGTATTTCTGATAAGGGACTCATTTACAAAATATATAGAGAACTGCAAGAGTTAAGAATGCAAGTTCCTCCAAGGTATTTTAAGCTGGAAAATGCTTCATTCTGTCTTTTTTGTGGATTTTGTCACTTCAGGATCTATTTAAAGGCTTGATGTAACTATTTTTGAGGGAAACTGAGAAGAGCTCAGAGAATACCTGTATTCTCTCTGCCATCTTGACTCCAACCTTCTCCACTGATATTGTAACTTTCTTGGTACAGACATTCCTCATTTCTGCTGCCAAATTACCTTAAAGTCAGAAATAAAAATTTATCTTTCTATATGAAGCCCTTTCCCAAATCCTTTTCATTCTAGTGTCTTCCCTCTTTTAATTTATTCCTATTCATCCTGTCTATAGTTTCTTTATAAAATATTTTTTGCTTGTTTTTCTGAAAATTTTGTGAACTTTTTGAGGGAAGGGATTTTTTTCTTATTTATCTTCAGCATAATTTTCAACATTCATTTTTTTTAGGTTTTTTTTTTTTTGGCAAGGCAAATGGGGTTAAGTGGCTTGCCCAAGGCCACACAACTAGGTAATTATTAAGTGTCTGAGACCGGATTTGAACCCAGGTATTCCTGACTCCAAGGCTGGTGCTTTATCCACTATGCCACCTAGCCGCCCCCTCAACATTCATTTTTGTAAAAATTTCTCCTTCCCATTCTTCCCTCCTTCTGCCCTAGGATATGTATAATCATGTTATGCATATTTCCATATTAGCCATACTATGAAAGAAGAATCAGAACAAAAGGGAAAAATAACATGAAGAACAAAACAAAAAACAAATTTTAAAAAGTGAAGATGGCATACATTTTCTCTGGATGTGCATGACATTTTCCATCACAGGTCCTTTAGAGTCTTTGATCAATGAGAGAATTGAAGTCTATCATAGTTGATCATCACACAATTTTGCTATTAAAGAGTATAATATTCTCCTGGTTCTGCTCAGTCTACTCAGCATCAGTTCATGTAAGCCTTTCCATGCTTTTCTGAAATCTGCCTGCTCAAGATTTCTTACAGAACAATCATATTCCACTCCATTCATTTCCCAATTGATGGGCATCCCCTCAGTTTTCAATTCTTTGCCGCCACAAAAAAAGAGCTACTAGGAATATTCTTGTATATGTGAATTTTCTCCTCTTTTTATGATTTCTTAGAAAACAGATCTCATAGTGATATTGCTGGATGAGATGTTTTTTGTCCTTTGGTTAGAATTTCAAATTGTGGCAGAGATGATTATTTACCGTCCTTCTTTTTTTTTTTCAAATCTATAGCACTAAGCTTAGTGACTGGCACATAGTAGACACTTAATAATGACTAAATACTCCCATACTGTCCATTTAAAAATCCCTTCATATAATATTCTAATAGCTTCTTTTCAGTCTCTTTGCCAAGGCCAATATGTCCACATGGATATTTAATTCTAGCCTATTCTGTCTTGGCCAACAGTTTGGATCGTTTCCTTTATCTCTCAAATTTTTAACCTTGCTCTATCAGTTAGTTCCTTTCCTGCTGCCTTCAAATATATTTGTCTCCTCTATCCATAAGGGACTCTTTAGTAGATTCTCATCAGACCTTGAGCTATCATTCTTTTTTATCTCCTTTTCTTAGCCAAATTCCTTGAAAAACTTGTCTGAATTCTGTTTTCTTCCTCTTCCTGAAATGCCCTGCAAACAGATTTTCATCCTTACTCTCTTGGATCGGCTAACTTTAGATTTTCATTGAACTATTAATTGCCCAATCTGATGACTTTTTCTCTGTAATGGACATTATTGACCATTCTTTCTGATTTCTTTACTCCTCTGGGAGTTTTCTCTGCTGTTTTACCTCCTACCTGTCTGATCACACTTTTTCAGTCTTCTTTGATGACCCATTGTCTGCATTCCCAACCCAAATAGGCTCCCAAACCTCCATATTGGTTCTTTTGCTATTCTCCCTCTTGGATTGATTTATCATCTCTGCAAATGACTCTGAAATCTTAACTCCTCAATGCCTCTTCTGTGCTTAAGTCCCAGGAGTCATTCCCTTCTAGAAGTTTCCAACTCACTGTCTCAAACACAACTTAAACTCAACAGGTTTAAACCTGAAGACCTCATTTTCCCCTGCCCCTGCCCTCTTTTACAAACTTCCCTCTTTCTATAAAAGTCACCACCACCTTTCAGTCTTTCAACTTGATGTGGTTGTCATTATCCTGCACTCCCTTTTCACAGCACATATCCACTCATTTCCAGATCTTACCTTTGCTACCTTCATTCTGCTCAAATCTGAGCCTTCCTTTCCATTAACACAGCAACCACCTTCCTTCAGGACCTCATTACATCTCCCCTAGGTTGGTGCAACAACCTGTTCTTGAGGGATAGGCCTGACTCAAGGGGGTCCTTGGGAGTTTAGACCCTCCCAGGACATTTAACAATATTTGAATCTTATAGTAGTAATTACTAATTACTAATAGAAATTAAGAATTTTCTTTACATTTCCTCATTCAAAAATAAGCCCCTGTAAGTTAATACAGTCTTTGAAGGACTTACTGATCTTGCCTAAAATAATCACCCAACTAGCCCATCCCAACTAGAGAACCATACAAAGAGAATCCAATCTAGCTAAATGCAGACCCACTGTGTTCATCTCATGCAAGCTTGGGTCGGGGGTAGATGCCTTTGGAGAGGAGGTAAGAGTAATATAATCAAAGTCAAGTCCTCCAGCCCCTCATTAGAATAGGCCCACTTCTTATTATAATATTTAGTCTCTCACTTATTCTTAACCAATCCGAGTTGATTGCTACTGGTTGAGAACAACACCCTTCTAAGGGTTCATAAGCCTTGAGAGGCTGCTGTGAGTCATCTTTGGTTTACAAAAGAAGACCAAATGACCATCTGTTTATTAAGTATTCACAAGCCATAATTAATAAAAGTATTAATTACCCATAAATTGAGTCTCTCAAACTTTTCATACATTGCAGTGGAGAGAAGAATGCTCTCCTATGAATCAGCACTGAGGACTCTGACAATTGATGCAGCTCAGGTGACTCCACCAGCCTCCATCATTTCAGTCATGTATCTGGGCACATACGAAGTTCCTTGTAGATCTTTGAGAGAACTAGAGGCTGGGTCAATACCTTTTGAAGGGAAAACTATCCTGTTTCTGGTATGAGATGTTAAGACAGAGGCAGCTGAGTGGTTAAATGCCTAGAGCCATTCTGGGGCTGGAATGAGGAAGATATGAGTTCAAATCTCACCTCAGACACTTCCTAACTGTAGAGCCCTTGGAAGTCACTAGACTCTGCCTGAGTTTCCTTTCACTGTAAAACCATCCATACCTCCCACAGGTGTTGGGAGGATCAAATGAGATATCATTTGTAAATTACAGAACAGAGAGCCTGACACCCAGTAGGAGCTCTATAAATGCTCAATCTCTTCTCTTCTCTTCCCTTCTTACCCCCATTCCTCATTAGCTGCCCAGCTTCAGGTCTCTCACCACTACAGTCCATCTTCCACATTCTGGCTAAACTCACTTTCCTCAAACATAGATGTGGCCTCTACTCCTTCTTAGTTCCAGATCACATCCCAAGCACTATTAAGGTGTCAGTACCCCCACACAATCAGACCTCAACTTTTCCAGCCATAGAGACATTCCTGACCTACTTACAACCCCTCCTCTTCTTTGAGATCCAGGATCATGGACCTGTTTTTGCCATAGAGGGTTCACCTCCCGTTTCTGTTGTACCACCTTGCCCCTTGACCAGGACCTGAGTTCACCTTGGAGTCCCTCTCATGCCATAAGTCCCAGTTCAGGTACTATCTTCTCTTTGAAGTCCTACTTGCTGTCTCCATCTGCTGAGACCCTCCCTCCTAAGCCACCCTGTCCTTGGCTCCTCTGTATTACTTTCGTTAATTCATATTTATGCAGTTTCTATCTCATCTGCACTTGTTTTCTTCTCCATTAGTATCTAAATTCATTTGAAGAGAAATGATTTCATTCTTTTTAGCCTTGTCCCTCAGAGCTATTAAAGGGCCTGGTGCATAGAAGGCCCTTAACAAGTATTTATTGAATGATTGGTTCTTTTTTCTACACTTTTCCCTCATTTTTCATTCTTTGTTATTTTCACAAGTTGAGAATATCTTGGTCTCTAGACCATTTTATTCCTTCTGCTTTTTGTGGTAATTAATGGGGTATCAATACCCAGTCCCAATAGCTTCCACCCACTTCCTCCCATTTCCTCTTTTCTGGAACAAAGAGATAAGTGGCTTTGCTGGTGTCTTTACATAATGGGGAAAGTTTTGTTGGGATCCCTACAGCATACAAACATAAGATAGAAAGATCTAAAAGAGGAGGGAATTTAAACAAGAGTATGCCAGTATATGTTTAACAATTGGCTTTCTGGGAAAAAAAAGAACAATGCACTTTTACATTTTCTGTTCATCAAGAACATAACCTTTTTAGGTCTGGACAATTAAAAAAGTCATCAATCCTTGATTTGTGGCTTTTGTTGCTATTTGTAAAAAACATTTAACAATCAGCCCTCTCCAGGTGGTCAAACAGGACTGACTCTATTTTGTTTTGTAAGCCATTTTGTTGTGGATGACCCTTCCATGAACCACAGGATCAGCAGCCACAATATTACCTCAGTGTCTTCTCATTTCTAATTGGTTAAAAAAAGACTTTAGCAGTCTATTTTTAAAAAAACAGTTCAATATATTTATTGGCCCACTTGTATATTTCTTTTCAGAATGACTGAACCAAGCAACAGTTCCACTAACAGTGCACTAGTGTATTTTTTTACTTCCTACAGCATTTCATTTGTCGTTTGCTTTTTTTTGATTGAGTTTAAAATCTTGTGGGTGTGAGTGTATCTCAGAATTGGTTTAATTTGCATTTCTTTATTAATGACTTAAAGAATTTTTTTTTTCATATGGTTTCTTGTGGTTTAAATTTCATCCTCAGAAACCTTTCTTTATAAACTTTGACCATTTGTCAGTTTGGGGACATGGATTTTATTCTCATAAATTTGACTCCGTTCCTTACATAGCTTAGAAATTAGATCTTTTATTAGAAAACCTTGCTGTAAAGATTCTCCTGCCCCAATTTTCTGCTTTTCTAATAATTTTAGATACATTAGTTTTGTTTCTGGAAAAAAATGGAATGAAAATTGTCCATTTTGCTTCCTTTGAACCCTCTTTATTCCTTGTATGGTCATAAGCTCCGAGCCTGTCCATATATCTGCCACATGATTTCTTCCATGCTCTTCTCATTTGTACAGATTTTACCCTTTATACCTCAATCATGAATCATGTACCCATTTGGAGCTTGTCTAAGTACATATTATAAGATGTTGATGTAGACCTATTATCTGCCAAACTGTTTTCCTATTTTCTTAACGTTTTTGTTTGTTTTTTTTAAATAGTGAGTTCTTGCCTCCAGAGCTGGAATCTTTTGTAATACTACATTTGCTACTTGTTTCTGTATATTGTGTATCTAACCCATTCCTCTGATCAACTTTTCTATTTCTTACGCAGTGTGAAATTATTCTGATGATTATAACTTTGTAATGTAGCTTGAGATCTAGCACCACTGGGCCCCTTGCTCTCCATTTTCCTTTAGTCAGTTACCTTATCTTCTTGACCTTTTGTTTCTCCAGATAAATTTTGTAATTTTTTTCTAGCTCCATAAAATAATAGTTTTGTTAGTATGACACTGAATAAGTAAATTAAGTAGTACTGTCATTTTTATTATATTGGTTTGGTCTATTAATATTTCTCCAATTATTTAGATCTCTCTTTATTTGTGCAAAGAGGGGTTGTGCATAGAGTGCCAGGCCTGGAGTCTGGAAGACATCTCCCTCTCAGATACTTCCTATCTGAGTGACACTGGGTAAGTTACTTCATTCTGTTTGTCTGTTTCCTCATTTTTAAAATGAGCTGTAGAAGAAAATGACGAACTACTCTAGTGGTTTTGCCAAGAAAGCCCCCAAAGTGGTCACAAGGACCTGGACACATTAAACCACAAGAAGATTGCAAAGGAGAATCTGAAAGTCACCCGTCTGAAACATCAAAAGAGCATGATTTACACATGGTATCCAGATTTACCCCCTCATATGTGAGAAGCCATCTAGGTACCGCTTGTCTGGGTTCTGGGTGTATGATATATCAATTCCAGACCCCATCCAGACCTACCCAGATGCTGCAGCAGAACAACAAGAGGGGCTCATTACTTAGGGATTATTCAACTATATCCATGAACTAGCCTCAAGGTGTAGAGAGGAGTCAGTCTCTCCTCACAAAAGCCAGGACCTAAGGGATCTTGCAGTGGTCTTTTCTCCTGGGGTATTCTAGGCAAATGAGGATTCCTGTAAGAATACTTTGAGGTTATTATGATCATTGTTCTTGCTATGCTTTGGTTTAGATTAATCTGCAGATCTGGTGTTGTAGGATAGTGGTCAGGGACCAGAGGGTGGATGTGTTAAAATTGTCTTGGTTACCACCTTCTAGCTCCATAAAATAATAGTTTGTATAGTATGACACCGAATAAGTAAATTAATTTAAGTAGTATTGTCATTTTTATTATAATGGTTTGGTCTATTAATATTTTTCCTTCTAGTCAGTGAGGAGTTTTAGGAGAAAAGATCACAGAGGGGAACCTAGAAGTCACATATAAATCATCCCAAAGATCAAAGGAGTATAATTCCCAAATTGTATCATATATTAATCAAAATTCACATCCTACTGGTAATATGAATTGAATCATGAGGAACCATCTAGGTGCTGTTTGTCAAACAACTTTGACAAACTTCTTCACTAAACACTGCTCCCCACTTGACACAATATGGACACTGGTCCTGTTCCTTACTCTGAAGACATTTTAATTTTTGAAAATAGTCTAATGTCTCCTTTCACACAATCCTGTATCTAAGGAGCAACTCTATTACCCCCTTTTGCTGTTTTACAACCTGGTAGGTTGGCATGAATTATTTCCCCTAATTTCACCATTCTAATATAATCAAATACAAAGTTTAGCCTTCACCAGGAACTTCCAGGAACTTTTAGAAAATGCATGGCTCCATTGAGCACATTCATAAGGCTTCTTTCCAGGATGACTCTTCTGACATAAACTAAGAGATGATCTTTGATACAAAATACTTCATCTGAATGACTTTCCTCCTTTATTCCAGTGGCATTCTATCTACTATAAATTCTCTGATAGGAAATGAGGGACTGACATTTACCACACTGATTAGATTGATGAGGCTTCTCTCTCCTGTGGATTCTCTGATGTACAGTAAGACTGGTGTTTCACCTGAAAGTTTTTCCACATTGATTATATTACTAAAGTTTCTCTACAGTGTGAATTCTCTGATGAGGAACAAGACTGACCTTTGGTGTGAAAGCCTTTCCACACTTTCTACTTATAAGGCTTTCCCCAGTATAATTGAATGTACAGCAGGATCCGAACTGGCTCTGAAAGTCTTTTCATATTGATTGATGATGTCCTTCATTCTTGAAGAAGACCATGACATCAGGGAGATGATGCCATGACAAGCACATGAATTGTTTTTGAGTGAGGGAGAACTGTGCTAAGTCACCAACCTCACTTTCTTCTCCAAAGCCATCTGTGTCCAGTGGCCAGATATGAATCAGAATGACTGGAGAAGCCCCTGGATGTGAGGCAATCAGGGATAAGTGACTTGCCTAAGGTCACACAGCTAGAAAGTATCAGTTGTCTGAGACTGGATTCAAACTCTGTCCTCCTAACTCCAAGGCCAGTGCTCTACCCACTGTACCACCTTGCTGCCCTCCACATTGATTACACTCATGAGGTTTCTCTCCAGCATGAATTCTCTATGTGCTACAGTAAAACTAGAGCTATATCTGAAAGTCTTTCCACATTGACTGCACTCATGAGATTTCTCCCCAGTGTGGATTCTCTCATATATGGTAAGATTGCTCCTCTTTGCAAAAGTCTTTCCACATGATTCCATTCTAAGATTTCTCTCTAATATGGGTTCTGTGATGTACAGCAATATACTGCCTACATCTGAAAGTCTTTCCACATTGATAACATTCATAAGATTTCTCCCCTGTGTGAATTCTCTGGTGTCCAACAAGACTGGACTTCTGTATGAAAGTTTTTCCACAATGATTACATTCATAAGGTTTCTTTCCAGTGTGGATTCTCTGATGAACAGCAAAGTTTTTCTTCTGGGTAAAAGCTTTTCCACATTGATCCCATTCATAAGGCTTTTCCCTTGTGTAGATTCTCTGATGTCGAGGAAGACTGGTCCTCTGCATAAATGTCTTTCCACACTGATTGCATTCGAAAGGTTTCTCTTCAGCTTGGTTTCTCTCATGGGCAGCAATATTCTTCCTATATTTGAAAGTCTTTCCACGTTCATAAGGTTTCAATCCAGTGAGAATTCTCTGATGTTGAGCCAAATTATCTTTCTTTTGGAAAGTTTTTCTACATTGATTACATTCATAAGGTAGTTACTCTCCAGTGTAGATTCTCTGGTGTTCAGCAAGACTGGCCCGCTGCATGAAAGTCTTTCCACACTGATTATATTCATAAGGCTTCAGTCCCCTGTGGATTCTCTGATGGACAGTCCAGATTTCTTTCCAAGTGGTGTCATAGGGACTGCCATTCATGAATCTTTGCTTGTGAGTTTCTTCCACAGAAAGGCTTATCTCTGCAGAAGTCTCTTATTTCAAATCTGATCTCTCCTGCTAAAAGGAATAAATATCAGTTATACCTTCAAAGTCACATACATACATATAATTATATCTCTTTCCCTCCATTGGCAGAATGTATATCAATTCACATTCTGTTTTCCCCGGGCAAAAAGAAGTCTTCAAACTTAAATGGGGAAAAAAATCAGTCATCAGAAAATGTCATTAGCTCACATCTTTAGGATGATTTTATTTACAAAGAGCTTCATATACAATCACCTTGGATCCTCACCACAAACCTGTGACACTTAGGGCTGGACCTAAGTTCAGAATGACTAGGAGTCACTTGACCCAAATACCAGCACCTAAGACTAGAATTCAAACCTTGTGACTAGGTAAGCTCTGTCCAGAGTACCAAACAAATTATTTCCACTATGAATCTTGCTGCTTTACTTTCCCCATTCATTGTCTGAACTTTCACTCTTTTCTTTATAAAAACTATCATTTTGTAAACATTTTGATTAATTCATAATCTAGTCTATCTATAAGCATAAATGCACTTTCCCCGGTAATCAACTTCAATCTTATTTTTTCTGTTGCAGGTATCTGAAATCACATGATAAATGCCAAGCACTGTTTTTTAATATTTACTTGAAGCAAAAGAGACTTTGTTCTGGCTTTTTGGGGACAGTCATTACTTATTTCTTTTAAAAATTTATCTTTAAATGTCTCTGTTCATTAAAACAAAGTGCAATTGTAACCTAATAAATGCAATGTAATAAACAACCATTTTAAAATGCACAGTATTCCTCATGTCTGAAAATAAGTGACTCATAAAGGAACTTCAGTTCATTATCCTTTTATAAGGAACTGGAAAGCAGGCTTCATTATTAGTTATCTGCAACTCTTCCCATTTAGAAGTTCCTAAAACCCTTGGAAGTTCTAGACAGTGATCCAAGGGGTTTGTGCTAAAAATTTGTTAATGGTCCTTTAATCTATTAATGGCTGAATTTTGTTACAGAGTTTATTTTTCCTTTGCACAAGAATAAATCAGCTTCCTAGAATGATGCAAACAATTAGATGTCAAGTTGAGGAATTGAAAGAATAGCTTGCACTTAATCTGAGGCAGTCAGAATATGATGTAATCACTGCCAGACTCCCAAGAGCATTCTAGGTGAAACATGGAACCTTAATAGGATTCTTTCTGCAGTGATTCCAATACAATCTGTATTCATTCAGTTTCTCTCCTTCACCTCTAATGGTCTGCAAACCCAGGATGGGTGGTTTATGTGGGCGCAAATTGTCATGTACAGACAGACCCTCACTGGCTGCCTGTTGATGCATCCGAGTAGTTCTCTCCTTCCTGGGGCACCTTGTATTTGCATTGCCTCAACACTGTAATCACTAGATTAGGATATCACATACATACAGCAGAGATAATAGGCTCTTTCAAAACAATGGTCCCTAGGCATGGCCAGTAAGCTGTGGATCATCACGACCTTTTCACCAAAACCGACTTTAATTTGCCATTCACTTCAATGCTAAGTCTGTTTTCTGACTTGAACCTATCTCCCACCCATGAGTCCAGCAAGTACAGATTAGTCATTCAGCAGTGTTTCAGTAAGGGTATTGCCAGTTTAGTAGCAGTAGAAAAAAGATGCTTACATTTGACCAAATTCTTTTCTTATAAAGGTGGTTTCAAAGATAAATAAACACTGTTTAGAAAAATATATGCAGTTGACCTTCAAGACCATTTGTCATTTAGTATGAGCCAAAAGAAAAATAAATCTTTTATATTAGGGAACTAAAAACAAAAATGTCTTTCCTTCCCATAGCCAGAGAGCATGTCCACTTCTCCCATTTTTCCACCCCATGCATGTGTAAACCTTTTCACAATACTCTGTTTAAAAATCAGAGTACAATTGTAGTACAGTGGATAGAAGTCTGGGTCTCAAATCAGGAAGACCCGAATTCCATTTTCATCTCAGAAACTTGCTAGTCTTGTGAGCCAAGTCAAAGCCCTCTGTTTCATGGAGACCCTAGACTAGATTGCTTCCTGTCAGGGGAAGGAGGGAGAGAGAAAAATGTAACATTGAAAATCTTGCTAAAAAAGTGGTGAAAGCCATTGTTGCATGTTGTTGGAAAAACATAAATTTAACCTCCCCCCCCCAAAAAAGCCCTCTACCTCTATTTCTTTATCAGTAACATAATAATAACACCTAATTCCTGAGGTACTATGAGGATCAAATGAGATAATAATTATAAAGTACACAGCACACAATAGGTGCTAAGTAAGTGCTAGCTAGTTGGTACAATGGATAGAATACAAGGTCTAAAGTCAGGAAGACTCATCTTCCCAAGTTCAAATCTGGCCTCATATATTTACTAGCTGTGTGATCCTGGGCAAGTCACATAACCCCCTTTTTTTCCTCAGTTGACTTATCTGTAAAATAAGCTGGAGAGGGAAAGGATGGAATATCCACCACTCCCTTAGGTTTGCCAAGAAAACCCTAAATGAGGTCACAAAGAGTGAGAAACAAATGAAAAATGACTGAAAAACAATAAAATGTCCATGCTATTATTTTAATCATTATTTTTATTACTACTCTTTCCTCCCCAATTCTGCTCTCGTTAAACTGCTATTATATGGACTCCTCATATTTTCTTAATTACAAATAGAATTAAATATATTTCCATTCTAAAACACTCTTTTCCGGTGGATCAACTAAGAGTGAGGATCTGTTGCTTCCTTTCAAACCATCTCCATGTTTCTAGAGTAGTCTGTGAGCTCTGTGACAGTAGGGGCTGTAGGTTTTTAGCTTTCTTTGTATGCTCAGGGCTTAGGTACCAAAAACAGAAATTACTTACAATGTTTATTAGCTGACACCAGACTCAGGCTCTACCTTAATCCCTGCATTCTGGCCTCTCTTGTAGTTGTCAAATGCATGTTATGGTTTCAGTCATATTTGTCTCTTTCTTGCACCTAATCACTTTTGTTAGATTCTAACCTTGAAGGAATCTGACCCGAAACAGATCATGGACACCTGGGAATCTCTACTTCCCAGCTCCCTAAACCAAAGTGGTAGTCACCTAAATGAACCTACTCAGTGGTTCTCCAAGAATGGGACAGAGATTGAGCCACAGAGATCAGGAAAGGCCTCGGTCTGATGATCTATGCAAAGCTTAGCCTTGGATGACTTCCAAGTATGGCAGCAACCTTCCCCCTTTCTCATATGCTGCTGAATGAGAGAGAGAAAATCATGAAACCTGGACCTCCTACAAATTTAGACTCCACAATCTCAACTGGGCCCTCTTGTGGCAGAATTATCCTTTTGGCATCTCACTGATTTCCTATGCTACTTACCACATTGGCAAAAATGCACATTATTCTGAAAGCAAGGAGTCATGGAAAAGGGGCCTCCATGGGGTAAGTCCCACAAGGTAGAGGCAAAACGAATGTGGAGGGTAGAGCTTAGAAGGGAGACCTTGGAGGTTGACCAGATGAACAGAAGAGTTGTGAGTCAGAGAAGGAGAATCTAAGTAAAGCAGAATGAGGAGAGAGATAATCATTGTTAATCTTACTTGCCTCTGTTTTGTCATCTGTGAAATGAACTGGAGAAGGAAACAACAAATCACTTCAGTACTGTTGCTAAAAAAAAAATTCCAGATGACAGAGATATGACTAAACAACAACTCCACCAAAAAAAATAGATAGATGACACATAGATAGATAGGTAGATAGGTGGATAGATAGATGGATGGACGGATGGGTGTGTGTCTAGATAGCTGCTGATAGGGTCACTGGCTGACTGAATAGTTGGATAGATAGATAGATAGATAAATGGATAGATAGATGAATGAACAGACAGATGGATGGATGGATAGATAGCTGGCCAACTGGGTGGCTGGCTGGCTGAATAGATGGATGGATAGATGGATAGAACATGGGGATGAATGTAATTTTTCTTAAAATGATAAAGGTATCCATCTAAAATCATTAGCACCATCATTTGCAATAGGGATAAGCTAGAAGTCTTCTCAGTAAGATCAGGGGTGAAATAAGGATGCACATTATCAGCACTATAATTCAATATTGAACAAGAAATGTTAACTTTAGGAATAAGAGAAGAAAAAGAAATTAAAGGAATTAAAATAGGCAATGAGAAAACAAAATTTTCACTCTGTGCAAATAATATGATAGTATCCTTAGAGAATCCTAAAAAATCCACTGAAAAAACTACTTGAAATAATTAATAACTTCAGCAAAGTTGCAGGATAGAAAATAAACCCATAGAAATTAGCAGCATTTCTATATATTATCAACAAAACCCAGCAGCAAGACAGAAAGAGAACTTCCATATAAAACAACTGTAGATAACATAAAATATTTGCCAATATAAATCTAGGTACCATACGAATATCATTACAAAACATTTCATACAAATAAAGTCAAATCTAAACAATTGGGAAAATATCAATTGGTTAAGGGTAGGCTAAGCTAATATAATAAAAATGTCTATTTTCCCTAAATTAATCTACTTTAGTGTCATATCAGTTAAACTACTCAAAAATTATAAAGCTAGGAAAAATAACAAAAAAGGTGGACTAGCCTTACCAAATCTAAAACTATGTTATAAGAAGCAGTTAACAAAACAATTTGGTATTAGCTAAGAAATATCCCTAACCCATGACATAGTAGTAAATAATTATAAACCCAGATGAACCCAGACTCCAGTAACTTCAGAAATAAGAACTCACTATTTGACAGGAATGCTGGGAAAACTGGATAGTATGGCATAAATTAGGTCTAGGCATAGACCAGCATCATACAACCTATACAAAGATAAGGCCAAAGTGATTTAGACATAAAGGGTGGTATCATAAACTAATTAAAAAATCAAGGAATCATTTAAATGTCGGATCTAGGGAGAGAAGGAGAATTTATGACCAAAGGAGAGATAGAAAACATTATGAAATGCAAAAATGATCATTTTTATTACATTAAATTGAAAAGCTTTTGCACAAACAATACCAATACAACCTAGATAAGGAGGAAAGCAGAATGCTGGGAAATAATTTTTACAGTCAGTGTCTCTGATAAAAGCCTTATTTCTAAAATATACAGAAAACTGAGTCAAATTTATAAGAGTACAAGTCATTTCCCCAACTGATAATAGTCAAAAAAGATGAAAAGGCAGTTTTCAGCTGGATAAATTGAAGCTATCAGATGAATAAATTAAAGTGTATGGATAAAATGGTCTAAGTCACTATTAATTAGAGAAATGAAAATTAAAGCACCTCTGAGGTACAACCTCATACTTATCCAATTGGCTAATACAACAGAAAAGGGAAACGATAAATGTTGGAAACTGTGGGAAAACTGGGACACTATTGCATTGTTGGTGGAGTTGTGAATGATCTAACCATTCTGGAGAGCAATTTGGAATTCTGCCCAAATAAAACTGGGCCAACCCTTTCCAGCAATATCACTACTAGATCTTTATCCCAAAAAGATCACAACAAAGAGGGAAAGAACCATGTGTACAAGATTATTCATAGCAGCTCTTTTTGTGGTGGCAAAGAATTGGAAATTATGAGGATGGCCATGAATTGGGGAATGGTTGAAGAAGTCTATGAATGTGATGAAATATTTCTCTATAAGAAATGATTAGTAGACAAATTTCAGGAAAACCTGGAAACACTACATGAACTAATGCTGAATGAAGTGAGAAGAGCCAAGAGAAACATTAACAGCAACAATGTGGGTTCGTCAACTATGATATACTTATCTCTTCTTAGTAATACAGTAATCAAAGTCAGTTCTAAAAGATCTGCAATGGAAAATGTCATCCACATTCAGAGACAGAACTATGGAATATGAATGCAGATCAAAGCATACTATTGTAACCTCTTTAAATTAGTTCTTTGCTTTTTCTTTCTCATGGTTTCTCCTCTTTTGTTCCGATTCTTTTTTCACAGCATGATTAATATGGAAATATGCATAACACAATTGTTCATGTATAATGTATATTAGATTACTTGCTATCCTGGGAAAGGGGAAGGGAAGAGTGGAAGGGAGAAAACGTTACAAAAATGAATATTTAAAATTATCTATATATGTAATTGGAACAACTATAATAAAAATCAGAGTTTTCATTAAGGCACTATAATATAGCTCATAAGTTTACTACTCTACATTAAAATAACAGTGCACTGAAATCCTGTTCCAACAAAAAACAAAGGAGGTTCCTGATTTTAATTTATCAAATGAGCAGACATATCTTTTTTTCAGAAACTTCTTTACCTTTGTCTAATTATATCCATATCATTTTCAAGCTTAAGCCATGGAATGTATACAAATTCAGATCAAACAGCAGGATCTTTCCTGTTTGCAGCCTATCACAGTAATTCAGATGTCTTAGTAGTAATCTAATCACCAATAGAGTCAGTATTGCAATAATAAACTTGCATTGTGCCTGCCCTGATAGAAATTTACCATGAGAGGAGGAAGCAGGATGTGGTTATGGCAGCATCAAAGCTGATCTTCCAAGTCCAAGCTTAGGGCACAGAATGATGGAGAATAAAGCGTCCTTGAATCTGTTTGAGTTCAGGTAGGTGGCATATTTAACTTTCAGGCAAAGTCCTACTTCATTTACAGATGATAAAGCCAGTCTCAGGATTTTAACCAAGTGACAAATATCCCTATTCTAAGGGAACACAATAGGTAACCCAAGACCATGCCAAGGTTGTCCTCTCAGTCTTTCCAGACATAGGCATCTCTCCTCTAATGGTCCCCTGACTGTACTCCCAAGCTCGTGGGGAGCACACGACCTCCCATTGAATGGTGGACTATTGACCTGATAACAAAACAGATAATCCTACCTGAAATTCAATCTCAAAACTATATGGTCCCATGAGATTTTACCTCAAATAGCAAGTTTCACTAAACACAGTTTAAGGCTAAGTTACTGTTTCTTCTCTCATGGTATTGCAATAACAAAGTTGACCAGACTTTAA